>NC_141551.1:56842500-57142500 GCF_021556685.1 Rattus norvegicus | reverse complement strand
GTTTTTTGTTCTGCTGGCTTGTCCAGCCATTGGTTTGCTGAAATTGCTCCTCCCGCTGCCTGCAGCTCAGGCCAGACCAGCTGGGACAGGCCTGGGCAGAGTAATAGTCTGTCTCTTCCTGCCTGTGTGAGAACAGCAGGAGGTAGAGAAGCTGGAGAACAAGGGAGGGCTGAGGGACAGAAGTCCAGTCCCTGAACAGATAAGCAGCAGCCTAGAACATTGCTCCTGAAGAGGAATTTCCTGTTGAGACTTCCTCTTTCCTGGGGAGCGCCACAGTGTCTGGCTGGTGTCTGGCTGGCCTCTGGCGCACACACAACAGTTTTGTCAGTCAGAAAGCACTCTGCTGCCCTGTGTACTGAGTGGCTTTGCGCTTCTCCTTCCTTACCTGCTCTCTCAGGTTTCAAAGGTAGAAATCAACAGCACCCATTCATGTGCACTAGAAGCTAGGGAGTTGGGAGCCGCCCAGTTTGCAGGCTGGGAAATGGACTCAGGCCATCTGGAAGTGTTAAGTGCTGTATCTCTCTCTCTCTCTCTCTTTCTCTCTCTCTCTCTCTCTCTCTCTCTTTCTCTTTCTCTCTCTCTTTCTCTCTTTCTCTCTCTCTTTCTCTCTCTCTCTCTCTCTCTGTATGTGTATGTGTGTGTTTCTCTCTGTTTCTGTGTGTGTGTGTGTGTGTATTACTCTGTGTGTGTGTCTGCCTGTCTGTCCCTCTCTCTGTGTGTGTCTGTCTGTTTCTCTCTCTCTCTCTCTCTCTCTCTCTGTATGTGTGTTTGTCTGTCTGTGTGTGTGTATCTGTCTCTGTGTGTTGTGTGTATGTCTCTGTCTGTGTGTGTAAATATGTATACCTTTCTTTTTTAAAAAAAAAAGATGTATTTATTTTTATATATTTGAATATACTGCCACTGTCTTCAGACACACAAGAAGAAGGCATCCACTACAGATGGTTGTGAGCCACCATGTGGTTGCTGGGAATTGAACTCAGAACCTCTGGAAGAGCAATCAGTGCTCTTAACCACTGAGTCATCTCTCCAGCCCTACCTTTTTTCTTTCTTTTTTTTTTTATTTTTTTTTATTTTTTTATTTTTTTAAATTGCATATTTTTATTTACATTTTTTTTGGTTCTTTTTTTTTTTTTTTTTTTTTTTCGGAGCTGGGGACTGAACCCAGGGCCTTGCGCTTCCTAGGCAAGGGCTCTACCACTGAGCTAAATCCCCAACCCCCCCTTTTTTCTTTCTTAAGACAGACTCTCTTAGCTAAGAATGATGCTGGCACACTCCTTTAATCCCAGCATTTTGGAGGCAAAGGCAGGTGGATCTCTTGAGTTCAAGGCCAGCCTGGTTTACAAAGTGAGTTCCAGGACAACCAGGGCTACACAGAGAAACCCTGTCCCAAAGAAGCAAAACAAAAGCAAACAAAAGGACAGGATTTTCTAATATTCTAGGCTGGCTTTCAAGTTGCTATGTAGAGCCTCTGACATCTACCTCTAGAGTGCTGAGATTATAAACCTGCACCACCATGCTTGGTCTATATTGTGCTGGGGATGGAATTTGGGGTTTTGTATATACCTGGCCCGCACTCTTACCACCTGAGTTACAGTCATAGCTCATCAGTACACCCAGCAAGTTAGATATTTAGTTGTTGTTTTGTTGTTGTTTTTGTTGTTGTTGTTGTTGTTGGAAGGCTGGTTTGGTTTTTAGAGACAGGTTCTCTGGCCTGGAATTTTTGGAACTCAGGAGAGAGCGAAATCGAGAGAGAGAGAGAGAGAGAGAGAGAGAGAGAGAGAGAGAGAGAGAGAGAGAGAGAATTTATTAGTCTTTTGGTTGGTTGCTTTTTTGTTTTGGGGGGGTGTTTGTTTGTTTGTTGAGTCAGGGTCTATCTATGTAGTCCTGTCTATCTGTCTGTCCTGAAACTCTCTCTTATAGACCAGGCTGGCCTCAAACTCACAGAGATCAGCCTGTTTCTGCCTTGAGTGTAGGATTAAAGGCGTGTGCCACCACATCCAGCCCCTATTGTTATTATTTTTAATTATGTATAGGTATGTGTGTCTGCTTGTGAACGAGCGCAGCAGAGTTTCTCAGCCTTCCTAGTGCTTCGAGCCTTTAATTCAGTTCCTCACGCTGTGATGACCCCAACCATAAAACTCTTTGTACTGCTACTTCATAACTGCAATTCTGCGACTGTTGTGAATTGTAATGTAAAGATCTGATACGCAGGATAGCTGTATACAACCCCCATGAAAGGGTCCTTCAACCCCAAAGGGATCGTGACCCACAGCTTGAGAACCACTGATATACAGGAATGCTGGGAGAGCCAGAGGTGTCAGATTCCCTGGCATTGGAGTTACAGACGGTTGTGAGGCACCTGTCATGGGTGCTGGAAACTGAACTCAGGTTCTCTTCAAGAGCAGCAAAATCCAAACTAGAGAGATGGCTTGGTGGTTAGAGCACCAGCTGATCATACAGATGACCCAGGTTCAATTCCCAGCACCCACATGGCAGCTTACAACTGTCCATAAATCTTGTCCCAGAGATCCAACACCCTCTTCTGACCTCCTCGGGCATCTGGTGTATATACATCTCATATAACAAAAACGAACACATAAAACAAAATGCTATATCTTAAGAGGGAAAAAAAGGGCTGGAGTATTGACAAGGAGGGTCAGAGCAAGGACAAGAGGACAAGGAGGGTTCTTGCGGAGGACATGAGTTTAATTCCCAGCACCCACATGCAGTTTACAACTGTCTGTAATTCCAACTGAAGTGGATCTGCCACCCCGGGGCACCAGGCATCTACATGGTACACACACAGACATGCAGACAAAACATTCACATACATAAAAAATTAATAATAAAGAGTTATGTGTCACTTGAATAGTGTCGTGTTTTTACAAGAAAGGGGAAAAAGAACTAACAGCAAGGACTCTTAACACTGGGCAGTCTCTCTAGCCTCTGAGATATTTCTGGGGCTTGTGGGGTTTTCCTTTTTTTGTGTGTGTGATGAGTGGTAATTGCCTTTATGCTTGACCAAGTCAGCTCAGTGAGTCAACCAAGTCTCAAGGGAGGGAGCAAGGATGGAAAAGTGGAAAAGAGGCAGTTAGACGACATTATAACACGACTCCAGCCGGGGCTGAGGCTGACGCGGGTTTATTCTTCTCCAGCCTTCTTTTATACCATTCTACGTACATGCAAAGAGTAAGGTCAGTTCTAAGGTATAAACGGAGAAGCTAGGGAAAACAAAGCATGGACAAAGGTCATGTGATTACTGTATTCAGTGTCTTATCAAGACCCTCCAGGACACAAAGAACACATTCCTCAGTTTCATTCATCTTGAGTCTACTTCTGAGTCTGAGTCCTAGCCCAAAGTCAAATTCCTGCCAAATTCCTAGAAGGCGGCCCCAAAAGCTCTCCACAATGCGTGTTCCCATGTATGTGGGCACATGCCCACGTGGAGGTCTGAAGTTGATATCAAGAATCTTCCTTGATGGCTCTGACCTTTTAATTTACTTTGTTTCAAAATTGCTTGAGAGCCAGGTATGCCTTTAATCCCAGCACTCAGGTAGCAGGGAAAAGGTATCTCTGTGAGATCAGGGCCAGCTTGATCTATAAAGTGAGTTCCAGAACAGACAGGGCTGTGTAGAGATACCCTGTCTCAAAAACAAAAAACACATGTGTGTGTGTACATGTGCAACAGAGGGACAACTTGTAAGCATCTGTTGTCTTCTTCTCCTGTGTGGGTCATGGGGGTTGAACTTAGGCTTGACAATAAGTGGCCTCACCAACTGAACCATCTCCCAAGGCCTCGATGGTTTGTGATGGCAGCTCCAAGAGAAAAGGAAGTACAAGGATGTCTGTAAGGTGCCTAGCACACACTGCAGCTTCTGGGGTCGCACCCTTACCTCCCGCTGATACACAGGGTCCTCCTAGACTCTGGCTCTACCACCTATGGAATTAGACACAGGATGACAGTTTCACAAGGGCTGCCGAGAACAGTAAAGGTTGGATGTGGCCAGGGCTCAGTCACCTCAGGTCTGTTTCTTCTGCTTATCCTTCCCAAGCAGCTGGTCACGTGCCTGGTTATTTATGACTGAGAAACAGAACAACTCCGGGAACCAGAGAGTAGCTGCTTCCTGGATTTGGGTCTGGATTTGGGTCAGGTGGTCTGGCTTTGAGAGCTGGTTTCTGTCTTCACCTTTAGTCCTTTCTTCCTGCATGGAAGGCAAGTAACAACTGTGACGTCCACAGGTTCTCTCTAGGTCAAGTGGCCGCCCCAAGACCAAGGTCTGTCACTTGGCTCATAAACAAGGAGAAGAGCACAGGAGAGTGACACACTCTGCCCATAGCTTTGGCTCTAGGGAATGTACAGGTCATAAGTTATTTTCGTTTGTTTTTTTGAGACACAGTTTCTCTGTGGAATAGCCCTAGCTGTCCTGGAACTCAATTTATAGAGCAGGCTGGCCTTGAACTCTCAGAGATCCATCTGCCTCTGCCTCCAGAGTGCTGTGAGTAAAGGTGTACATCACCCTACCCAGCCAGGTGGTGAATTCTAGCTATGTCACAGTTGTCACCCGAATCTACTTCACTCTGTCAGTTCTGGGGCACCTGACTGAGACCTCAATAAACCTCAAGGGTAAAGACAGCCCCCATCTCCTTTGGCCAGAAAAAGATATGGTGTAGAACGCAGATGCCTGCCTTGATAACCCAGCATGTATTTCTTCCTGCCTTCCCACCCTCGGCCCACAGAGGCTCTGGGAGTTGATCGCACCAACTTCAGGGTGTATCATTACTCTCATTCTTTTTTTTTTTTTTTTTTTTTTTCTTTTTTCTTTTTTTTCGGAGCTGGGGACCGAACCCAGGGCCTTGCGCTTTCTAGGCAAGCGCTCTGCCACTGAGCTAAATCCCCAACCCCCATTACTCTCATTCTTGTCTCCTCTCTCCTTCCTAGCCTCTGACATCTTCTCCAACATATAGCTTGTCCTCACTGCCATCTACCCTACTCTGCCTTGAACTCATGTTTCCCCGAAAGAAGTTTAGATGAATTCTCCTTTGCCTTCCAGCCAGGCTCCCTCAGGATCTTAGGAACTTGCCAACAGATTGGATCCCCAGCTAGATCCAATCAACTGTACCCAAGAGGCAGCACCCCAGGGTTCCACCTGGCTGTCTCTGAGGGGGATATGCCAGGACAGTTAGTTACACCAACAAGGCTGCCGGCCTGAAGGTTACACCATCTGTCTCCATGCCGTCCCGTCTCCATCCCCCTCTGCATGTGCTAAGCTTACAGTCTTAGCTACAGGCAGCCAGATGAGGTGTAGGCTGCCACTCCCTCCTGCCCCACCCAGGGCAAGCAAGATCAATCAATCATATCCCTCTCTCCCATTGGCTAAGCCCAGAAGCCAACTCATTCTTCATAGTATGTTCCAGGACGCCATCCTAAGCAAAGTTGGTGGACAAGAACAAACTAAATGAGAAGGAATGATCTTGAAGTCGCCGTGGGCACTGGCGCAGTCAGGAAATGAGTCAGCACTCCTTACCTGAGCAGGGTGTGGGTGTGGAGCAGCGGGTCAGTGTCTCTGGGGAGAGGTTCGAGTTACCTATGATCCTCTGGATCTTGACATCAGCCAGTTTGTGAGGAACACCTTCACCAAGGGCAAGACCAGGGTGAGGTGCTGACTCACTAGCTCTGAGGTTGAAGTTCATCATCACCTCATGCAGGAGCTCCTAAGCCTGATAGAGACAGGCTCTCTGCTTAGAGGAGGCACTAAGGAGTCAACAGAAAGGCTGATGGGCCAGCATAGCTGTGCTTTGAACAATAGCAAGCCTTCTCAGAGCTCTTGCTTGCACAGTCAGTAGAGGGGTGTGTCTGTTTCTGTGTGTGTGTGTGTGTGTGTGTGTGTGTGTGTGTGTGTGTTCCTTCTGTTTCTTGACTTATTTAGACACATGAGTCGCACAAGAGTAAAATCATTTTCCCACTCATGGAAGAGAGAGAACCACAGTGAGGGTCAGGACCTTAGCCCTGTCAGGCTTCCCATAGTCCCACAAGTTCAATGATACCAGATTTATCTTCCTTCCTTGACAGGGTCTTACTGTGTAGTCCCAGCCTTACTAGACCAGGCCAACCTTTAACATTTAACATATTTCAGGTCTTCCCTTTAGGTCTGTCTGTCTGTCTTTCTTCCTCCCTGTCCCCCTCCCTTCTCCTCCTCCTCCTCCCCCCTCTTCTTCTTCCTCTTCCTCCTCCTCTTCCTCCTCTTCCTTCTCCTCCTTCTTCCTCTCTCTCTCTCTCTCTCTCTCTCTCTCTCTCTCTCTCTCTCTCTCTCTGAGACAGGATTTTACTATATAGCACTGACTGTCCTGGAACTCTGTATGTAGACCAGGTTGGCCTCAAACTCATAGAGATCTATCTATCTCTGCCTCCCCAGTTCTGGGACTGAAGGCATGTGCCTTCTGGCTATTTTTCAGATTTTCAATAGAAAGAAATTCAGATTTTTTTTTAAGGCAGAACCTCATTCTAGCCCAGGTCAACTTGGAAACCATTCTTTAGCCCAGCCTACGCCATGAGGTCCTTCCTACATCAGCCTCTGAGCACAGTGACTGTACACATGAGCCACTACTTCTGGCTGAAATTCAGATTTTTATGTGAAATGTTTCCATTCTTGAACTTTAGCAACTAACTCAGAACACTGGGGACATTTATTATATATAATATATATGTATATATAATTTTTATTTTGTTTTGGACCAGTGATTCTTAGCCCAAGACCATCTGCATGTCAGATATCAGATATTTACATTATGATTCATAGCAGTAACAAAATGAAAGTTATAAAGTGGCAATAAAAATAATGTTATGGTTGGGGGCCCCACAACGTGAGGAGCTGTATTAAAGAGCTGCAGCATCAGGAAGGCTGAGAACCACTGGAGGAAGAACCCCGGGCTGTTTTTCAAGACCTGCCTCCCTGAGGAGGGCTGAACAGGGACATCACTGCCCTTCTAGAGACCCCTGAGACATGCAGGGTAAGGCATGTGACCTGCCTGCTTTCCACCAATCACGCTCCGGGGCACTCACATTCACCAGGACCATCCGATCGTCGGTGGAGACGGAAGCCAGCAGGCCCGGCCAGCATGAAGAATTGCTTCTCTCTGTGGAGCCCTGAGTGACCTTGAGTGACTCCCCCGGGATGGTTTTAGACCCCTGTGGTGACGCTTCCAGGTTGGTAGCACAGGAGGACCAACGCCCCCGTCGTCCACTGTCTTTCCATACCCACTTCGATGCTGAGACTCTAATGGCCTCGTGTATGCTATCGGGCCATAAGAAAGGCCATGCTTGAGGGCATCAGAGGTTCTCAAGAGAGTCGGGGACAGCCTGAAGAATGCACAGGAAGGCACCAAAATGGCCCTATGGCCAAGGGCCTATTCCTGGTGGCTAGGAACTAGGCTTGGGGAACAAGCCCTGGTTACTGGAGCAAGTCACAGTTGGCCCAAGCTCTCTTCCCTTAGCCTTCCTAGACAGATGTGGCTAGGTTCTGGAACACTGCTAGGCCAAGGCTGGAGTGAGCTATTGAGGCAGACACATAGCATGGCATCCTTCTCAGCTCCCTATGGCTTTGGCATAATTGCTTTTCTTCTTAACACCGTATTTAATAATGAGCTGAAGCCAGTTGGGTCTGGGTGGGCAACCGTTGTCATAGGCAGAGTCTATGAAAGCACAAACTCCACCTCTGTGGCTGCTAGCCAGCCAGGTGACCTTGGGGAATGTCTTACCTTTTCCCCTTCCTTCTGACTTTCCCTTCATTTCTTTTGCAACAATTCCCAAATTAGTCAGTCAATGAGGAATAGCAACACACCCTTTTCACAACCAGACATTGCCTTGCGGGGTCACTTTCACTCTGGGTGTTGCTTTGTCTAATACTAAGGAAAATTTCCAACATAGAGGATAAATCCAGGACCTCTCTCATGCCAAGCTAGTCTTCTATCATTGATGATGTCGCCCATCCTCTTTTTATTTGAACTTGGCAATTCTCTTGCCTCGGCCTCTCAAAATAGCTGGGATTTTGCCGACAAGCCAAGCTTTTTTGTTTGTTGTTTTTGTTTTGAAGCAGGGTCTCTCTTTGTGGCCCTAGCTGGCCTGGAATTTGCTGTGTAGAGGAGGCTGGTCTCAAACTCGTGGTGATTCCCCTGCCTCTGACTTCCAAATGCTACGATTATAGTTATACGCCATCAAATCCAATGTAGATTCTCTTTCATGTATTGAGACAGAGATTTATATGTGGTCCAGGCCAGCCTAGATCTCACCATGTAGCCCAGGCTGGCTTCAAACTTGAGATTCTCAAGCCATTTGAGTGCTGGGATTACAAGCGTGTGTTCCCTTTCCTGACTTAAACAGTTTTGGAATCGTCTGGAATTCGGGGTGAGTGGAAGCTACCATAGCCTTCATCAGTTTAATCCTTGCCCCTCTAGAAAGTTGCCCTTAGATTTTGTTGTGTGAGAAGAAAGGAAGGATGGGTGCTCCGAGTCAAGTTCTGGGCACACAGCAGGGCCTTTGAGCAACTGAAGTTTTCCCAGGTGGGGGACATGAAAGGGTTGGAATATAACTTCTACAAGATAAAGACTGGTGGAATATCAGCCCTTGCTGGGCTAGCCTACTGGTCCATCCAGGGCTCGGTAGCAGGACTCTGTCTCAAAGCATGCGCTAGGCTGGGCATGATGGTATACATATTTGACCCCAGCACTCTGGAGGGAGAAGCAGGTGGATCTCTGTGAGTTCGAGGCCAGCCAGGTCTACATAATAGTATGTAACCTAATACCCTGTCTCAAAAAAGTAGGAACAGAATGGATAAGCAAGGGCTATGCATGTGGCTCAGATGTAGAGCGCTTGCCTAGCATGAGCAAGGCCTGGGGTTAATTCTCACTGTGAAGACGGGAAAGGGAAGCCAGCGCACAAACCCCACGCTCGCAGGCTTCAGGTCTGTGGGCAAGAGTCCAGTGTGAGCGTGCTATTTCAGAGCCCTGCTCTGTGGAACTCTGTTACAACAGACCCAGCTCGCAGCCAGGTGATGCTGTTACTACCAACACTGTAGACCAGGAACCTGCAGCCTACTCTGCCCTGGCTATAGAGGGAGGGTTGGGAGAGTGGTCTGGCTGAAGCAGAGCTAGGGAAGGTTGGAAGGGGACACGGATGGCTCTGTGGTGTCAGGCTATGTACCAGAGGCAGCAATGGCTTTGCAAAATATCTCATTTAATATATGACCAAGAGATTGCTAGGTACCTAATCTGTGTTAAATACTGCAGTTGTCATAGCTTTGATGTCTAATTATGGTCATCACAGATGGGTGACCAAATTGCTTCCAGAACACCCTTTGTCAGAAGCATCGCATGTGTCTAGTGCCAGGATGAGGCTGAATCATGGGGTGAGATGGGAATCTGCTACTGTGTCAGGGTCTCTTAGTGTGGTGGCATTTCCATGACTGGGCAGCAGCTTCCTGTGAAAGAATAGATGACCCTGTGTGGGTGTGTACTGACTCAGACTTCCCATCAGGGAGCCCAGGCTGGCTCTCAAATTGCTGCCTGCCCTCAGTATTTCCTCATTCAGCACTTTGTGGAGCTCAAGAGAGTCCCTGAATGAGGGACCTGATAATGAATATGGTGACTCAAGGAAGGTGCAGCCCTTTGATTATGGAGCTGTGAAACTACCCTGCCTGGTGTGTGCCTTCTCATATTTCTTCTGGGTTTGTGGCTCCCTGTGGCCATTTACAAAAAGTTTTTGCAAGTTACAGGAAGCCAGACATATAGCTAGGTTTTTTTTCTTTTAAAGATTTATTTATTTAATGTTATGTGAATCCACTGTCACTGTCTTCAGACACATCAGAAGAGGTCACCAGATCCCATTACACAGATGGTTGTGAGCCACCATGTGGTTGCGGGGAATTGAACTCAGGACCTCAGGAAGAGCACTCAGCGTTCTTAACCGCTGAGCCATCTCTCCAGCCCCTATAGCTAGGTTATTAGAACACCTGTCTATAGCATGCTCAGAGCCCCGACCGAGTTCAGTCCATGAATTCAGCATAAACTCAGCCTGCCGGTGCATGCCGAGAATCCTAGCATGGGGAAGATGGAGACAAAGAGGATCAGGAGTTCAAGGACATCCTCGGCTGCATAGTGGGTTTGAAGCCACAGTGGAGTACGGAAGACTCTATCTCAGAACAAAAATTCAAGAAGCAAGAGTTCAGAGGTCGACTGCACTATAGCTGTAAGTCTAGCTAGCACTCAGGAAATTGAGGTCAGATTAGGCTACATAGTGAGTTCTAGGCCAGCCTGAGCCACATAACAAACCTGAAAAAAAAAGGGGGGGTGGGGGAGGAGGTAGCTCCTCGGCAGAGTGCTTTTGTAACATTCAGAGGGCCGGGAGTTCAATCCTTGGCCCAGCAAAAAGAGAGCAGTCAGGGGGTAGGGTGGGGGTGGTGACTATGGGATGGGAAGATGTGGCAAGTGAAAGAGTGTGTGTGGCTGCAGTGGAGGGGGCGCAGGTCAAGAAGAGGGTTCAGTGGCTGAGGTGCTTGCTATGCAAGTGCGAGCCCCTGAGTTCAGACTTCCAGCACCCACGTAAAGGCAGGTGTGTCTGTGTGACTATAATCTCAGCCCCCAGGAACAGAGACAGGTGGATCATGGAGAGCCACAGCGGGCCACAGCCAGGAAAAAGTAGCCACATCTGTACACCGACACACTCACGGACACACAAAACAGACGTTAGACAACAAAAACGGGTAGCAATGTAGCGCCTAAGTTGGTACAGTGCTTGTCTGCCTCGCGCAAGGCCAAGTTTGACTTCCAGCACCCCATAAACTAGATATAGTGGGGTGTGTGATCCCAGCAGCGACCCAGAGAGCAGAGGCAGGAGGGTCATGAGCTCAAGGTCATCTTTGAATACATAGGCATGCATGGGCTATGGGGAACCTTGCCTCAGAAAATTAAAACCAGCCCAAACAAACAAAACCACACTGCAGATTGGGCAGGCTTCGTGGCGACCCAAGACTGTACTCTAAGCGTTTGGATGGCTGAAGCAGGAGTCAGAAGGACTAAGAGTTGAAGGCCATCTGGGGCTTTAGCACAAGACTCTGCCTCAAAACTGAAGTGATGCCATGGAACCCCTACTGATTTCTCTGTATCTAGCCTTCGTAATTCCCACAAGTCTGCGTTTCCTCTGCCTGACCCCACTCTACAGCAGCCTGTGGGATTCCAGGACTCCCCAGCTCCCTTCCAAACCGCAGACTTTTGACTGCTCTATCTGGCTGGATCTCTTTCCCTGTGTTGCACCAGACATTGCAGAGCTCTCACATCATCTTGAGGAAGGAGAAAAAGGCAGGGTAAACAGAGGGGAAGTAGGAAGGGAAAGGAGGTCTCTAACCACAGAGTCTCCCTCCCCATTATTTAGGGAATACTATATCAGTTTCTGTTATCAAGCCCACAGAGATAAACCTTAGCTATGTAAAACAGTGCATTACCCAAGTACAAATTCATATCCCAGAGTATTACATCATCATCATCATCATCATCATCATCATCATCATCATCATTAATGTGTACAAGTGTTTTACCCTGTAATGCATGTGTGTCTGCACCCTGTATTTCTGATATCTAGGGAGCCCAGAAAAGTATGTCAGATCCCTGGAACTGGAGTTACAATGCATGCTGGGGGTTGAATCCAAATCCTCTGCAAGAGCAGCCAGTCCTTTTTACCTCTGAGCCATCTCACCCGGATCCCAGAGTCTTTACCGAAGCCTCTTAGCAGTGGAGGCTCCATCATCCCAATAAGATGAGCCACAGCTACTTGTAAGGCTGTCCCCTTTACCAGGGCAACATGTCTTCTGCATAGAGAAATATTTCCAAAGAACTTGAGCAAGCACACGAGGCCTTGAGGTCTTGGCTCTTTCCCAGATATTTTCTATTTTCCCAACAAGCAAGCGTAAACATTTGTCTACAGGAACATTTTAGCTTCCCCTGTAACCCTTGTCACCCAGAGACTTAACTTACTGGCTCTAAACTCTACCCAGGGCTCCTCGGGAGCCACCCCCACGATCTCATTCACTGAATAAGAACCGGTTCCTTAGCAACACTCGAGATGGAATTTCAGAGACTGCCAAAATCTCACATAGAGCTATTGTAAAGACCCGTAAGGGCGACTCTCCTTTGAGAAGCCTCCAGACACCTGGACATGTCTTATTCTTTCCCTCTGTGCTTAAATCTGCAATAAATCCTTTAAAAATAAACCCTGCTTCCTATTGGTTTGTCCTGAAATTCCTTCCCGAAGTGAGGTCTAGGACGGAGGTCTCTGAGACAGGAACTGCCCATGTTGCTGTGGGTGGCAGTGTGGGCTGTCTCCTACAGTCTATTAAACACTGGGTCTGGGGGACCCTGGGAGTGTTGACTCAGCCTTTAGAACTTGAAAAGCTACATGATTTGTCTAACACCCTAATCTATGGGATTTATGCCTCAGCCCCCAAACCATGCAGCTGCCTTGAAATGGGGAGAGGGGGGTCACTCTTCTCTGACCTGGTCACTCTTGTTTAAGGGCAGGGATCAGAACCTATCCTGCTCCCCAGGGTGGATCATCTTTGTCCAAGTCCTGCTCTCTCCCCAGCTCCATTAGACTGTAGCCTACTGTCCACCTCAGAACTGGACAGACTCTTCTCAGCAGCCATCCAGCCCGGGCCTTTCTTGCTCAGGTGGCCCTGGAGTTCGTGAGGCTGGCTGCGACCACTGTGACTCATAGGCAGGCTGAGTAGAGAAGAGTGGTGGACATCAGAAAGCCGGGGGTGACCTAGCAAAGCAGCCTGTCTGCCCACTCTCCCTGCCTATGCAGGCCTCAGCTGTGGCCCTTGTTTTCCTCAACGTGGACACAGCATTTCATGAGATAAAGCTTTAACTCTCTAGATGAGCCCAACAGCCAGAGCTGCCTCCCTTTGTGAAAAATCCATGATGGCGTGCACCTGTTGTGCACAGTAAAATTGGAAGGTAAAGGCAGGAGGATTATGAGTTCAAGGCTAACCTGTGTTATATATCAAACTGAAGCCAGCAGAGGCTATATGAGACCCTATCTCAGAAAACAAGGAAGCTAGAGATGGTTCAGTGGTTAAGAGCGTAAGCTACCCTTGCAGATGATTTGAATTTAGTTCCCAGTACCCACATCAGGTGACTCTCAAAGGTTCATAAGTTCAGTCCTGGGACATATGGCCTCCAGAGACGCTTGCACATACATCACACACATACACATTCAGGTTTTTTTTTTAAAGTCTTTCAAAAATAATGAGCAACAACAAAACAACAACAACAACAACAACAACAAATATGGAAGCAGTGCCTGTTACAAGGCCTAAAAAGAGGGAGTGCCTGCTGGCAACCTTGGCAACCTAAGCTTGATCCTCAAAATCCAGAAAGAAAAGCACTGACTCCACACAGTTGTCCTCTGCCTTCCACCAGCACTGTCACACGTGCATGCCTCTACATACATCACGCATGTGCACACCTCTTGCACATGTGAGTGCATGAGCACATACATACAAGTAATAAGGTAAAAATTAAAAAGGAAATCCGTCAGTGGTTAAGAGCACTGACTGCTCTTCCAGAGGTCCTGAGTTCAATTCCCAGCAACCACATGGTGGCCCACAGCCATCTGTAATGAGATCTGATGCCCTCTTCTGGTGTGTCTAAAGACAGTGTATTGAAATAAATAAATAAATAAATAAATAAATAAATAAATAAATAAATAAATAAATCTTTTTTTTTTTAAAGAAAACCATCAATTAACAGATGTGGGTGTTCATGCCTGTAAAACTAGCACTTGGGAAGTAAAGGCAGGAGGATCAGGAGTTCAAGGTCAATGTTGGTTATTGGATGAGTTTGAGGCCAACTTAAGGCTACTGAGACCTCATTGTATAAAAAGGTCTTCAAAAGACGCCACCAACCCTGAAGATCTGAGTACACTCCTTAAGACCTACATGGTGGGAGAAAACCAAATCCTGCAAGTTGTCCTCTGACTTCAATACATGTACCATGGCACATGTACACCTACAGGCACACACACCATTTTAAAACATCTCGAATGAACCTTGGTGCTTTGAATGAGAATGGTCCCTATAGGCTCCTGTATTTGAATACTTGGTCTCCAGTTGGTAGAACTGTTTGGGAAGGATTAGGAGGCGTGTCTCTGAAGTGCTTGCTCAGCATAAATAAGACCTCGAATTTGCGGGGGTTGGGGATTTAGCTCAGTGGTAGAGCGCTTGCCTAGCAAGCGCAAGGCCCTGGGTTCGGTCCCCAGCTCCGAAAAAAAGAAAAAAAAAAGACCCCAAATTTGACTTTGTAAGCACCCTGAAACTAGGCATGGTGTCTGTAATCCCAGCAGTGACCCACAAGATGGAGGCAGGGAGGCAAGGTCATCTTTGAAGACACAGTAAGTTTGAAGCAAGCACGGGCTGTGAGAGACCTGTCTCAAAACAAGTACGAAACAACAAAAAGCCACTACAGACTTGACAGGTTTGTGAGCACTTGGATGGTGAAATGGGGTGGGGAAATAAGAGCTGTAGGCCACTCTGGGCTGTATAACAAACCCTATGTTTGTCATGAAATGAAAACCATGTCATGAAAACCCTACTGATTTCACGATGTTCTGTTGTGAAAACAATCAAGTTTTTGCCTTGATCTTAGGGAGAATAGAACAGAGTGGAAATTCATGTTTTAGTCTTGTTTGTTTGTTTTTGTTTGTGGGGATGGAATCCAGGACAGGGCACAAGCTAGGCAGAGGGCCCTGCCATTGAGCCACAGAGCCAGGTTAGAGCGAAAACTGTGTACACAGTCTTTTAGCCACAAGAACCATCCACCTTGTTTTATGACAGGGTCTTGTGTGGCCCAGACTGGTCTCCAACTCACTAGAAAGCTGAGGATAACCTTGAACTCCCGATACTTCAGCCTGTTCATCCCATGTCCTGTTGATACAAGAACTATCTCAGAATAAAGAAAGGAGCCAGCCTGGCTCACAACCTGTACCCAAAGTCTAGTCCGGCCACCCATGCTCAGTGGGCCGACTAAAACTGGAAAGCAGAGAGGTTGGAGGGGTGGCTCATCAGCTAGGAGCACTTGCTCTTGCAGAGGATCTAGGTTTGATTCCCAGTGACATAGTGGCCTCAATCATTTGTAACTCCATTTCCTGGGGATCTGATGCCTTCTTCGGAATTCTGTGGACACCAGGCATGTATGTGGCATGCCTACACAAACACTGATACACATAAAATAAATTTTTAAAAAATTTGAGTTTTTACGTGGAGAGCAGAAAAAAAAAATCTCTTCAATGTGGCTACCTCGGGAAGAGGGGCAGAGAGAGCCAGCGAATTCTATTGAGTCCATCTTCCAGGCTCCTGAAGTGAGATCAAAGTTTAGAGGTCCAAGGAGATGTAGGTGGTCTTTGCTACTTTGTGGGTTCTTCTTTTTTCCATACTTTTTCTCCCCTAGTTTCACCCCTACCACTAGATAGAAGGAAAAGAGGGACAGAGGGAAGAGAGGAATTAGAAAAATCCCTGAATCTAATCTTTTTCCCTTTGTTTCTTCTTTGAGCACAACTGCTAACAAACTACAACCAATCTGTCTAAATGACCAACAGCCACCGACCCTAACCATGGTGGGGAGGGGTCCTGGCATTTATGTACCCTCTGAAAATTTCCCAGAATTCCGAACATCACACAATCACAGAAATTATCTTCAGCTGGCAAAACCATGCCTCTGCTAGAGCTCGAGGCAAATCATAGTCGGCTGCTGCGGACAATCCAAAGCAGCCCTGTCTCCTTACACATAGGATTAAAACAAATGCATATTCTTATAACATTTCTGTGTTTCTTAAAGAAGCAAAAACTCCAAACTTCTCACTACACTGATGTGCACATCTAAGCAGTGAAGGCCAAGGTGTGGTTCCTCATCTCCAGCACGTCACTGTCTGGGCTTTAGCTTCATCTGTAAGACAGTCTGACAAGTTGTTAGATCTGTGTAAAATCCCTTTACAAGTTTTCCACCTGGTTGGTGCATTTTCCTTCTCCCAGCATGATTTCCTGGGGGGAAATCCCCATTTCTCTGGGATCCATTGTTTTAATAGTCTGAGATTATCTTTGTTTACCAGGTCAGTTACAATGTCATAATGAAAGCCAGGGGCTTGTGGGTATGTACGCTGAGGGTCAGAGGCCTTGGGTTCACACACACACACACACACACACACACACACACACACACACACACACACAGAGACACACACACAGACACACACACGCACGCACACATGCACACACACACATACACACACACACGCACACGCACACGCACACGCACACGTACACAGTCTAGTAACTGGGTTTCATCCTCACCAGCCTCAGTGCTGTCTCTAAGGGATGGAGCTTCTCCAGGAAGAGGATGTGGCTTCTGGTTAGAACAAAGGCTAATGCACAAGAAAGTTACCAATGCAGCTGCTTTGATGTTGAGGCTTTGCCTTTATTAGACATGGAAGGAAGCCAAGGAGAGAGCTCTAATGCAAACTGAGATGATTAATGTGGCCCAGAAGAGGCAGGAATCCAAGCAGATTCAGATACAAAAGCCAAGCTAATTGTGTGAGTGAAAATGCTAAGGGCACAGAGTCAGGGGCCAGCACCAGTCTCTGGAAAATTTTCCAGAGTGGTTCAGTGACTTAGTAGACGTTGCATTGTGTCAGCGCCAGTTGTAAATAGCTCCAACAGCTGACACCAAAAGCTTCCAGCAAACTGGACTTTGAAAAGCACATCACTGGATTATTGGGCTCATTGCAAGGGCCGAGGGCCCAGTCAGTCTGGCGGAGGCAGCCAGCTAGGTTGCTAGGCTGAGGGGCAAAAAACCATCTGGATTTTTCAGCCTAAAGGAATTTCAGGAATCAGACACAGCAGTTCAAACCTAAAGAAGAGAGGCAGAGCCCCAGGGGTCTCAACCCCTTAGAGCAGACCATGCCAAGAAGAAACCCCAGCGAACAGATTGCAAACTTGCACCTTCTGTTCTTGTTCTAGAACAGTGGTTCTCAACTTTCCTGATGCTGCGACCCTTTAATACAGTTCTTCCTGTTGTGGTGGCCCCCAACTGCAAAATTATCTTGTTGCTACTTTATAATTGTAATTTTGCTACTGTTAGGAATCACGTGTAAACACCTGATGTGGAACCCCCAAAGGGGTCATGACCCACAGGTTAAGAAACACTGTTCGAGAAGCTACTTCAGAACAGCCTCCAAGAAAAGAGGTAGTCAGAGCATAAGATGAAGAAGTTGCTGGGCTGTCCACTGATTTTAGCTCAGGCTGGCCTTGAATTTGGACTAGCCCTTTTGCCTCTGCTTCCTAAGTGCTGGGCTTACAGGCAGATGCACTGTGCCTGGCTTGTTTACTGCACTTGTATTCCAAGTTGGCCTTGAACTCACTGCGTACCAGAGGGTGACTTTGAACTTCTGATTCTTCTGCCTCCACCTCCTGATTGCTAAGATCACGGGTGCTCAGTGTCGTGCCTATTGTACGTGGTGCTGGGGACTGAGGAGGGCTTCGTGTACACCAAACAAGAATTCTGCTGCGCGAACGACATCCCTCCATTAGATACTACTTTGTTTATTTTTCTCTGCGTAATGGCCCTGGCTTTTCTGGAACTTGCTTTGTAGATCAGGCTAGCCTCAAACTCACAACAATTTATGACTCTGACTGTGGAGTACTGGGATCAAAGGTGTGTGCCATCACATCCAGCTGCTATTTTTTGGATAAAAGATCTTTCAGGCTTTATTTATTTATTAATTTATTTAGCTCATGATACACAGAACTCTGGTGACCAAGGGATTCAGACATTTACAAATGTTGCGCAGAAAAAGAAAGGGGAGGTCCTTGGACAAGGTCCTACAGCTATCAGCAGCAGCAAGGCTGTGTGACAGTTGGAAGGTGTCCCAAGGACCATTAACTCTAACAGACACAGGAAATTCGACTCCTTGGGCCTACAGAGTAACCGAAAAGGATAAAGGCCTGACATTCCTGCCTTCCTTTTGTGTTCCTCCTCTCTTGGAACTCAGGGTCAGGCTGCTATTGTTTGTTTGTTTGTTTGTTTGTTTTTGAGACAGGTTTTCTCTGTCTTGACTGTCCTGAAACTTACTCTGAAGATCAGGCTGGCCTTGAACTCAGAGATCTGCCTGCCTTTGCCTCCTGAGAGCTGGGATTAAAAGTGTGTGACAGCACCACCCAACAACACTGCTGCTTTACATCCACACATGGACATACGGGCCAGTCACAGACTGTTTAAGAAGGGACTCTCTGAGCTCCCTTCTAGGCTCCAAGATACAAAATATAAGACATGTAGGCACCTGATTGCTTCAGTCCAGAGAAGGAGCAGAGAGTGTTCTATAAGACCCCTTGTAATCCAGGACCAGTGCAGCCCTGAGAACAGATCAACCCAAGATGAGCTCACTCCCTGCCCTCGTAGCTTTGAAACTTTTAGATTGGCATACACTAATTATAATGTGTATTTATATTATTATAAGTTATAATATATAATAATTTCATTGTAATGAAATCAGTCACCCCCATTACTCTTCCTTTACCCCTTAGCAGTTCTGCTGATTCTTTCCTCTTTCCAACTAGCTTGCTCCTGCTTTTATGCTCACCCAGTCTGATGACATTAGAATTACTTCTAATGGACAACTTCCCAGTGTCTACACCCCTTGAGGGCTCTTAGCAAGCATGAACAGCCTTCGATCTTCAGGGAGGGGCAGGACTTTGTGACCTCCTCTTCATCCTTTAAAGTATACATGTAATAGGTCAATCCTGTACTAAGTAAGGATTGATAGTCTTAAATGTCTAGCAATGACATTTTCAGATTCTTCCTGTCTTAAATTGTGTTTGTGTTTCCTTGAGTGTGTCATGCCCGGCATACCTGTGGAGGTCAGAGGACAAGTTTGTGTGGCTGTCAACTCTCTCTTTCTACCATGTGGGTCCAAAGATTAAACTCAGGCTGCCAAGCCTGGTCTAGCGGCAACCTCTACTCACTGAACTACCTTGTTGGCCCATGTGATTACTTAAGTCACAAAATCTTGCATTCTGTGACCTTTCTGGTCTACACCCCCTCTTGAAGAAGGATGAATACATCCTTGGGTGACAGATACACTCATTCTTGAGACCCTATGTCCGATAGATTTTTACCTGCCTCAACACATAATTGGCTCTTTGTGAACCTATCACAGAATTCACCTTGGCTCTAGTGTGCACTCCTTTGAACACTGAGGACAGACTCAGACATGGATGAGTCATGACACCTGAGGGGCTCTCAGTCTGAACAATCACAGAAATATGATCTCAATATAGTTAGGTCAGAGCTACTGTGGGGGCAGGGGAGCAGCTTTCCTGATGAGCATGGGGAGGCTTCCCAGAGACATGCAAGTTGGTAAAGTGCAAAGCATTTCTGAGAGAGGCCGGATGCTTGGTGCGTCCTAGGAGACGCAAGTGCACGTGATGTGGGAGGTACCGCCATACGAGCTGGAGCTGGGATTGATAGGAGCCAAGATGTAGGGCTGGGGAGACTCGTGAGCAGGGGTCAGAACCAGGGAGCCGTGGAAGCAACACATAAACAGGAATGTCATGGGAACGGGGCATGATGACGCGCACCCGCCAGACGGGGTAGATCCAAGAGGATCAGGAATTCAAGGTTACTCCATCTACAGAGTGCGTTCAAGAGCAGCCTGGACCACACAAGCTACATGAGCCCATCTCAAGAAACCTTCGGGGCTGGGGATTTAGCTCAGTGGTAGAGCGCTTACCTAGGAAGCGCAAGGCCCTGGGTTCGGTCCCCAGCTCCGAAAAAAAAGAACCAAAAAAAAAAAAAAAAAAAAAAAAAGAAACCTTCAGAAATGAGAAAGGCTAAATTAAGGGAGGCAGTGTGGATGGACGTGATGATATGCGGATGATAGAAAACATAACTAAAGAGGCAGATTACATTCCCTCTGTAGACGCAGTAGCCATAGGGAAGCATGGGCTTTGACTTTCCCGCACAAAACTCTCAAAATTAAGCTTTCAGGGGGCAAAACACTGAGGCACTCAGTGAACTAGAGTAACCACCTGAAGCCCAGGGTGGGCTGTAGGACCAAGTTGGAGGCAGAGGGAGACTTCAAGTCACAGTCATGTCTTGTGGGAAGAGACACCAAGGCATCGAACAGTAGGCGAGTGTGAGAAAACACATTGGTTGTAGGACTTGCCTCACCTGGAGAAAGAAAAGGTTCAAGTTACCAAATTTAGGTCTGTAGCACTGGTCTTCTGAATGTGAACTTTAAAAGCCAGACTCTCAAAATCTGGATAGGTGTTGTTACAACTTCGTTTGATGGCTGGAAGTGGTGGCTCCTGCCTCTAGCCCTGCACCCTGGGGAGGTTGAGGCAGGTAGATGTCTTTTCAAGTTCAAAACCAGCCTCGTCTATGGTTCCAGGTCAAGCAGGGCCACACGGTGAGACCCCCGTTTTAACAAAATAAAACAAACAAACAACAACAACAAATCCATTTACGGTCAAGGAGACAGCACAGCACAGTTCCTAACCTAGAAAGGAGGTTTTGTTGGTTAATGGTAGGGTTCCTTCAGAGTTTAAGATTCTATACGGGTGAAAGCTTTTCTCTCCATTTTGGTAGAGCCCAAGTCCTATGAGCCTACAGCATGAGGCTGCTGGAAAGCAAACTCTGTTCTGAGTGGGTGTTCGCTGGCATGCTTGTTCTAGAATTTGAGGACAAGAAACAGCTCCAGCAGAAATTCTTTCCTTTCTTGTTCCTTTGCCACCAGCACAGAGATATGGCCGCCGACTCCCCCTGCTTCCTCAAACAGCTGTTTGTCATTTATGGGAAAGCTGCAACACTAAACCCTCAGTAGATTTTTTTTTCCTGGCTGTGTTTGTACATCTCCTAGCAACGGAGGGAGTTACACAGCTTGTTTTCCTATGTGACAAGCCCTGAAAGAGAGGCAAGGAGCCAGTACAAAAGCTGTGAGTTTACCAGGCCTGGCCTCTCTTCCTTCCTGGAAGGAAGACCTAACTCAGATCCTGAGGATACAGACAGAAACTGCCTCTCAACTCCTTCCAACTTTTTCTGCACAGCCCGTGACACAGAACGTTAGAACCGAATACCTAGGGCAGTCACTATCAAAACATGTCTGGCTGTCATACTCCCTGAGATGAGATAACTGGTTGCTGGTCTGTTTCTACTGGCTTTCCCTGCCTCATCCACTTGGGGGGCTCAACACAGGGCTCATGTTAAGGAGAAATCCACTTTGCCCCTGTCCGTTGCAGTAATCCGCATTAGGTAGTGCTGGCTAACCAAACAGTAAAGTCTCCTCGTTGACCTGTCTGTATTGTCCTGTTAAACCCACTGGGTTTAGCTTGCTCTGGTACATTCAATACCTTCTGTCCTTGTCTGTCCTTGTGTATCCGGCACTATGTTCAGCTGGTCAGTTCTAGAGCCAAGTTTTCGGTGTAGGATTCACCTTGCTCTGCATGTTAGCAAAGTCACAGTTCTGCCCCACACTGTCTCCTCGGGTGTCACAGGGTTCATGGAACTGTAGCTTTTGTAGAAATGATAGGTAAGGGATAGACACGGTGAAGCTCAAAAGGTACAGTACATATGTATGTATGTATGTATGTATGTATGTATGTATGTATGTTTGTATGTGTGTATGTTAAGCTGTAAGTATGAGGACTTGGATTCTAATCCTTAGCACACAAGTCAGGAAGCGTGCACATGTAAGCCCAGAACTGGGGTTAGAAAACGGTGATTGGGGGTTGGGGATTTAGCTCAGTGGTAGAGCGCTTGCCTAGCGAGCGCAAGGCCCTGGGTTCGGTCCCCAGCTCCGAAAAAAAAAAAAAAAAAAAAAGAAAACGGTGATTACCCAGAGCACACTGATTGGGCTAGTTCAGAGAACTCTAGCAGGCAAGCCAGCGCAGCAGGTAAAGGTGCTTGCTGCCAAGCTTGAGCCTGAATACACATAGTGAAAAGAGAGAATCAGTTCCCACCAATGTATGCATGAGCCACCCTCATAAACGTGTATGTATTTATGAAATGAGAGCTATGATGACCAAAGTGGATTTCATTAACATTTGAGCACACCCTTAACCTGACTTCATTCCATTCACGACCAGCAAAATGCAGAACATGTATAAAAATACAAACAAACAAACAAAAAACTACGGCTTGTCATCTCAGACTAGGCCATGCATTAGGTCCTAATTTATTCTGTGTTTGTTTGTTTGTTTGTTTGTTTGTTTGTTTGTTTTTGAGACAGGGTATAGTCCTGGCTGTCCTGGAACTTGCTCTGTAGACTAGGCTAGCCTCAAACCCAGAGATCCACCTGCCTTGCCTCCCCAGTGCTGGGATTAAAAGCACGCACCACCACGCCTGGCTTACCCTGCTGTCTACTTAGCATCTCTTTTTGCCAGGACTCTCAAAGATGACTGTGCAAAGTATGTGTGAAATTGCTGGACCCTACCCATTCTATGGGTCTAAGTCAAGGTTTGAGAACGTACATTTCTACAGGGCATGTCTTTAATCCCAGCATGAGAGTTCAAGCCCAACCTGGGAATAAAAACTGAGATACTGTGGAAGGGGAAGAGGAGGAAAAGGAAGAGGAGGAGGAAAAAGAGGAGGAGGAGGAAGAGGAAGAGGAAGAGGAAGAGGAAGAGGAAGAGGAAGAGGAAGAGGAGGAACAGCTCTGTGCCTAAAGTTCTCTTTTACCTCTTTCAAATTCAATGGTCCTGGGATATATAAATATGTGTATATATGTATGTGTGTGTGTGTGTGTATGTGTATATATATATATGTATATATATATATATGTATATATATGCATTTGTATGCGTTCCACATTTTGTTTACTCTTTTTTTTTTTTTTTTTTTTTTTTTTTTTGGTTCTTTTTTTCGGAGCTGGGGACCGAACCCAGGGCCTTGCACTTCCTAGGTAAGCGCTCTACCACTGAGCTAAATCCCCAGCCCCTGTTTACTCTTTTCTTGGCATTTCATTCTGTTTATTCTTTCCATCACCATTTTGAACATAGTACTTGGAGACAAAACAACAACAACAACAACAGCAACAACAACAAGAAAGGAAAGGAGTCCAATTTTTAAAAATGATTTAGCTGTCTACATCTGGAGCTACGTATGTGTACGTGCCCACAGAGGCAGGAGGACATCAGATGTCCTGGAACTGGAGTCACAGGTGGTTGTGATGCACACACTCGTGATGTGGGTTCTAGGAACTAAGCCCAAGACTTCGGGGAGGACAGCAAGTGCCCTTAACACTGGGCCATCTCTTCACCATTCAGAATCCAAAGTTTTCACCTTAAGTTTAGTATCCTCCCGGGTGGCAGTGCATGTGGATTTCCGAGACCTTTCAGCAGTAGTTTACTGTATGGGGTCTCCTTCCCCATGTATACAGCACCTCTCCTCACTGCAAGGGTGGAAACAGTAGAAAGGTCCAAAGCTGAGCATTACAATGTTTCACAGATGAGTTCTGGGTTTGAATCTTTACCCGGCTACAAAAGCCTGGGCAGACAACAGCACCCAGAAGACATTTACATGTATTTACCCCAGCAGGGCATTTTACCAGCCTAAAAATGGAAACATTCTTCAGGATAGCATGGTACTTTCCCATTCGTGATGTGTTTTTTTCAGGTTTAATCAACAGTTGGCAGAACAGACATGGCTTTATTAAAGGGCCAGCTGGCTCAAGTGTGAACCTGTTTTCTGACTGCCGCTGACCACCCCTCCATGCTGCATCCGTTGCTTCAATCCTCCAAACACCTTCTCCTGCTGCCAGGTTCATGTCAGGCTCCTCATTGGGTACCCCCCACCCCCAACATGGACACTAATAGAAACCGTGAAGAAAAACAGACAGACCCCATCACAAAACCAAAACCATGTTATTGGCTAGGGAAAATGGCTAATTGGGGTTTCTCCTAATATTTCATATATATATTTGAACTTTTGTCAAAATGTACATACTGTGTGCACCCAAGGGCACTTCTTTCACGTAACACACACCAATCTCCAGCATTTGCAGAAGGAAAGGCTGTTATGCTGGCTAAGATTATTCAAGAGGCTGGTGTTTGTACATGTAATTCAGAGCATCCTACTCTGGCCCCTACCTGCTTCTGTACTGTTTTGCTTCACCATATATTCACTTTATATGGGTCCCATATACAACACCATGTCTGAATTCCTAGGAAAGACCAACAATGCTGGCCACTGAAACTCTTCCTATTTAGGAAACGGTGAGAAAAAATAATTTGTTACTGTTTGTATAGTATTGACAATTTCACTTTTATACACACTAAACTAAGATGTGACCATGGTGTGTGTACAAACTTGTGCTCTTAGCTGCTCAGGAGCTGAAGGACAGCCTGGACAAAGCAGCAAGACTCCATCTCAGAGCCAAAACCTGCATTCAGTCATAAACCACTCATAGCAGCAGCAACTTACATGGTCTCCACGTTGCAGATTAAAACTACCCAGAGCCGGAGGCCAAGTCGGCCAGTTTTACAAAGTCTGGACTACGTCTTTACTTTCAGTAGTCGTGCATGTTAGCTAAGTAAATCAGCTTTGCAATGAAAACCCACCTGTCTCTCCGGATTCTAAATAGCTTCAGAACACAGTAACCTCACTGTGTCAGTGTCCAGTGCTATACACTAGAGCCAATGGCTGATGGGCTCAGGTCCACAGGGATTGTTACAACTGTTTTCCTTCCCTGAGCCAGTAACACTTCAGACTTGATATTGTAGAGAAAGGGCTACATTCTGGAGGAGGGGCTTTTGAACCCCACTACCCACTTAGGATTGACAGTGAGTTAACTACAGCAAAGAGGGAGGGATCACGCAGAAACTTTAAGCCAGTGGTTCTCAACCTTCCTAATGCTGGGACCCTTTAATAAAGTTCCTCATGTAGTGACCCCCCAAAACCATAAAAGTATTTTCATTGCTACATCATAACTAATTTTGCTACTGTTATAAATCATAATGTAAATATCTTATATGCAGGATGTGTTTTCATTGTTACAATTCGAAAATAATTAAAGCATAGGGATTAATCACAAAATGATATGTAATTTTATATCATGGAATATTTATTTCGAATTACAAATAAATGAAATTTTGTCCTGAAGCATGGTGTAGATGGTTAACAGTTTTAATATGACACAGGTAAACTACGCAGACAGTGTGTGTAAACATCCAACATCGGTGTGAAGGTTGAGGCTGCTTCTTTCTCACCTAATCAGAAATTGCCCAGCAATCTTTGCAAGAGAGTGCAGCCTAGACCTCTTCCTACGATAAATCTATTTCTGTTTGTAGACGTGAAAACCAACGAGCTGGAAAACCCTGTTCCGCAAAGATGCGTTGTTGGAAATGGAAAAGGTACAATAGAGTCTCAGACAGAACAGGTGTGACTGCGGACGCATGATCCAGAATCTTGTAACCGGCATTGTAGAGAAATCAGTTCTCCCCGCATCTCTGTTAATAACTTCACTGAAGTCATTTTTGCTTCCTCAGGAACATATTCAACTTTGGCTGTGAATGGGCTTCTGGAGAGCACAAGTGGGATGTCAGGTAGATTAAATACGAAGAAATTCTTCAAGCATGTGCGAACTTCTCACAGAAATTATCACCATGACCCTTTTGTCTGGTTCAATGTCATGTTTCCGATCATAACTCCGACAACGTCTCTGGCCGTTGGCAACGGAAAATCGTCAGCAAAGGCGTGAGGTCCCATAGCTCTGGCGATTCTGAGCGCCATCAAATATGAAGCTTCCACGGATGCTATGTTTTGTGTGTGGTACTTGCCACCAGGGTCAAGTCTTGCTTTCTTGAGTCCCTCAGCTTTGCTTCTAAACTAGTTGGTATCCTTGGTAGAGTTTGGGTGTTCGCTATCAAGATGGCGCGCTGTCAAGATGGCGGCTTAGTTTGTTTAGCTTCGTAGCTTTGACTGACAGAACTGCAGGACAAATCCCTGTCACGATCCCAACTCCTGCTGTAATGTGGTGCTGTTATAATTGAGGTAAAACTGAAAGGACTGAGTTAGCCAAAACCAGCCTGACTCCATGACAGACTGCAAACTGGCAGTTTGGGAGACTAGGCCTAAGTTTCTGTTTCTCAGAAATGAGGACCCAGATCCAGGAACCAGGGGTCAGCAAATGACAGATGTGGGCAGCCAATCCCAGGGCGCCTGGTCATCTGGCCTGAAGCAGGAATAGGTAGCTAGAATGAGTAAGCAACCCCCTGGGAAGTCTCCAGAGCCCAACCAATTGTAGAACCAGTCAGACGCGTAGAGATAGAGCTGACCAACCAAGGTAAAAGAGTACACAGCCCTCCCTGGAATTCTCCTGACAATAAAACTGGTCCTGCAAGGCCAACCAGAGGTCTCCAATCCAAAATGTGGAGATCCCTGCAGGCAGGAAATTCAGCTGAATAAATGCTCTTTGCTTTAGCATACTATTTGCGTCTAAGCTGTCATTCTTTGGTAAACTTTGGATTTGGGGGCTTGTCCGGGATTCTATGGAGACTCAACCCCCACCCTTCAAATCTATCGAATCATGGACGAGCTGAGTATTTTGGGGAAATTTCTCTCCCCACCAATTGGTAAGTTAGGAGTGTTCCATCTGTGTCTCTATCTCTGTTTTTATGTTGTCAATCTGGAGAATGAGGGGGAGCGGATGCATACTCTGTCACCAGGCCTGGGATTAAGGAAGACGCTCCTGGAAACTCATCTGGGAGAATTTGTTAGTGCTTATCTGATTTCTGAATCTGCTGTAGGTCTGTGGGCCTCTTGTGTGCAAGGAGAAAGACAGCCTGCCGGTGAAAGACCATCTATCTATCTGTCTGTCTGTCTGTCTGTCTGTCTGTCTATTTATCAAGACTGTGGGTCTTTAATCCTCATATGCACAGAAAGGAAGAGCATCTGAGTCAGCCATCCTGTTTTGCTTTCATTTACCTGGGAATACAGTTCTACGTTTGTCTGTAATTTTTTTTCCCCTTGTGTATAAATTAGGTTTTGATTTCTAAGATGGGACAGGCTTAGTCCTGAGTCATTTCAAGGACTTCTGCCGAGTTGTGGAAGACTTAGGTCTATTCTTCCTGGCAAACTATCCATCTTTTGTAAGAATGAATGGCCCTAAGTAGGATGGCCTGAGGATGGAGCCTTCCATCTCCCCACCCATCAAACTCCATTGGTTGTCCTTGGGGCACTGTCTGCCGTGTCTGTTTATGTCTATAGTTTCATTTTGTTGCTTAATTGCTGCCCTTGGTTCATATTCAGAAGGGAAAAATTGGTTAAGGAAAAATAGCCTTCCTTTACTATCTGAATTCACAAAGGAGAGAAAAGTTTGCCATGCAGGAGGTCTGAGGCATGCCCAGCCCATTGCCATGGCTCCAGCCCTTACCTTTCCTAGCCCTGCAAGAACGATGTGTGCCCCCACATTTTCTGCTCCATTCTTCTGCCAGCTTGAATGGCTGTCTGAGGGCTCATTTAACCTGCCTGAGATGTCATCCTCAGACTCCCTGGGAATGCCAGCCAGTCTTAGTTTGGACCGATTGTTTCATACTCAAACAGATGGCTCAAACTTATCTGCTTGCTGTTCACCCTTAACTGAGTCTTAACACAGGGATTTCTAAACTGGTGCTGCTCTCAAAAGCCTTGCACCTGCAGCTAGAGCTGAACACTGCTAGAAAAAACCGACCTCCTGTAATGAATCAAGGTGGCATTAGGCAAGAGATTGCTTGATGATGAAGTGTAAGCTGCTCTTAAAGGGACACGAACGGCTTCCCAGTTTTCCTGGTAAGAAAGCTGACAGGTGGGGTTGGGGATTTAGCTCAGTGGTAGAGCGCTTGCCTAGCAAGCGCAAGGCCTGGGTTCGGTCCCCAGCTCGGGGGAAAAAAAGAAAAAAAAAAAAAGAAAGCTGACAGGTGATCCTGCTGCTGAACTTCGGCCCCACGAGAACTGGATTCAGCACACAGCAAGGTGCTCCTTCCTTGAAATTATAGCTTAAAGAAGTAAAAAGGTAAGGGGTTGGGGATTTAGCTCAGTGGTAGAGCACTGGCCTAGCAAGCGCAAGGCCCTGGGTTCGGTCCCCAGCTCCGGAAAAAAAAAAAAAAAAAAGTAAAAAGGTTTTGTCTGATTTAAATATGAAAATATATATGGCCACTGCATGTTTACCTGATTAGTCATATATATAGTTATGCATGCCTTAGTAATAAAATATTAATTTGTAATTTATAATATATGGTTAATAATACGTAACATCAGTAACAGAAAGTTGGTTTAAAACAACTCAGAGTTAAAGTCATCCTGGGCAACAATACATGACATGAGCCAACTAAGGTCTCTAAAGGTATCTTTAAATTGGGATAATATTTTGTCCTAGAAACCAGACAAAATTTAAAAACGTGTCTTTAATGAGGTGTTAAAACTGAACCTTCATTTGTTGGTATACAAGAACTTTACTTGCTAGCAGACAAACTTTGTAACATGAAAATAACATACTTGATATTGACTTTAGAAACACTAAATTGTTTAAACTGCTTTTTAAAAAATAAAGCTAGGGGGTTGGGGATTTAGCTCAGTGGTAGAGCGCTTGCCTAGCAAGCACAAGGCCCTGGGTTCTGTCCTCAGCTCTGAAAAAAAGAAACAAAAAAAATAAATAAAGTTGGTTTTGTCTTCTAAAAGTTGTGGTTATGCTCTATAACTTCATTCTTTAAAAAAGGATATTTTATTTTGGTATTGCAAAGGAAATTTTTAAAATATATAAAACCGTGAGCCATTCTAAATTTTATTAAATAATTAAAATGTCTTTGTTGGTATAATACAATTTTAAAAAGTTTTATTGGACAACAATCAGGTTTCAATCAGGTTATAAACCTATGAAGGGAGACATTTTGATGAAAAAAGCTCAGGCAGTCCCTATAATGATGGCTATATATCTGATGATAAAAATAGTGGATATGGTAACAAAATGTTTTAAAACAAAACAGAAATGGGCTATAATTCTTGGCAAGAGAAAAAACAGAACTGTTGGGAAAACTGCAGTTTAAGACAGTTATTCAAAATGCATTAGAAAAAATATAAAAATCTGCCATAGGAAAAATGATAGTCCATGGTCAGAAAAGTTATTGCAGCTAAAATAAGAAACCTTCTTGTTCAGGGCTGGCATAGCCAGTTTGCAGAAAATACAGCTATTGATTAATGCAATACAATACCAACTAGAAATGCATTCCTGAGGCTTTTATTTGGTGTAGCTTTGTCTTTTTTTAATGAAATAATTTGACAATTTAAAAACTATATTGAAGGGTTAAAACATTAAAAAGGTTAAAAGTCACTGGCTCTTGGAATCCACCCCACTTCCTTTCAATTTGGCTGGACTTTTGCAAGGTTCTAACAGCCCAAAGAGCTGATAAGAATTCTCTCAACTTGAACTTTTTAACATTTTCCTGTCCTGACACTGGTTTCAGCATAAACTAAATCATACAGGAAAGTGTTATGTTTTGTAATGTAAGCCTCCTCATGGAGTATGTTCTCAAGTTTAAAAGTATTATTTTAATACTAGAAGATCTTCAATTCAAAACTGTAACTTTTAAGGCTCAAACCTAACAGGGATAGTCAGTAACCTTATAAATGTTCAGAAATATGTATGAAGTCATGCTAAGTACTGATGCAGTTAATTCTAAGTTAAAGCCTTATTTAGACTCCCATTTTGTGTTTGCAAGGTACAGCTTAGAACAGCCAACTAAAACAAAGATTGTTTAACTCAGATATACTATGTAAACATTGACTCTCAAACCTGATCTGCTGAATATGGCATTTAATATGTTTAAACTTACCATAATGGTCAGAGATTCCCAAGTCCTAACAGTGACTCACCAAGGTCTCCAAGAAGAGATGGGCACAATGACAGAGGACATCATCTAAATTGTGGTATAATAACCATAACTGCCCCAATGCCTCACTAGCTGTCAGGGCCTTGCCTGAACTGTGCACAGCCAGACTTTCTGGGATTCCAAAGACAATATCCTCATGTCACTAAAATATGACATCCATTACTCCCACCTTACAGACTGAGATGCTAAATCAAAAAGGTCCACGTTTTGGCAATAACTTATGGATCTTAGGTTCCAACTGACCCCTTGGTCAATGACTTGGACTTTGGGAAAAAGAACTGACAAACCAATGATCTGATTCAGTTACAAATCAGAGGGGGAGAATGAGAGGACTGAATTAGCTAGAGACAGGCTGACTTCATGACAGGCTGCAAATTGGCAGTTTGGGAGACAAGGCCTAAGTTTCTGTTTCTCAGAAATGAGGACCCAGGTCCAGGAACCAGTGATCAGTAACAACAGATGTAGGCAGCCAATCCAAGGACACCTTGACATCTGGCCTGAAGTAAGAATAGGTAGCTAGAATGAGTAAACAACCCCCTGAGAAGTCTCCAGAGCCCAACCAATTGTAGAACCAGTCAGACGCCTAGAGATAGAGCTCAATCACATGCAGAGCCCCTACTGCAAGCTTAGCTCTGTGCTGAGCCATAGACCAGAAAAACCAACTCTCACTGTGACTGAAGGAAATGACAGTCATAGAGGGAGTAAATGACAAGCTGATCCTGAAAGGCTTGATGCTGTCTCCAGGGAGGACCTGCCTGGAGTTGGATAAAGGAGTTACATCTCAGTTCTTAAGACTATCGTAAATAGTTGACCTCCAGCCTTGCAAGGGTCTAAATTCACAAGTCTGAGAATCACTGCTCTAGGCTTTATTCCAGTACTGCAAACAATTAGTAAGTTGCCTAGAAATATTCTGGGGTAACTGGGTCATACACACAAAGAGACATTAAAGGGGACTGACTGGGAATATAGTAAAAAAAAAAAAAAAAGAGTAATAGGTTTTCCACAATTAAAGTACATATTTGTATGAAATGTCAAACCCACTATCATATACATAATATACACTAATAAAAGGCTTGCACTTTTGCAACAAATGTTCTGTTCCATGACAGACTCTGAAAGTACTGTATTCTAGAGTAAAAGGGGAAAAAATTCTCTCTGCTTATACCCTTGTTTGTATCAGACTAACATATACCTGGATGTACAGAAATATTCTAATGGTATATTTATATTTACAAGCAGAGAGAACTCTGTTTCATGTAACAGAGTTCATACCATTACATTCTGGACCACAAGAACTGTATCTTAAATGTACCCAATACTAGTTTATCAATAGTAACTGCAGAAAAAAATATCCCCAGGTCTGGAAAGACCACTCATCTGTTAAGAGCTGCTCTTCCATCCAGAGGGTCTAGGTCCAGTTCCCATCGCCCACATGGCAGCTTACAACTGGATTTTTCTGACTCCCTCAGAGATGCATGTAAGTAAAACACCAATGCAGTAAAATAAAACTAAACTATACACAGAGAAACCCAACAAACAGACAGTCCTAACTGCGATTTTTAATGAAGTTGCCGAGACAATGCAGGCTGACTTCATTTTCTCACTACCAACACCCAAGGGAGCTGATATCAAGGTACAAACTGCTAAAGGTTAAGGAATGTAATGAGACCACCTTGGCTTAATGGTGCTACTAGGAAACACTGATTTAAAAAGCACCCAGTTCATGGTCAGAAGTGGTACATGCCTTTAATCCCAGAGGACCTCATTGAGTTTCAAGGCCAGTCTCATCTATACAGTGAGAACATCTCGACAAAATAAAAATATGGTTTGGGGCTAGGTTTGTAGTTGACACCTGATCTCGAGCACTTCTGTACTTAATTTAGTGAACCACAAAAGGAACAAACAAGGATAACTCCTTTCATAAAAAAAGGATCAACTTGAAAGATGGGTGAGATGGTGCACACCTTTAATCCTAGGACTCAGGAGGCAGAGGCAGGCAGATCTCCAGAGTTCCAGGCTAATCTGGGTTACCAAAGAAGCCATCTCAGAAAGCCAACCAATGAAACAACCAATTTGAATCCACCTCTCTTGTGGATCTGGTGCTAACAGATGACACAGTCCTATAATCCCAGCACAGGGGAGGAAGAGCAGTTGTTCAAGGTCATGCTCCACTCCACAGTGAATTTTAGGCCAGCCTAGGTTATGCGAGATTATTTCTTGGAAAAACCTCAAAACCAGTGTAAAGGGAGAGACTTGCAAACATCTCACAATACAGTGTCATAGCTCTTTGACCTTAAGGCCTTCTGCTTCTGAATTTCTGAGTGACTTTGTGTTAAGACACAGTCCACTCATGGCTCAAGAACAAGCAAACATACTAATGAAAGTACAAACAAATCCTATAAATCACCACCCTTATCTCAAAAACTTACACCAAAGCATCTCTCTAGCACTTGTGTAAAAAGCAGGTGTCAGTGGCTCTAGTGTGGGAAAGCGGAGACGCTGCGTCCATCAAACACCAGATACAGTAGGTGGAAGTCAGTCTACCACAGTTCACGTCAGGTATGGCAGGGGAAATTTCTCAAGGCCAGGCGAGTCAGCCTACACATCCCAAATCAAAGCTATTAGGAACTGGGCGGCAGAAGTACTCCTTTAACCCCAGCAGTCAGCGGGCAGATGGCACTTGGGTGTGAGGCCAGCTTGGTTTACAGTAAGTTCCAGAACAGCCAAACCAGTGTTGAGGAAAAAAAAACCCAAAACTAAACACCCCATCTCTCAACACTAGGCTTTGGTGTTGTCACATGTGAAAGACAGGGCTCTAACTGACCAATGCACCAAGGGTAGTCAGTCCCACTTACCTCATTGACTTACAAGGACCAAACAGGACATTTAAAGACACCAATACTTGGTGATGTCATTCTCCTTCCCCCTTAGCGCCCTAACCCACCCCACCCCCAGACCAGGCTTGTCCATAACTCCTAGCCTCTCCATTTAAGCCCCCTGAATTCTGGGATTGTAGGCATACATAGACAGGTATGCAGTGTTCCTGCCATTTATTTCTTGACTTCCAAAATAGAACTCCCATTTCTGTAAAATGATGAAATCCTTTACTTTTTAATCACCACCAGTGTTCACTGGCAGACGCCGCCTCTCCAAAACATGCAAGTGGCTTGTTTCTGACAGATGCACATTTTGAAATCTCTGGCAAAGGATGGTCCAAAAAGTCCCTTCTGTTTTCTCCAGGTAGCCCTAGCTGGCCCACAACTTCCAGAGCTACACTGAAGCACTGGGACTCAAAGGCATGTGCCACCTCCGCTTTAGGCCTGAACCTAACCAGCGTTCTGAAATGTAGACCAGCCCATGTTTGGTGTTCGGCTGATCATGGAGTATGTGGTAGACCCATTAGTAGTACAATGTGTTTGCATGACAGGCAGGCTTCCGGTTCCATGCCCAGTTATTGCTAAACAAATTGTAAACAAGCCAATTAAAGCATGTACTAACTATAATCAACAGGAATAGAGAAAAAGCCATTAAAACTTTTTGATACTTGTGACATGTCTCAATGACTGGGTCCCAAAAATGCTGTAACAGCAATGTAGTCAGTGGCCCTTCAAAGTGACACAAGCCGAGAATGTAGTGCAATAGGTCTTGGACCACCCACTCCCCAAATGGGCCAGCACATCTGGTCTAAGTTTCTGACTTAGACCCCACACCCTGGCCATTGTCTTATTCACCATATAAGACAATTTGGTCCAGAAAGACTAAACAAAAGACAGCCCAGGGAAGTTGGAGGACCACTTAGTGCACCCACACTGATGCTGCACAATCTCCATAGCTCATTCTAGTTGAGTTACAATAAACTATTCTTTATTATCCCAGCAATTTCCAGGGAAAACAGCCTACTGGCTTAGACTACACCATCTCTGTGGTTCATGATTTATAACAATTCATCTCGTTACAGTACACTCTGAAATATTTACAGTATGATAGACTTAAAGCAGAGAGGAAATCACAGCAAAGGTAAGCCTTCTAGATCCACTTGTGGGTCATTAAGAGTATATGCACAACCACACGGGAGAGACAACCAGCCTCTCCCTTCATATATATTCCTTTTTATTTTCTTATTTTACCTTCCCAAAACAGAGACACTCAACAGTAGTTAGAATGGTCATCTCCCAACAGTTAAAAAGCTGCATCACCCAATGGGTGAACAAAGGAAGAAGTGGAAACCTAAAGTTCAGCTGAGCCAGCCACTGTGGAGCCTTTAGTGGTGAGGTCTTCCAATCTCAGTGATGTCTTCAACATACACCATCATTTTAGTGGAAAAACAATTGATTTGGTGAAATGAGATTCATTTCCAGACAGGTTAGTAACTGCATTCACTGAATTTCACACTCTTCTTTGTGAACTGTGAAGAAAATGAATGGTAGCTAGAAGATCAATGGATTCCAGCTCCAGGTGAAGATGGGACGACAACATCACAGGACGGACACATCTCTAGATTCTGATTCACAAAGCTAACAGCGGTTTCGAACCTGCAACTTAATGACAGACCAATGACACCACAGCCTTTTCAAATGGCAAAAATACAAAAAAGTGTTACAAAAATATTTCAGAAAAAGTGCATAGTCTAAGTGCATAGTAAATAAAAGCACTGAAAAATATCTTGCTCGAGAGGGAGCTCAGCTTGGAAAGCTGTTGCCAAAGCCGAACACTTTTATTTTACACAAACTATAGTCAAAAATAGCTTTATGAGACTGATTTCCGGCTAAAAGTATCAAAGGGTTTATTAGTCAAGACACAAATACTTTAATTGTCAAGCATGGTTGGGAAAGAAACATGTAGCTGCCACCCCACCATCAGATCCACCTCCTAAGATTATTTCAGCCTTATGGTAATAACACATCTCATGGTGACAGAATGTGGCAATCATGGAATTAATTATTGCTGTTCAAAAAAAAAAAAAAAAAAAAACCACTACAAATCAATTCTGACACAATCTTACCAAACATGGGTCAATTTACAATTCAGGATTATTATACAAAATACCTACAGTTACACAATAGGCTCCTGGCAGCATTTTCAGACAAATGTTCTTTTAATTTATCTTGACATGCTTTAAATGAATAAATTACACCATTTAAAGAATTAAGTTTTCCCTTCTCTTGGATCAGAGAAAAAACTGAAGAGCAACCAAGAACAACCTGGGGAAGCGTGCACAGGTACCTAGAGAGATGGGGCTTGAGGGTCGACAATCACTAACTTCACACTGTATGACAGGCTTACAGCCACTTCACAAGGATTTTGAAGAAAAACATTCTGTAATATAGTTAAACCCTTTAACACTTTCCCTGTCATCAGTCCGTCTGCTAGTCTGGCAGAAGTCAACGCCAAAGTGCCCGTAGCTGTAGCACTGGGTAGTGTGCCTGCGAGCTATGAACAAAACAAAAAGTCAAAGAATGCCTTTCTCTTTAGATCAAGGGAAAACAAAATCTTTTTCAGCAAAGGAGTATCATAGAACAAATGGCTTGAAGTAGTCTATCAAAACTTAGGGAAAGCTAGGCGTGGCGGCTCGTGTTTTCAGTCCCAGCACTTCACGGAGACAGAGGGAGGAGGATCTCTGAGAGTTCTAGGCCAGCCTGGTCTACACAGTTAAGTTCCTGGCTGGCTAGAGCTGCAAAACGAGACTCTGTCTCAAAATATAAAACAAAAACAAATAACTGGGGATGGATATATATGTGTATACACACACACACACATATATATATGTACACACACACTTCATAGTGAGTTAGCAAGGCATTTTTGTTGTTTAAAAAATTTCACTTCCTTACAGAAACAGTTTTTAGTTTTTAATGAACTTGTAAACAAAAAGCTCCCATTTCAAAATAAAAACAAAATCCCAGATCATATAGATGTTTACAGTGATTACATTTATCTAAGCAACACACATACATGTTCAGTTGTAAGACGGTAACTAAATTTCCGTGACAAATATGCTTTTTTTAATAGCAAGAACATTATAGAGTTAATGCAGAGTCCTAAAGATAATCTAGTAGTCGCTATGTTTTTTTTCGTAAGTCTTCACTTTAGATGCTGTTATTTCTAGCACAGTAAGCAGGCAGAGTCTTTCAAATGCTCGAACACTGGAATCTTTGGTTGCTACCCTATCAGCTAGCTTGCAAACAAGAAGCCAGCCATTTAAAGAATGTTTTTACGTCAACAACTTGCAAACCCCAGGGATGGAAAACCCTAAGAACACACAATTGTGAACATTTACAACCATCACAACTGTGGCTGAAGACTGTTCATGCCGTTCTTCTGAAATGAGATCTCAAAGCAGTATAGTTCAAAATAAAAGATTTTAACAAAAAAATTGGCATATGCACAATTTCTCCACCAATTTGTGTGTCAACCATTTAGTTAACTTTTCCACTTGAAAAAAATGCAATAGAAAACCGGACACCATGTTTCACTACCTCAGTTAATATTCACAATTACAGCGGCTACAGCTCAGGATCAGCAGTGCTACCCAGAGCCAGTTTATACGGAAAGTAAGTCCTTTACACCAAGTAAATGGTTGTCCACAACCACTGGCTAGTGTACATATGAACTAAAAGGTCTAGATCTGGGGAGAAACAAATGTTGCTCCAATCTTCTGCTCTGCTGCTTCTCTTCCTCCATGCTTAGAAACCTATTAAAATATTGAAACAGAAAAAAGATGTTACAAGTTTTAAACATTTTTTACAAGTACTCCCTAAATTAGGTAGAAGTAGGGCAGTAATCACTTTTAAGTGCTGTTGCTTTTATCTGGAAAATCACCAACCCAAACTTCTCAAAAGAGTAAGCTCATCTCCTTTAAAGCCTCTCCCAGCCCTCATTCTGAATAACCCAGGAAGCAGTCCACAGTCAATCAGAGCCTCAGCACTCCACTCTAAGCTATAATAGAGTTGTTGTTATTCAAATGTTATTCAATGTTGTTATTCAAATGCTCAGCTCTTCACCTTTGGTACCCAACAAGCGAGGAAAAACAGGACATTACTGCAGCACTAGAATATGGTTCTAGCTAGATCGGAAGCATGAATTATTTCTGATGAGATTATCCAACAGTAAGCTTCAACGAATTTTGAACCTCTAAGAAATAATTTCTATATAAAACGCTCATGTTGATCTTACTACTTCTCTACTTCCATTGTTGCATTAAAAAGATCACACCGGTCACTAACTCCTAAGCTAGGAATGCTTTGTGTACTTCCCAAATTGTCCTGCTATACAGTCCCCTCTCCTCACAAGGGAAACTCAAGGCTGCTACTTTTAATGGCTGGTTTTTTTGCCTAAGACAGAATAAACAGTCCACCTCTTAGTAACATGAACATCCCGTACAGGCCATTTGGTCTACTCCCTCCTAAACCCCCAAGGTGACCTAACTACATACATTTCACACTGTTTCTTGACTTCTTTAGCAAAAACAAAAAATAAACCACCACTACAACAGAAACCCATGTCAGTAATAGATTGCTCCCCTTTCCTTCTCAAGCACTGGTAGGATATTTCTTTTGGGCTTCATGGGATATAAAATTCTCCTACTACTTACTCTATTACAAGTATTTCCAAGAATAAAATTGCAAAAACAGTTATAATTTTCATCCGTTAACTAGGAACTCCTCATTTGTTAAATACAACATTCTAAGCTCTGAGCGCAAAGATGTTTTACTCCCTCTTCTTAGAGTGTCTACTATGAAAGAATATGTAAATAACCAATACTGAATCCATAATCCTAAGACCACATAAAGCAAACAGTAAATAAAGGTTTTGAAATAGCATTGGTGAACTTAAAAAAAAAAAAATCAAAGATGCTCTGTGCAGTATGTTCTCTTATGTGCTGGCACACATGTGTATAGGCACACACATAATGCGTGTCAGAGGCTGAGATCAGGCATCTTTCCAGATGGCCCCCCACCTTGCGGGAGTTCACAATCTGACCAGCTTTCTTTGGGGATCCTATCTCTGCATTCCCAGTGCTAGGGTTACACATGGCCTCCATTCCACCCGTTCTGAAGGGTCTGAATGCTGGTTCTCGCCATCTGCTAGTGCTTTATCTGTTAGACTAGCTCCCCAGCCACAGTAAGGCATACAAAGGCTATCAAACAAGACTTAATTGTATCTATAAAACTCGACTACACCTGTGATCTAATTCCAATTTCAACAGCATTTAAGCTATTAAGAAACTATGGACAAGTTAAAGAAAAATGACCTTTACCCCATCAGGATGTTAAATATTGTAACAAACAAACATGATTTCCTAGCTCCTAAAACTAGGATTTCCCCCCTTTTATAATAATTTGCTGCAATCATGTAACTGTATTTTAGTAATTTGATTGTTACACTGAATATCCCTTCACACAAGCAGATTTGAAGGGAAAAATCATTCACTACAAACTCTAAGCCGAAATACAAGATAACTTGGTTTCTTTAATAATAGGGAAGTTCTAGGTCAGAAGTCTATCTGTGTGGACCTGGCAGTTCAGTCAAACAAGTGTTTAGGGACTGGCTGAAGGTTAGTCTAACAGTATTCCTGGTAGAATAAAGCAGTCAAGTCCAGATGTCGTTCTTCTACTAGTCAGGCCAATAGCAGACGTTCTACCCAGGTTTCATCTCTCCAATGAGCTGTCCTTTGATGGTACTCAAGAAGGAGAGACATCTTGGCAGGTCTCCGACTTTCAATCTTTAGTTACTAACAAGCACTGTCTTCCAGTGGCTTTAGCTTTAGTCTTCTGTTTGTTTTTAAAACCTTGCAGTCTGGGTGGCATCTCGGGCTCCATTTTGAACTGTAATCTCAGTTAAAAATGAGGCATGAACACCTCTGTTCCTACAGGAGTGGAGAATGAAGAATATTACCAACACTGGAGGATTAGTGTGATTATCCAGTAATTAAGGCATATTGTTTCAAGTTTTCAAACAGGAAAAAGGCATTCATTTTTATGTAACATACTTTATCCCTTCAAAAAGAAATTTAAAGTAAATGAATCTTTACTCATGAATCAATTTCAGCCCCCGCCCCCTTTTTAAAAGGTAGAACCAGACTCCATCTTAACTGGACACTGTTATGTTTTGAGGCAGTTCCACCTGTTTCTACATACTTCTGTACTGATGGGATCATAAGGAAGGGCCATCACGTGGTAATAAGGCTTATCTATCTGTGATGGGTGTTTGAAATTTAGACTCCTTCCACAGTGTAAGAATCGAACAGTTTCAAGTTATTTTCAATTCAATAATCACCACACAGTGTCACTTATATTAACTAACTTTTCCTACAATGCTCTCATATGGTCTTCTAGTTATACACAATCAAGCTAGATGAGTTCTGAATTAAGCTGCCTATATGTACAAATCTACTACACCCTACCAACTCCCAAAAAGCCTAGTAACTCACATCTACAAATAACTAAAACTGTGAAAGATTGAATTGTACCAACAGATTAACAGTCTCAATTACTGTTTTCTCTACTCAGACTTCATTTTCTAACAGGTTTCTAGGGCAGTTAACTTAAAATACCTGTTATGAATGAATCCTTCCCAACTGACAGGAGATTGGGCAGTATACAGGTTCAGCAGCACTGTTAGGGTCTTCTGACAGCCATCACCACAGAGGTTGACGTGCTGAGGAGTCAGCAAGCCTGAGAGACCTCTTTGGCTTCCATCTTCATTTCTTCTTGGACTGTGCTACTCTCCCAGCTTTACTGTCCACAATGAAAAAGGGTGACAAAAACCCCAGACTTCAGCAAGACGATTCAGTTCCCTGGTCTTCTTTGGACTGTGTGTATCCAGGGTAGACAAGTGTTTCCAGACATCTTAAGGTCTTCCCTTCCCTGTTTGGGTTAAGTTGCTGAATTATCAGCTGTGTTCCTGGCAGCGGGTGATGAAGCCAGAAACGGTTAGGCTACACAGCAGGTGAAGCCCACGCACTGCTTCGGGAACACTGACACAGGCAGGTGAGGGTGAGGGAAGGCCACACCTTGGAAGGTCGGCACAACCTTTTCTATTGTAATAAAGACATAAATACTTATGTCTGAGACAGTGAGCAGCTAAAGACAGGAGAGCAGAATCCCATGAGAATCTGCCTTCTAAATGATCTAGCTAAGTTTCTCTCCTATGCTGTCCATAGCTGAAGAAACAGTGATCTTAAACTTTTTCTATATGTACTGTGCTTCTAATAAGAGATCTCACTAGGGAGCCCTCCAAATTATTCTATTGTTTTAGACATTTCAGCATTGGAAAAAAAAATCCAAGAGACATTAGAAAAAAAACATTGTCTATGAAATATGCAATAACTGAAAGGCCTACAAGTAATCGGACCAGAAACCCACCTTATTACAAAACAAGTATTAACCAAAAAAGCAAGATTAAACTTTCTATAATTTCTATGAAAGAAATATACAAAATGAAACAAAAAACCACTTGTCGAGAAACCAAAACATCCTCTCTACAAACTCAAAGGAACTATAAAAAATTATCAGTAAATGTTAACATTGAGAAGATCTTTGCAGAAGAGAGTGTCTATGATAGAAACCCATTTGCTGAAGATTTATGAAACTCACATGCAAGCTTCTGAGATATGACCAAAAGGAGCATTCTAAGAAGTAAGTTCTACATTTTTGTCTCGAAGACAGTTTTCCTACACAGCCCTGGCAGTCCTCAAACTCAAGAGATCATACCCCCGTCCCCTGAGGCTGAGATTAAAGGTGTGTGCCACCACTTAGCCATTTTCTCTGATTTTTGAGTAGATAGATATGAAATAGCCTATAGTTCTATGTATACACTATAACCTAGAGTTTCAAGTCACCATTAACCTACATGATGGGAGAGGCAAAAGGTCTAAGACTAGGTTTCTCATGCTTGTTTCAAGCCACCATTGGGGTAGAAGCACTTTCTTAACTTTATGTACACAGAGAGCTTTTTGTTCTATCTAGACACTAATTTTTACAGATGTTTAAAGAAATCTCACCTTTTATAATCAGGGTCTTCCATTGGGGCCCTGGAACTCATTGATTAGGCTGACTCAGGCCTTTGCTCACAAGTACACATCATTACAGCCTGTTAGCTCTGTTGTGTTTGAGACAGGGTCTTAGTCACCTTGGTTGGCCTTAAACTCAGAGATCTGTTTGCTGGAACTCAGGGCATGTGCTGCACACGATGCCCAGCCCTTGCTGGCCTTTTTCTTCCTTTCTTTAGTTTTTTCTTTTCCTGAGACAGGTTTTCTCTGTGTAGCTTTTGCTTATCGGAGCTTGTTGGCTTTCTAAATGTGGGTTCCAGGGATTAACTCAGGTCCTATTTCTTACAAGGCAAGCACCAACTTATCTCTCCTGCCCCAGAATCACTTATTTTAGTAGCAAGCAGTATTGTGCTTAAAGAAAATACCTCTTGGTAACCTACTCCACCCACCTACTGTTGAAGGAACTCTTTCTAGTGCCTGATCCTCTTGCCTCTGCCTCCTAGTAGCTGAGACCATACGCAATTATGCCAATGAAACTGGTCTTAAATGTACCTTTGAACACAGTCAATAATAATGCAATTATTTCCTTAAAAATCCCTTATTTCAGAACACTACAAGTCCATGTACATGTAATAATTTGCACTGTGTCTAGTTTGTTAAGATTTCAAGTTACTTTTATGAAAAAGTTACAATACAAAAGAAGGCTTAAACTTAAGTTTAATCACTTTTCTTTTTCAAGGAAACATACTAACTCAGTGGATCCAACTTCTCGTCTTTAATACCTAGATAAAGCAGGACAAAAATTCTGCTTGTTTATTGAGTAAGAAACACATAGTAAATTGGAACAATAAAACTAGGCAAAATTAAGATACTTCTTTCTGAAGGCTGCTGAATGCCTGAAGAAAATTGTTCTAGGCCAGATGAGATCTCAAGCTTAGCTTCTTTAACGCAACATTAAAGAATTTGATTGAAGGAGGCATCCAAGTCCCAATTTAGGTGAGAGTCAAGAGTGGCCTCAACACTACTCTGCTCTTAGCTTAGGCCGCATCATCTAATCCCACCCACAGCAAATCTTCAGCTCAGTCCTTCCCAAATAGACTCAAAAAGGAAGCCTCTCTGGACTTTTTACGTTAATAACTAAGCTGCTGGGATCAGGATGACGCCAGTTTAGTTTATTTTTTCAAATGTTCCTCAGACACTAGAAGTTTTTCTTTGTTTCTTTAAAAAGACAAAGTCTTATTTAGCCCTGGTCATCCTGGAGCTCTGTAGACCAGGCCAGTTTTTTTTTTTTTTTTTTTTTTTTTGGTTCTTTTTTTCGGAGCTGGGGACCGAACCCAGGGCCTTGCGCTTCCTAGGTAAGCGCTCTACCACTGAGCTAAATCCCCAGCCCCAACCAGGCCAGTTTTGAAGTAAGAGATCCGTCTGCCTTTGCTTCCCAAATGTTGGGATCAAAGGCCTGCCTGTACTACTACACCCAGCTCTAGAATCTATTCTTAAATTTAAGAATCATTTAAATATAACACTGAAATATAAAACAAATACTATTATTTGAAAACCATGTTCAGACTAGAGCAGTCTTTCAGAAATTCAATAGTTAGAAACTCAAAACCCAAGTACCTGCCCACCACTTGCACAAAGCAGGCAGGTTTCAGTAGGTGAGCCCCACAGGGAGTCAGTAACACGGAAGGAAACAGGAGTTGAACTCTAAGGCACCAGGAACAAGGAATGACGCTGTGCTCTAACAGTTCCACTCCTCAGAAGCACTCAAGATGCAAGACAGACCAGCAGTTGAATGGCATTTGCCTCAGTTATCTTCAACCGACACAGTCTAACTGCAGGCAGGCTTCAGGTTCCACACCGAACCCTAGTGCCAGAAGTTCCTTAGCATTTAAATAAAAGTGCTCCCCTTAAGAAACATCATTCTGAAATTGAAATGTCATATTTCATTGGCAGAGAGAGAATTTGATTTCGGAAGCTATACTGAGATTTCCAATTATCAAGGTGCTCTGCAACTGAGAAGACAGACATGCTGAAGGCAATGCCAAGACTCACCTCTGGAACTGAGATCATGTTCACCTTTCCCATTAAATGCCAAAGCATTAACATGCAAACAAAAAATTTAAATATCTTAACACTGTTAGTTTGAAAGTAAGTCAAAATACCATGGCTAACCAGATTCTTTATTAAAAATCAACAAGTGTTAGGTCTAGGATTTTGGATTGATTGGCAATACCATATTCCCAACACCAAATGTTTATTTTGGAAAAGGGTTAATGAATGAGTAAAAAAGATGCAGTTGTTAAAAATGACCCAAAATCCCAAGAGAAATGATATAATATACACACATATATGTATATATAAATACATATACATATACATATATATGAACAAGGACATTTGGGTTTAAAGTTAGTAGTCAAATTTTCCAAGGACGTCTTTTTTTTTTAAATATGAAGCCAAATTTTATGTTTTAAAACCACCTCCTTGATCTAACACTGTTAGAACTGAATGAATTATCCAATTTGCATTTAATTTCCCTGTAACGTCACTTGGTTCTTGGCTACTAACCTTTCATGTTACTCTTGGTTTTGTCAGTTTGCTTGCCTGTGGGGGTTTGGGCCTGCTGACCCTGCCCACTGGAAGAGGCTGCCTGCTGGGCTGCTTTCTGCTTTAACATCGTCCAATCAAACGTGTAGTCATACTGGTGGTTCAGGGTCCTGAAAACAAAGTGCTGTGTTAACCTCTGAATAACACTGTCCAGCTAAATGTCAGACTCACTTTCTAAGACAGCTGAAAACTCAAACTGTTCAGGAAATTCTTCTATACAGATAGCCAGCCCCAGCTGGTCTGGAACCCTCAAGCTTGGAGACCTGCTTGCTTGTTTCTTGACATCTGAGATTAAAGGCAAGCACTCCTGCCAGGGCTTTTCTTTACACTTAGTTTTTTCTCATAAGCTTGATAACTTTTAGGATTTCCCTTCCTATAAGTAACTTTAAAAATTGCTCAGTAAGGGGTTGGGGATTTAGCTCAGTGGTAGAGCGCTTGCCTAGGAAGCGCTAGGCCCTGGGTTTGGTCCCCAGCTCCGGAAAAAAAAAAAAAAATTGCTCAGTAAGTAGCTATTTCTCACATGTCATAACTGAGGAGAAAACCTTAGATGTATTAGATTAAAAAAAAAGTAATAAAAAGTAATAGTAACTTTCCAAAGTAGCTCAGAATAGTAGCACAGGTCCTTAACCTCCACATGCACAAGGTGGATCTCTATGAGTTTGAAGTCACATAGTTGATAGTGAGACCAAAGGCGGGGGAGGGAGTCAGCGCTTTGGCGCACACTTTAATCCCAGCACTTGGAAGGCAGAGGCAGGTGAAGAGCCCTGTGAGCTTGAAGCCACCAAGTCTACAAACCAAGCTCCAGGACAGCCAGGACTGTTACACAGAGAAACCCTGTCTCAAAAACCAAACCCACGGGTTGGGGATTTAGCTCAGCGGTAGAGCGCTTGCCTAGCGAGCGCAAGGCCCTGGGTTCGGTCCCCAGCTCCGAGAAAAAAAACAAAAACAAAAACCAAACCCACCTCCAACCCCATCTCTTGGAAAGGGGCATGTTGGAATGAAAAAGCAGAGTAAGGAGAGACCGCAGTTAGGCTGTCAGTTATACCTAGAAAGACTCATGAAGAACCTCCTAGGGGAGCATGCACAGAACTGGCATCTTGTGAGGGAAACAGTATCCTGGGACATCATTTCTGAGACTAATGAATTACTTGTTGGCTCCTTCAGAGAATCTGAGTCCTAAATACTCTAAAGTCTAGTCTTAGTGCTGAAGTTTCAGGTATCCTCTGTCAGATTCTGTATTTTAACACCCCACTCCCAAACTGCCTTAAGACAAGCTTTCTCTGTGTGGCCTTGGCTGTCTTGAAGTCAGAGATCTGCCTGCTTCTGCCTTCCCAAGAATGAATGCTACCATGCCCAGTTTTTGCTGCTTTCTATTTGGTACTGAATGGGGTTCTGTACCCCAGCAACTGTTTTTCCCCCCCAAAAAAATCATTAAAATTTCTACTTTGAAATATACACTATTTCTTCCCTCCAAACACACCTACATATTCCTTTTCTTAAAGAAAAACACCAACACCAACCATGATCTTTTTTTTTTTTTTGATCAGTTGTTATTCCCCACCCCCACCTAGGAGCACAATCCACTCAGTATGTATGACATTACTTGTATGCTATATTTTCAGGGCTTCCCTACGGAGCATGTCTCTGGCACTCAAGATTTCTTAGTGTAAGCAGTCATGTTGGTGAAACTATGGGTATAGCCTCTGATATCTAGGATATACAACATTCCAGTCTATTCCACTTGCTTACACACTTTTACACACACCCCCACACAATCTTGGGTTATCGGCAAGAACATTCTGCCCCCTTTCCTGGTAAGCCATTTTTTAGCCTCTGTGGCCACTTCTCTCTGACCAACTGACCTGAAGAGGATGCGGAACAGCTGCCTCAGATACATGTAATCCGGAGCTTCCTCAAAGCGCAGCCCACGACAGTAATTTAAGTACATGGCAAATTCTGCAGGAAACCCCTATCAATTTAACATTTAAAACAGAGTGAAAAGCAAAACACCAAGTTAGAGAAAAAAATTACCAAAGTTTCAAACTATAAGCAAAAAGAAATGTATACGCTGTTTCCCTACTTTGTAGGAACCTATGCCTGATTTTCTCACCAATTTTAAACGTCACCATCTACTCTAGAATATTCAATGCCGTTGTCATTCTGGTTAGTCTTTTTTGTTGTTCTATTTGTTAACTTGGCAAAAGCTAGAGTCAATTGGGAAGGAACCTGTGGGGCATTTTCTTGATTGATAACTGATATTCGAGTCTTTCTCAGGGGCTAGTGCCACCCCTGGGGAGCAAGCAAGCAAGAAAGCATCAAGTTCTCCACTGGCTTCTGCTTCAGTTCTCACTTCAGATTCCTGTCTTAATTCTCTGCTGATTTCCCTCAGTGCTAAGAGATGAAACAAACCCTTCTTTCTGGAATTGCTTTTGGACAGTGTTTCATCACAGCAATAGAAACTCCAATACAACTGCAAAAGAAACAACCTTTCCCAGAGTCCTGTGCTCCCAAACATTTCAGGTCTTGAGAGCAATACAAAGACAACTGACTAAGATCAGACGCCTCTCTGTCCGGGTCAGATCTGCCCGTTTCCTCTCAATGGCGTGACTATTGTTACTTCACGCACTGTGTCTGTGAGTGCGTGTGCATGTGCTACGGTTCTTGCGTGCGGATCAGAGAACAGCCTTAAGAGTTGGTTCTTGGGCTGGAGAGATGGCTCAGTGGTTAAGAGCACTGACTGCTCTTCCAGAGGTCATGAGTTCAATTCTCAGCAACCATATGGTGGCTCACAACCATCTGTAATGAGATCTGGTGCCCTCTTCTGGCCTGCAGTCACATATGCAGGCAGAATGCTGTACATAAAATAAATAAATAAATCTTTAAAAAAAAAAAAAGAGTTGGTTCTTTCCTTTCACCACTTGTCCCAGAGATCAAACTCAGGTGATCAGATTTGATGGCAGGCATCTTTAATTAATGTGCCTCCTTGCTGCCTGCCCTTTCTACAAATTAGTTTTATTTTTAAAAGATTTATATATGTGTACATATGTATGCACTGTGTTTGCCTCATGTATACTTGGTGCACAGAGGCCAAAGACAGAAAATCATGTCTGGAGCTTGACCGACTCCAGAATGCTGGGATTAAAGGCACAAGTGCAACACACCTGACACCTCTTAAAACTGAGCCACCTCTCCAGCCCACATCATGTAGCCCATACTATTTATTAATTTATTTAGTCTACCTCCTTAGCTCTGGATGCACTGAACTTGCTATATATATAGATCAAGGCTGTCCCTGCCCCCCCCCCAGCCGTAATTAGGGTGTATGTGTACCACATTTGGCCTACATTAACTTTCGTTAAGCATGCATCACGTACACTCACCTTACACAAAACTTCAACAGGAGTGGACATCTTCTTTTCACTAATCTTTTCATATTTTTGTTTCTTTGTTGCAGCCTATAAGAAAATGAGGAACGCAAACATAAATTGATTTAATATTTAGAAGTGCAACAAGTTAAACTCATTGAACAGACATATACTAGAGATTCAGTATATGAAAACTAAGTAAAAAAAACGCAAGTTAATATTAGATATTTCTCTTCTCCCCTTACAAGGCTTTCTTTGCTTTGAGATGGAAGGGCTCCTTATGTTGCCTAGGTTGCTTTTAGTCTACTAGGCCCAAGCCACCCCCAAATTCTGCGATCACCTGCCGCCTCATTATTTTTTCCTTCAAGTAAGATAAAACAAAAACAAGCCCTCAGCAATTTGAGTCTTCTTACCTTTAGCCCTTGCCATGGCAGACTGGTTCTATTAAAATACATCAAAACATATCCTAAAGATTCCATGTCATCTCGGCGACTAGAAAAGAGAATGTTATTTTATAAACCAGATTATGGGAAAACATGAAAACTTAAGCATTGTACACAAAAGAAATGCTCATAATGAAGATAAAGACACTACAGTGTCTTACAAAACTGGGCAGTAAAAGTAACACAGCTCAAAGTAGACTGCTACTCAAGACTGTTACAGGACTTGAAATTATTTTTTTTTAAAAGAATGTCAATATAACTAGACAACTCTCGCTCCTAAAGGCCACAGATGCTTAAGTAAATGAACAAAAAACTGAGCACGCACGCAGAGGAAGAAATATAATAACAAAAAATACCTTTTTAGGGGGATATTTATTTGGACATATAATGCCATAAAATACATAAAGTGCAGTCCAATCACAGTACAACAGGAATATTCACAAATTAATCTCTATTCTCATATTCCACTTATCAAGTTTCCGACCCAAACACACAGCACTGACTCACCTCTGCTCAATGCCAAGATGTGCATTGATGCTGGCATACCGGGCAGTGCCAGTGAGGTTTTTATCTTCCCTGTATGGTATGTGTTGCCTTGTCCTGTTGTCTCTGTACTTTTTGGCCAAACCAAAATCAATAAGGAATAACTTTAAAAGAGAAATAAAGAGACATTAGGTTTCTCACCTTGCTCAATTAAACATTCTCTTACTCAGTAGTATATTCAAATATCAAAATGTAGTCTAAATAGAACAGATTATAGATTTAACATCCCAATAAGCCTTTACTATTCTTCACCAGTAACAACCACCCCCCATTCATTATACCTAGTAATTTATCCTTATCTGTGTAACTTCATCTGCCTAGCTTTTATACACAGAGTAGCCTGTCTTCTCACAATAAGAATATACATGTCCCACAGCAGAGTTGTCAAGGATGCTCATGAAACTTGACAGCCCATTTTTATGGATAAAACAAAGCATGCCTCAATCAAATCTAGGCACAGCTTTCTGCGTATCTTCTCATCCACAGAGACTCTTCAGTACATCAATGTCAATAAAAAGCTAATTATTTCAATAACATAATCCTCAAAGTCTGATATTGTTAATAAAATATTTTTTAAAATAAAAAAGCATGCACTACATTGTTTCACAAGATATCTGAAAAATATAAAATGTTAATACAAAAATTAAAAGCATAGCATTTAAATTAAGGTGGCTTACAAATTATCTGCTTAACCGACCTAACCCAATCACATCAGCATTTTAGAAGCAAATGTTTAGTTGTATATAATCTACATGGTGCCCCAGGAATAAAGTACTAACAGCACATTTCACTAAGTAATTCAAATTTGCTTACAAAACTGTAGCTTTTAAAGGGAAACCTAGTTTTTGATGAAAAGGTAATAAAATTCATTTCTATTTACCAATGTATTTGAAGTTTTAACTTCCTATTTATCATACTATGTTATAATAAAAGTCTATCTCCAACATTATCAACATCTCCACGTGCACATAGAACACATGAAGACTGTGTCTTTTCTAATTCTATCTGTACTTTATTCTTTTTGTTAAACTATTGGGTCTCTTCTGCCAGTGTGGATTTGTGATGTTTTAGGCAGTGTGTTAACTTAATCCCCCCCTCCCCCCCAGCTGGGGACCGAACCCAGGGCCTTGAGCTAACTTAATCTTTTAAAACACATTAAATAAGTAAACAAATTATCTATTTGGGTTAATATCAGCCAGGGGTAGCAGCACATGCCTTTATTTCCCAAATTTGAAAGGCAAAGACAGGCAGATCTCTTCCTTCAAGGAGAGCCTGCGCTACAAGGAAGGTTCCAGGTTAGCCAGGGCTACACAGTGAGACAACACCCCCTAGCCAAACAAAACTTGTTTCTGCCAGCTATTATGAACTATACACTTTCATTTGGTCTACTATAATACAAAACTAATGAGAGATTATTACAAATCTCTCATTATTTACAAAACTGTAAATCTAATATTACACTACCTAAGCAATCGAGTTATTTAGGAATATGGGTAAGTATTTTAATTGACATTCAGCTCACACTGTCATTCCTCTTAATAGAAAACCAGCGCACCGTTTTGCAGACTGACACCGAAAACAGAAAAACAAACAAAGGAGTCTTGTTACTCCCCTCAGTTTTTCAGAGAAGGGAAAGGGAGCTAATGTGGATGTAATGTGTCTGAGAGCTGGTACTCAATAAGCAAGTACTGTGTAAACAACCAAAAGCTGATACAAGAAACTCAAGTACTCAAGTTATTTCCTCTACAAAAATGAGGAAACAGTATTAAAAACAAAAGTATAAACAAAAAAACTCCCCAAAGCAAATACTACCTCCTCAAATGCCCGATCTTTACTAAGAAACTACCTAAAGGTAGAGAACCAAGTAAGGAAAGTCAGTATCAGTTAAGCATAAGCACTGCACCTGCAAAGACACAGGCAGTCATTAGTGGGACCAGTTACTTTTCTGGGAACTTGTAGTAAGTATTTGCAACCTAACTAGCTTGTATAGTATTAATAAAATTTAAAACATTTAGTAGACTATCAAGCTGTCATGCTACAAAATGTAAGCAAAATATACAGATGGGAAGGTAAGTAAAAATGAGGCTACTGAGTTTTTACAAATTGTTTCCTCTTATAATGGATGCATCAAGTCATGTGCTCTTACCCCTAACCAAGATTAAGCCACAGCAGTAAGTAAGGTGTTTGGAAGTTATTTATTGAGAACCTGTCTGGGTATACAGATAACAACTCCCTAGGTCATCTGGAATTCCTTATGCAACTAGTCCCAGTCTGGAACTTTTGGTGATTTTCCTCTTCCTGCTGGATTACAGGCATGCACCACAACTCAGTCCAATACTGGTGTTTCTTTGTCTACATGAGGTTGAGTATATGAAATCTTTCCACAGTAGGCTATTCCCTCAGAGTACTGAACACACCAAAAATCAGAAACAAAACTGGAGCAGTGCAGAGGATCAGTGAGAGGTCATCTAGACAATTCAACCAGTGTGCAGCATTGCACATGCCTTCATTTTTTGGTTATTTATGCCAATATAATCTTTTCAGAGAATATATTATCAAAAACTAAAGACTTGTTGGTTCCAGAAGCACAAATAGTCACATCCCTAAAGTAAATGTTCCTTTGTCTCTATAAAAATTCCTACTGGAGCTGGGTGGTGGTGGTGCACACCTTTAATTCCAGCACTAAGAAGGTAGAGGCAGGCAGATCTAAGCTCTCCAGGCCAGCCTCATACACATAAAAGCTCTGCCTTGAAAACCAAAACAAGCGATTCCCATGGACATGTCAGTACAGGCAGGCAGGTGTTACGGCTCTCGTTTGGAGGCCAGCCCGTGTACATATTAAGCTTTAGGCCAACTGGGCTACAGAGACCTGGCCTCAAAACAAAAACAAACAAGTTCACATGGCAGGGGGTGAGGTTGGGTGGACTACAACTTCTAGAGAAGTAAATAAAATATAAAGTAATTAACTTACTGAGTTGTTTGTCCTGCCCAAATCTAAATTCAGGTCATATATTAAGGTACTGTGTTGCTAATTGTCACTGACCATTTAGTTTCTTTACTCCTTAAATTGTCACCATTCTATTATGAATACAGTGCCTTTTAGTCTAGAGCATAGAATGCTTTTTAAGCAAGCATTTGGTTGAAGCTAAGAACTGACAGTCTGATTTCAGAATCAAGTTTGAGAAATACTGGCTATGAAGCCTGACTATACTTACCTGAGGTTCTTAGGGAAGGAGAGGAAAGTACAGAGGAGCAGTCACTACAACACAGTGAGACTCAATTTCTATACTAAGTTCTCTGACTCCAAACACATTTTAAAGCTAGTCTACCTCAGGTTTATTTTTTAAGTAAAGGTTCCAATACTAAACTAATAGCATTTCCTCACATCAATGTTAGCAATCTAAAATAAAGACAATATCCTATTTTCATTCAGGCTTGATCTAAGCTTTAAAAGTTTTAAGCAAAAGCCACGAAAATATCTTAGTAATGTTACATGTTTGCCAAGTATGTCTGAATAATGCCAACGTAAGAGGTGCTTGAGCGAGATCTATATTCCCCAGAATTAAATAAAAGGTAATTAAAATAAAACAATAAGAAAGAAAAGCACATGAATTTGGGGTTGAGGTTGGAATAGGAGACAGTTTCAGACCTGGTTTAATCCTGAGAAAGATGGGTCCTGAGAAGGACTAACAGTCATGCTTCTTTTCCTCTTCCCCACTGGAGATTCTAAACACTGAACAGACAATAGAGGTGGCAGTGCATCAAACAGTATTGCGTACATTGCAACAATGGCCGGCGCAGACAGGCAACACCGAGGCATTAGAGAAAGAACAGGGTAGCCAAATGCCATCCTTCTTCCACCAAGCACTGTAGCTTCTGTTTTCCAAATAAAAATCACATGCTCAAGAACATTGAATTCTAGAATACTTCATTTTTAATGCCACTATGATTGTGTCACTGCCTGAAACAGGGATATCAATGGTGACATTTGGCTCTTTAATTTTTAAATTAAAAAACGGGGAATTTGGATCTGCAATCTTTAAAACCACAATCTGCCCTTCCCCCAAAAAAGAATGAATGGGGGGAAAAATCTTCAGTAAGGAAGAGGTAGAAGGCATTTAGTCACCTTAAAATTTATTTTTAAACCATGCAGGGCCGATTACTTGAATAGATGAGCAAATTCAGTAAGATTGGAGTAGCTACTCCAATATCAAATTCAGAACAATTTCCAAGTAAGAAATTTAACTTCAAAAGCCAAACTTGGAAGCTGCCCCCACCCCATCAAGCCTGATCCCTTGCGTATACAAATCTACTGGTACAAGCTGACTGAAGGAGCCAGTCTTACACAATGGGCACTTTCAAACTACAGTAGTACAGAAAACAAAACAAAACATAACAAAAAAGAAAAAAAAAAAAAAACCAACTACAGAAACAAGACACTAAAGTGTCCAAGAGGAACATTTATATTTGAACTTAAACAGAGCACTTTATATCTATGGTCTCTCTCAAAACTGCTACAGGTAAGCAGTGCCACAAATCCGTTTTACTATCTGTACCGAGGACACAGATTCTAAAAATGGAGCATGGACTTCCCAAGACATCTATATAGTTAAACAGACTATTCCTAAGAAGGGGAAAGAGTGGAAGGTGTTACTATCTAGGCCACTGTTTAAAGTAAGGGCAAAAACCATGCACTCACTGCTCTGCCGCTATGCAGAACAGGGACCACGTGGGCATAAGGGGTGTTTAAGGACAAGAAACAGGGAGGAGATGGCCAAAAGAAGAGTCAAACTACCAAAACTACAGGAGGAAAAATTAAGGCCGATATTTTTTCCAACCAATTACCAGGTTTACAGTAATAACTAAGAACCTGGATGCTTCAAAGAGAGAAGGTACGTTTCTTTATATGCAATTTGGGGATGCAAGATAAATTATATGGCTAAAAAGCCATTCAATATATGAAATTCGGTGAAAAATCTAATTTCCTAAAACTTGGTCAGACCAACATTAATATCTCTAGCATTAACAAGTAACACCAGTTCTAATAATGGCTCCAAGTTGGCATTCATACAGGCAAACAAAGGTAAACATTTACAGCTGGACCTAAAACACCACATCCCCTACCTGGTTAACAAATGGGAAGTTTCCTTCCAAAAAACAAACAAAATAAAAAGCCCCCCTCCCACCCCGTTTGTCCTGAAGTTGAGAATTTCTGAGATCACCAGATCGGAGCATGCTTCGTGCATTGCCAATGCTGCCTGTCTGCCCGAGCTCAACAGTGAAGGAATAAAGAAAGCAATTCACTCAAGAAGACTAAGCATTGCAGACAAAATCAATATCATTAGTTTCTAACTGCAATCATGCGTCACAACCTAATCACCCCATATATGGAATGATCACCAGGAACCCCAATAAGCACTCGTTTTACTCTACAAACGTTCAATTCACTAGTCAGCATTTTCTTGTAACAGCAGGGAGGAGGGTTGCAGAACCCACCCAACCTGAAACCCAAGTAATAAACTGTAAGTAATAAACTGTAAGCCACTTGTGAAGCAGGCCCAAGAGTTAGTCTTTTAAATACATCAATCCAAGGAGTGAAGAATTCTCAGTATCAACCACACTCAGCCATAGTGACAGATGGGTCAGTGGTTGCCACATTGGCACAAGCGCATGTATTACAAAACCCACACTTTAGAGTCTAAGGTTAAATATCTGATTTGTTTCACTCAGGAAGGATTATATGTAAGTATTTTCACTATTTAAGTGAATGAAAACTAGATTCAATTGTCCAAGTTAAATATAGTTGATTAAAGCTCATTAAAAAGCTTCACATAAATAAACTAACCTTGGTTGGATAAATTGTAGAGAAGATATTTCAAGTTACTAAGTTAATAGTTAACTCATTATCCTTCTAGCACAATCTCTTAAGCAAATCACAGCAAATTCAATTTACTATGGCTTCTTAAAGATTTAAAGTTTATCAAAGCAATTCATATCAATATTTTACTCTTTGTTCTTTCATGCAAAGAGCATTTAACTAACCTTATTACAGTGACGCCCAATACCCATTAGGAAGTTATCTGGTTTAATGTCTCTGTGTATAAAATTCTTTGTATGCACATATTCAATTCTACTGATCATCTGAAAGAGAAAAAGGGTAGAACAGGTGATCAAAGAAGCAGCTGAGATTCTGAAACACTGCAGTAGGTCAAATCCCTTAACTCAGCACTAGAAAATCCCTTAAGTCAGCACTAGAACTACAGGAAGTCAAACAACAAAGCCCCTCATTTATTTCAAGCTTGCTGGCTATTCAGGCCTAAACTAGTAATGGCCTTTGGCCTGTTTTGAGTGGAAATGATTAAATACATGGGGCTGCTGGATGTGGTGGCACCTGCCTCTAATCCCAGCACTCAGAAGACAAAAGCAGGTACATCTTTCTGGGCTCTACACACCAAGAAAAGAGTAACTGCCAAGGACTACATGGCAAGAAAGCCTTTGCTACAACTTTAGCTGGTCTTCCCCTCACTAGAGTGTTGGCTCTTCTAGGCATTAATTTGTCCAGGTTCATTGCTAGTTATTTGGGTGCCTTATTAATTTAAAAAAGAAAGAAAAAAAGTTCTTTGCTATTCTTTGATCATCATAAACAAGATCTGGTATAAAGTCCAAGCTGGAACTGAATTGGTAACCCCTCTTCAGTCTCCTGAATGCTGGGATTTTAGAGTCTATGCCATCATGCACAAAATAAAACAAAAATAAAACCCCAGTTCTATGAAATGCTGACATTTTATAAAGAACCTTTTTGTTTTTTGTTTTGTCAAAAGTTCACATACCTGGTCAGCTAACATAAGTACAGTCTTCATAGTGAACCTTCTTGAACAGAAATTGAAGAGGTCTTCGAGGCTGGGTCCCAGAAGATCCATGACTAGCACATTATAGTCTTTTTCTTGCCCATACCACCTAACAAAACAAGAAGAGTCAATACAAAACATTAATCATCACTTAATATCATAAAATTTAAATTGTTAAGGTTAAGGCTTAAAACCATTTCTTAGGCATGGTAGCTCACACCCGTAATAACCTCAGCACTTGAGAGACTAAGGAGAATTGGTGAGTTTTAAGCCATCCTCAGCTAAGATGGCGCTGTTTCAAAGACAGATTTATACTTTTAATTTAGGGTAACCTTTCCTCCAGTCACAAAACAAACTGGATAATTGACTACACTGTTACACAGAAAATAAGGAGCAACAGAATAGACCTTTCCCTCCTACACAGCCACCTAATGACTGCACCAGCACAGCTAGATTTTGTAGCCTTCTGCATCATTCCCCTGGACCTTGGACAAATTCTTTGTAATAAGGAAATGGCTCCATCAGCCATCCTACAAGTCATCAGAAAGGCCTATCATCTGCTCATGACTCCCTCCACACCAAACTGTACTTTGATTGGCAAACATGATTAATCTTTTCAAGAAGGATTGTTTAACTATCCTGTTCTGTACATTAGGTAAATTTCCCCAATAACTCATGTGCTATTATTAATTTTTCTTGTCCCAAGGACTAGAAATCACCACCCTAAGTTTTTCACATTTTAATGTCTGCAAATACATATTCTTCTCCAAAATAATATGGAACCAACTGGGCTATGTATACAGCAAGCCTTTGTCTCCAGGAAAACTAGAACTGTTGTGACATAAAAAGCTTAACCTGGCTCAGTTTGTTTCAAATATAAATAGGAACTAAAGCCAAGATTTGTTGAAAATAAAAACTGTGAATGTTGGCTGTAACACCAGCCTTCAGGAGCCTGAGGTAGGGCTGAGTCCACCTAAGCTCCAGGGTAAGATGAGATGCTATCTCAAAAGACACACACACACACACACACACACACACACACACACACACACACACAAAAGAAAAAAGGAGCATTACTTACAGCTATTTAGGAAACTACTTCTTAGGTATTTTAATGTTATTTCTTTTTTACACTTGTGCTCTAATATGCTGCACTGTTGATAAATAGCACTGACTTACAAACATTAGTATTAACCTAAGAATATGAAGACTTCACTATACAATGCTCCCAGGAAGTAATTCACATCTGGTACTATGAACTTGGTCAAAAGCCTGTGGTTTGGGAACTCATGGGCCCTGCTAGGGAAGCCCCCACTGTTGTACTGCTGACTAAAGACTGCATGCAGATCAGAATGCCTTCTAAATATTCTTTTTATGTCCATGCACCAGTGCTGCCATCAGCTGCCATCAGTGACTTCTTTTGGCAGTCGGTTATGTGCAGTTATGCAGAGACTGCTAACTGGTCACAGTGCTGACATTAACTGTTGCAAATGGGCCTTAAATGGAGACTTCTGTATCTTCTTCTCCAAGACCCAGGGAATATTCCCAAAGAATATAAAAGTGGACCGAGATGTAGAAGGGTATTGTTGTGGAACATTTTCTTCTGGCTATGTACTCTTGAATTCTCTCATCAGTCTAAAACCTGCAATACTACTCAAGCTACTGCACATGTATGAATTAGATGTTTTTAGTAGCTAATAAGACAAAATTAAATAATATCTTCTCTCACAATTATATTTGTTTACTATGCAATATGTATGGTCAAATAAGATGTGTCAGAGAAAAAAAATCACACTATAAAGAGTTTTTGCAGGATGCTTGACCTCATTGTAAACACCAAGATTTTTACTGTTTTACTGAAAAGCCTGTCTCTAGTTGTGCTGTGGCTTAGCCTTTAGCACACACCTTTAATCCTTCTGGCTGGAATAGATACACCCTTAGTATACACCTTTAATCCCAAACAATGAAGGTCGCTTTAGTTTGCAGAAAGAAGCACCAATGGCTGAATGGCAGACAAAGTGACATCAGATTAAGATTTGACAGAATAGGATATGCCCAACTCTCATGAGAATCGAGGAAAGGGAAGCTACTTGAGGGGCAATGCAGAGAGAGGGTGGTAGGGGTTGGGTGGGGAGGGACACCAGGCATTTTTACTGGGAGGACTTTACAGACAGTTCAAAAAAAGCAGAAGGGAACAAACTAGACACAAATGAAGACTGAATAAGCCAGAGAATGAGAAGGAACCAGAAGGTCAGAATAGACTGCTAGATTTAGTTTGAGGCCAAGCAGAACAATTCATGAGAGGACAAGATAGAAGCCAGACTGATTCAGTCAGCTTGGAAAGAAGTTTTCAGCCAGTGTAGAGTTGAATCTGCCAGCCAGAGCTCAGAAAGAACTAAGAATGGCAGAGTGCATTTATTCGGTGGCAGCTCTCAGAGGCTGAAAACATTCTGGGCCTAGATTAGATTGTATAGAGGCTAGATGCTTCCAGGACCAGGCCTAGGCTAGCAGACAGATGCAGAAGGCTTCAGACAATTTCTACTTGAGAAAAAGTTACTTTTACTGAGTCAGGCGAAAGCATGAATGGTCACAATAAACTGCAGGTAACCAGTGTGGTTTGTATACAAAGAAGAATCAGTTACCTTATCTTATTCACTAGTTAATTCACTAAAAAACCATTTTATATCAGCTATTTTACTAATGTTTTTCTTGGATAAAGCAACACACTCTTATTATACTACTTAAAATGTGACAAAAATCACAATGAATGAATTTTTTTGGCAGCTCATGTTGTCACTACTTTAAACACTGCTAATAGTGGTAGTACTATGGGGCAAAGTGTAGACAACTGAAGGTCAAGAGATTCAAGTATTGGGGTTGGGGATTTAGCTCAGTGGTAGAGCGCTTGTTTAGGAAGCGCAAGGCCCTGGGTTCGGTCCCCAGCTCCAAAAAAAAGAACCCCCCCCCAAAAAAAAGACACACATTAAACAGTTCAAACTTTTCATTAGCAAATTGTTATTTTAAGTTATTTCTAATATTTCTCCTATACTCTAATTAGAAGTTATAAAATCTTAAAGACAGAGTATTTATGGAGGCTCATGATCATAATTTTAACATTGAGAGAGGCTGTGAGGGAACTGTTTCCCATGTCAGTATTGAGCAGTGGCCCATACCTGTAGTTACGGTATTCAGGAAGCAGAGGTAGAGGATTGCCAAGTTAAGACAAACAACTCTGCATGTATGTATACGGATACACAAGTCTACACATATATGTATATACATATACACACAGAGACAGAGAGTGAGAGTGTGTTGTGTGTTATGGATGACTGTGAGCTGCCATCTTGGTGCTCAGAATAGAGCTCCAATCCTCTCAAAGAGCAACAGATGCTCTTAACCAAGAAAAGATGGTGAGCCATCTCTCCACCACGTCATGTAGCTAATTACTACAAACGTTAAGGTCTGAGAAAGGCTCACTTCACCAGATTCAAACAGACAACATTAATGCAATCTGTCTCTTAAGTCTGACTGTGCCAGCAAGGAGTTTTTATGTCAGCTTTACACAAGACAGTCATATGGAAGCAGGAACCTCAATCTGTAAAGTGTCCCCCTAGATTGGCTGTGAATAAGAAAGACTGTGGTGCCGTTCCTTCAGGTCCCACCTGGCTGTCCTAAATGCTGCTGTAAAGCAGTCTGAGCGAGCGAGTGAGCACTTTTGCCTCCAGCTTTACTCTGACTTCCCTCAGTTGTGCTATGGAACTCTAAGCTAAAACAAACTCCTCCCAGTTGTTTTTGGTCATGGTGCTTTGTCATAGAAACAGCCACCTCTAAAAAAGACACTGACCAATGAAAGCAACCGAGTGTTTCTAGGTAGTTTGAAGCTTATTCTCTCTTATATATTATCCTCTTGAAAACTCTCACGCCCTTACACATTCAATCTTATTGTGAGACTGAGACATGGTTGTGTGAATTTTCAGAGGAAGTTACTGGTGCCACATGCTTGACTCATGACACATGTTAAAAAAAAACAAATTTTTTGACTCTTCATTGAAGTGTGCCTATTTTAAACTCGCTGTTACACAGTGGGAGCTCAAAAAGAGCTTTTTATATACAGCTTACTTAGATATGCTATATTAAGTATGCTTATAAGTTTAAGTATATTAACTTAACTGAGACAGTTTCAACTATAGATTTGAAGCTAATATTCATTTCTGAATTAAAAGTACAGAAGTTCAAGACTGGAACACTGATTTCACTAAATACAATTTGGTGTTAGGAATAACTTAAAGTCAGTGTCAACAGACCACACACAAACCAGTTCCAACTAATATATAACAGGCATAATGAAGAACAGAAAAAGGAAGTCAGGAGTTGTGGCACAGGCACACATTCAATGCCAGCACTAGGAATGCTAAGGTTGGTGGATCTTGAGTTAGAGACCAGCCTTATCTACATACATCTCAAACAAAACAAACCAAAAATAATGTGAAGGAAAGAAAAGTAGGAAATGATAGTAGTAAAAGTATGAGCTCTAGTCCAGAAGGCTCTCCTCCATTTTTACCAAGTAGGAAGTATGAGTGAAGCTGTTTCCAAGCCTTTCAATCTCAGATAAGCCAGATAAAGCTCACTTGTAGATTTCTCCACTGTACATTTAAAGGCAATGCCAATTAAACATGGGCAATTGATGCTACCTATACTTCAGCCACTGTAGCCATTTTCTTAAAAAAAAAAAATTACACACCATACTCAAATACCCAAAGCAGCAACTGCCTCTTGATATTAACCTGGAAATTTTAAATAACTAAGATAGTAATTAAACTTATAATAAGCTAAAGATCTTTTAATTAAAAAACAAAACAAAAAAAAAACCAAAAAAACAAGGTATCACTTGTGGCCCAGGTTGACCCAGAATTCTGAATTCTGGGATTACACGTGTGTTCTATCACACCTGGTTCTTGACATTAAATTTCAACAATACAATGGTTTCTTTACAACAGTATTCAAGGCAAAAAGAGCATTAGCCCAATCTTAGTTTAGAACTGGAGAAGCTAAGGAACCCAACCATACACTCTATGTACAGTGTTTATTCCTACAGCTGGATAAAAAAGCAGACACATACAAAGTCAGAGCAAGAGCTGCTTTATCCCCGAAGGCTATGCTGACCCTATCAGCAAGACCAAGTTCTTTTTTCAAAGCACTGTAGGAATGCAGGAAAAAGTGTTTTCAATTCAGTTTTAGATATACCCCTCATCAAACAACAAAAATCACCAAACCATTTGGTTGTATGAGGTTAGCAGCACATAAAGAGTACAGAAACTCTGGGACAGTTTCTCTGGATAGCCCTGGCTCGCCTGGAACTAGCCTAGTCTCAAACTGGAGGCCCACCTAAGGCAGCCTCCCAAGTGCTGGGATTAAAGGCATGAGCCAACTCAAAGGTCAAGGTCTTACTGATCTGTCGTTCAGAAAAAAATAGGGATAAGTTAGCTGAGCAGACAGGCAAGTTATTAAAACCCTACACAGTGTAGTATGGCTGTTCCTGTATTTTTGACATCAGACTCACCCTATGAGGTCTTAAATATCTGTTGTCACACACTATATGAGTTTTATATGACACTCCTAACTCGTAGGCCTCTTGTTTAAAAGAGATAATTAATACATAAGGCCTGATGTGTGACTCCTGCTCTTCATCTTATTCATTTCTTCAAAACGTTTATATGTGCCGTGCGTGGAGTGATCACAGAGGAGGAGCTGAATTCCTGGAGCTGGAGTTAGTCATTAGCCACCCAAAATAGGTGTTGAGAAAATAAATCAGATCTGCTGTAAGAGCACACATTCTTAACTACTGAGCTCTTTTCTGTTTGATAGGTTATTGCTGTACTGCTGCTGTTGTTGAACGCTGTAGCTCAGGCTGTGCTTGAACCTCCTGCATCAAAAATGCAGTTTGACTTTTGCCTTTTCATTTAGTATCTAATGCTTTTCAACAAATTCTTTCTGTATGGCACTTTCAAAATCCTTATGAAAACAGCTACAATACATTTCCACTCACTGGTCACTGAGACTAGGGAATGGCAATATTCTAGGTCTAGGGAGAATCAAATTAAAGTTATCAACTATCACTATTCACAGGAGCATCACGACCACCTAGTTATTTTGTCAGGTAACCTCTACAGAGTACCGAAGGGGAGAAGCACAGTAGCCACCTGAAGGCTTTCTTGTTGTTAGTACTTTCATTAAATTCAGAAGAAACGACACACAACTATGATATAAAAATTACCCTAAAAAGGTCACAGATTGTAGTTTATACATAATTCTTGTATCTCAGTAAGGGCGTGCATTTGTTAAAACTAATTCAACCAAACATTAGCATCTTTGCACTTCAGTATATATAAATATATCTAAGCCTTAACCAAAGAGCATTGTTTTAAGCAGTCATTTATTCACTGGTAGCTACGAAAGATATTCAAGTAACTTACTTAATAAACTTACTTAATAATCTATTTTAAAGATTGAATTAGTGAAAAGTACCGGGGAACAAACATCTTTAATCCCAACACCAAGAGAAAGGATATCTGAGTTGAAGGTCAGCCTGATCTAGAAGGTGAGTTTCTGGTCAGACAAGTTACACAGTAAGACCCTGACTCCAAAGGATGCCAACAGATTCTAGCCTTCCGTCTATACATGTTTTTCTTTGCAGACAGGTCCTGCTATGTTACCCAGGCTGGCCTCACAATGCCCGAAATGCTGGGAATACTGGTATGAGTCACCAAGCCTAGCTATATTGTTCCTTGGAATACTGGTACTTAAATTTAAGAGTGTCCTATAGGCTAAGTGAGTGTTTCATCACTGACATACAACTCTAAGCTACATTTTGTTTTTTGTTTAATTATGTGTGGATAGAGACATAAGAACTGTGGACAGCGAATGAGAAAGTATATCTCTCTCAGTATCAAATAAAGGTGTGGAGTGTAGTGCAGGCAGGATATGACCTTGACGTGGAGGCGATAATGGCTCTCAGGAGAACATGGAGCTAGGAACTCAAGGTTTAATTTGTATCAGATATTCTCTCATGCTCTCACATTTTGTGGATTCAAAACACCATCCCACAAGTTAGCAATACAAAGCATTTTTAGTATACTTGACCTGAGGTGCAATTTGAAAGTCACTTTTCATAATACTTTCAAATGTTTTCGTCTCTAACATTACAACCTTATTCACAACATATATACTTGAAAGCAAAAGTTTAAGACTGCAATTGTCTAAACTCCTTTTAGCAGTGAATGTAATAACTAATGCTTCATAAATATAAATACAAATAAATGCAGGAAGATGTGGTTGAAAAACACAGGTAAAATTTATTTTCCCATACCCAAAACACCCTTTATACACAATTTTCCTATAAAAGTATATTTTACTATAATGTCTTCCTAAATAGTTAACCTAAAAGTTGCCAGAAGCAGATGGTAAGTCTTGGAGGTAGTTTCATAAAAACACATTTAATGGTATGACTTTGACATAGCACCACACTCTGACAAAGAGAATGCTTCTAATGACCACCTGGAAGCAGGTCTTACAAACTCACGAACTGAGAGGTCTGCAATTAAGCAATCAAAACACTTTAAATAGGAAATCTTTATTCACACCAAAACTTTTGACTATAAAAAAAACTGGGAAGGAGTTCTTTTCCCAGAAAAATACATTTCCCAAACATTTTTTCCTCGGGAGTAAGAAGTCGTGTAACTATGTGACTGTGTGTCGTGTGAGTGAGCGCAGATGCCTGGGTGACAGGGGAGAGCAGCAGGAGCTGGGAACTCAATTCAGACCTAAATGCTCTTCACTGCCGAGTCTCCTCAACATTCCCCACCCTCAACAAAACTAAAGACAGTAATAAATTAGTAACTTTTTAACTGTATACATGAGGAAGCTGATGAGCCTTAAAGAGGATAAGAGACCAACTCTAGATAACCCTAGCTTCAAGAGCCTTGAGCAGATATAGAGCTCAAATATCCAATCCCTAACTGTTTCCACTCAGGTAAGAACTCTTCCTGTTTATTTAAACCTTTTCCCTTAGAGGAAGTGAACTGACTTGAGAACAGCACACAGAACAGGAATATAAAGGAGACGGCAATTCTAGATGGGCTTCCAGATGTTCCACAAGCCAAAGGAATTAGTTTCTTGTACCAACAACTGAATGTCATATTTCACTCTTGAGGTTAGACTTCTAAGTGGCTGTACGTCCCTCAAAGTACAGAGGAAGAGGGAGGCCACCACCTTTGTAGGCCAGAACTGAGTTTCTTTTAGGATATACCAGATAATCTTAAAGTCAATCTTATAAACAGATTATATTTGTGTACACAAACCTAAGTATGAAAGGGGGATGGGTACAATGAGGTGAAAATTTAAATTTTAAATTATAAAATATCAACTAATGGATAAAACATATTGCTTTATTTTTTAAAGATATATATATATTATTTATATATATATATCTTATATATATATATTATATATATATATAAGTACACTGTTGCTGTCTTCAGACACACCAGAAGAGGGCATCAGATCCCAAACAGATGGTTGTGAGCCACCATGTGGTTGCTGGGATTTGAACTCAGGACATCTGGAAGAGCAGTCAGTGCTCTTAACCTCTGAGCCATCTCTCCAGCCCCATATTGCTCTATTTAGCACCAACTTGGTAAGTACCAATATTATATGTGTGTGTGTTTGTCTATCTACCTACCTACCTATTATGCATAAGTGACATAGAAATACTGAACAATATACAAAAAGAATGGGAAAATGCTACTTCCCTTTAAAACCAATGAACTGGCCAGCCAGGGTGACCAGCATTAGAAAGATAAAACAATCTGAGTTTGAGGCCAGCCAGAAACTACAATCAGACCCTTGTCTCAAAGATGATTAAAAACAAAACCTAACACACTGAATCTGTTTCTATGTACCAACTGCTCCCATTACTAAGTATCCCTGTACACTTTCCCCACCCCTACCTAATTACCACATTCTGCTTTAGGAACCACTCCCAGAAGCCATCTATTCTTGGATGCCCTCCCCAACCAGTCCACCAAGCTTTCTTCCTGAAATCTCATTCCTTTCCCAGGAAGCCTTAATTTAAAAGCCAGGTTAATCTATTTAGCCACACCCACAGAAAGCTTACTAAGGCCTTAACTCTCTCTGCACTCACTTTATAGTAAGCACCTACTAGTCTGCTGCCAAGTTAATTTATTCATCTGCTCATTTAGAATACTACCCACTGCCCTTAATGATCTGTATCTGCAAGGTCCTTAAATAAGCTACTAGACTAAACAACACATTAGCATTTGTTTAGCATTGAAAATACTATGCCCGTTTTTTTTTTTTGAAATTTACAACTCTCCCAACAGAAGGCAACATACAAAAAGAATCAAACACAAATGACCTGATACAGGCTGATAGTACTTCTAAGAAATCCCAGGGAAGATTTAGCTCAGTGGTAGAGCGCTTACCTAGGAAGCGCAAGGCCCTGGGTTCGGTCCCCAGCTCCGAAAAAAAGAACCAAAAAAAAAAAAAAAAGAAATCCCAGGGAAAACAATGGTAATAAGAGCAAATCAGTGGAGGCCAAGGGCTTTATTTCCCCCCATGTATATTAGGGACAAAAAGTGGTCAGAAACTCAAACTTAGACCTCCAATTTCACTGCAATCTTTTGCCACATAAATCTGGATTTTTTTTCAAAGAGCTCATTTACAAATGACTGGTGGTTATTTATCTCCCAACATCTTTATTAAAATGTTTCTATTTAAAAAAAAAAAAAAAAGGCTAGGCGTGGTGCAATTCTTTACTCCCAGCACTAAGGAAGCAGAGGCAGGCTGATCTCTGTGAGTTCCAGGACCAGGGTGTGTGGTCTATATAGCCCATTCTAGTTAGAGGAGAGGGAGGGACAGAAGAGAGAATACGTTATGTCCATTTAATTTTCAACTATTTTTCTATCTGCAAATGTTATCTTTGAGTACTGTTACGAAACAGTTGAGATTTAAAACTAATCTTAAAAAAGGTTAATTTCAAATCAAAATTTAAAATTATCCCAATAACATTAAAATATTTCAAAGAGCAGTTTTTATCCTGATTATTTCTATTTACCATTGAGCCCCTTCTAATTCTCTTTAAATGTTACCAACAAAATAACTCAACAGGTTGAAACTATTTATCAAACTGTTATCAAGCGAAGCTTTCTTTTATTCAGCTGACCAGCAGATTTCAACAGTTGGTGCTGTTCAAAGCTGCCTTTGCAATTACACATAAAGTTTGTAGGAACTGAAACATATCAAACATTGCCATTCACAGAAGCAGAAAGCAATGAGTGCATTGGACAGGGATAGTAAGAATTTTACACGAGTAAAAATGTCCCAAGTTTATGTTGCATCTGCTGCAGAGATCACATACTGTCATGTCATTTCCTTCCCAGATTCTCATGGCCTTATGAAACTCAATTCTCGGCTTTTCAGGGTTAAGGCTGCTAAAGGAAGCTTATTTTGTGGTTCCAAGCTAAGAAAAAGGCAGGAATATGGGGGTTGAGTCACGTCGCTCCGCCATTTTCTAAGCGGAGGAGGAAGACATGTTGGAACAAAAACACAACAAAAGAGCAGCCATTTCCCAAACCAGCTCCGATAGCAACCCCAGTAGACCAAACTCACGCACATCCACACCTTCAGGGGACACACTTCAGGGGACAAACGTGTGAACACCAAAGGTACCTCCTTAAAAATAACAAAAAGCCAACCCTTCCGCGTAGGGACCAAAGACGACCCGCACAGTTAACTGCAAACGAAAGCCTCAGGAAGCGGAAAAATGACAGAAGCTGAATGCAGCAGTACAACAAAATTTCAACTAAGTTGGAGAACTAAAAATTACTCAACGATTACGGTTAACTATGGAATCTGGAGGACGCAGTACCAAGACCGATTCATCGCGTCCAATTACCAGCCTCAACCCCTTTCACCATTTCGCAATTCCCAGCGATCGACTACGTGCTCAAGGTTCTTACCGTATGTGAGGGATGCCAACCCCACCTTGAAGAATCTTATACAGTTTGCTCTCGTACAGCAACTGGGGATGCCTGGCCTTCTGGGATTCTAGTTTCACTGCCACTTCCTGCAGAGGAAAGGGGACGATGGTATCAAAATCCCTACGGATTCAAACTCACTTGGGAAACGAGAAATGTTAGCAATGCTTGCTTCCAGTTGCCACTATGAGGACGTGAAGAGACGGGCATGTCCTCTAAATCTAAAGTGAGTGAAACAAAAGGAGTCATCCAGAAAACAGGCAACCTTGGAACGTAAGGCGAGACTTTTTAAAGGAAACTGTTCTAACTGGAACAAGAACCCCAGACTAAATTTGAGAAATACAAAGAAAACCATGGCGATCATACACGACTTCGCCCTTCTCCTCTTAAATAACGGTTAAAATGAAATACTTTGAACAAGGTGGGAAACCTCAGAGCTTACCCTCCCTTTCTATCGGGTTTTTCCTTTTTAGGGAAATAGTGGGGGAGGCTGCTAAGCCAGGAAAACTGGCTCGCTCTGGACTCCCCAGTGCGTGCGTGCGTGCGTGCAGTGGGAAGGTTTGGAGTACTTAGGGGGGTTGGGGGTGAAAAAAAGCCCAGCGTTAACGTTCCCCCAGAACCGGGTGATTACCTCGCCATTGGTGATGTTGATCGCTAGATAAATGTCCCCGAAGGAACCAGATCCGATCTTCCGCACCAGTTTGTATTTCCCACCGACGATAAATTCGGCCTTGGAGCCGCTGCTGCTCGCCATCCTGAGACGCGAAGATGGAGGCGGGGGCCAAGCCCCGACACCTCTGGAAGAGGATGGAAGCCTCCGGGGCTGTTCCACCCGGCAGATCTGAGGAGCGCGGCAGGCAACCTAAAACCAAGGCTTTGTTGGCGTTTCAGGGCGCAAAGGCGGCTGAGAGAAGCCGGATCGCCGCCGCTCGCTGAGGGCCTGGCCGCAGTTAGTTAAGGGTGGTCGCGGCTGCTGAAGCTCGGCCACTTGCTATTTGGGCGGCCGCCGCTGTTTCTTGTTCGCGGCGACGTCGCGGGCTGGGGAAGGGGCGCGGTGAATTAGGGCGGCAGTACCGCTGCCACCACTGCCGCCGGCTCCGGCCCGGAGGGAACCCGTCACTCCGCCGATGCCGCCATCTTGTTACTCCAGCTCCAGCCAACACAAAATGCCCCCAGTCCCCGGGAGCCGCTTCTTCACGGCGCGGAGCACTCTGGGAAAGGGATCTCGGGCGCTCTTTCGGTAGGGTGGGCTGAGAGAGGGAGGGCGGAACCGGATCCGCGAGAGTCGCAACCCACGCTCCCAGCGTCACCCAGCCACGCCCAGGTGCGCCTGCGCACTGAGATGCCTGCGGGCTGCGCAGGTCTGGTGTAGCCTGTGCTCTTCCCCGCCCGGGCTCACTTCCACTTCCGGCCGTCCGGGGCTCTACTCTTGCTACCTGTTAATCACTTTGGACCCCGAGGGCAGTGTCTTGCTATGCGTCAGGCGAGCGCGTTAGGGAGTCACCTTCTTTTCAAATGTGGCCAATGAAAGCTTCTGGTCTCCTTGGGAGTTGAGTGATCTTTTTTCCGCGTTTGAAGCGGTTTATAGCCTTTGATCCTTTTTCAGGTCACTCTGGAGCCGTCCTTTTCCTGCACAGTGTGTCGAAATAGGTTGTGGCCTCTGATGAGAAAAGCTGCGCCGGGCGAGCTGGGTTTAGGAAGTGGCAGATTCCTACTGATTATTAGTAATTAAGGGTTCAGGGCTCCGTGAAATGTCGCTAATTCCCCTTCCCCCATTTTTTAAGGGAACATGAAGAACCTGGTATTAGTCTCACCCTGTGTCTGTTCGTATTCCTTTGAATACACTTGATCTGAAAGGAGCAATTCTAATAGAAACTTCATTATCACTAGCGTTATGAACAGAAAAACTTGACAATAAATTTGCGCATAATAAAATTTGCTATACTTATCCTTCAAAGAAGCAGTTTCGTCTTGGATCATGTCGAGAAGTACATTATTAGTGCAAAAGGTACAAATGAATATTACAAAATAAAACCGACATCGTTTAAAACAAGGTAATTTTTTATTAAAAACTGATAAAACGGGACTTGTCTTTATTTTCAAGTACAAAATTTTACTGAAAATTAAGGTTTACAAAAGCTCCCTCGGGCACTATGAAACATGAGTATAGCCTGTAAAACTTTTTTAAGTCAATGCTAAAATAAACATTAAAATGGAAAAAATGGTGTATTTTTATTTTGTGTGTGTGTGTGTGTGTGTGTGTGTGTGTGTATGAGTTTTTGTGCATCACATACATGGATGCAAGAGGGAACTGGACTGCATGAACTGGAATCACCGGTGCTTGAGAGGTACCTGATGCAGGTAATAACTGGTCTCCAGGTCTTCTGTAAGAGTAGTTAAGTTCTCTAAACCACTGAGCCATCACTCCAGACCTAGGAAAAATGAAAAAAAAAAGTCTTAAATACAACTTTGAACACTGGTACAGTAGTTAGAAGTAGAGACTGTCTAGGGCTTAACAAGTAGTTCTGAAGGATAAGTGAACTAGGGTTGGCAAAGCATACGTGACACACACACACACACACACACACACACACACACACCACATCTTGATGGAGGATGAAAAATGCTGTGTTGGTGCAGTAGTGAGAGCACTAGAGAACTAAACTGGGTGATTTTCAAAGGTGTGCATTTAGATAGGTGCAAGTCTAGCAAAGTGTTCCACAGAATTATAGAGGAACAGTGCTTGGTTCTTCTGCAACCAATCTAATTTCATGTATTTTATTGAGATTCTTATCTTCCTACATTTGTGTCATTAAAATACATTTTCGGAGGTTGGGGGGCTGCCAGAGGACCGGAGCTCTTGCAGTTCTCTTAGCAGAACCTAGCATCTATATGGTGATTCACAAGTGTTTGTAATGTCGGTTCCAGAGGATCAGATGCCCTCTGGTCTCTGAAGCAGCTTACCCACATGGTGCACAGGTATGCATGCAGTCAAAACACATATACACATTAAGTAAAAAACAACCTTTTTTTTTTTTTTCTCTCGGAACTGAGGACCGAACCCAGGGCCTTGTGCTTGCTAGGCAAGCGCTCTACCATTGAGCTAAATCCCCAACCCCAAGTAAAAACAACCTTAAAAACTGGTGCTGAGGGTCAATGATTTTCATTTTAAATCTTTATTTGGAAACTTTTAAAAGTCAACTTATATATCTAACTTGTAAAAAAAAAGGAATTGTTAGAAACCCAACCCCCAAAAACCTCACTTTTGGACCTTCTAAAATTACTTTAAAAATGACTAAAAATTGTAGGCCCTGGAGAAATTTAGAGATCGAGTTTGATAAGTACTACATTTCAAATACAACTTGCAGAGTGCTTTCACACACACCATTTGTGCCCTCAAACTGTGGAGCCCAAGGTCCCGGAGACCTTAATGACAAAGGCGGGACTGGAATCTCAACTTAAGCAAGGGAGAACTTTTGAAAAGAGTTGAACACAAGTTTGAACAATCGTGTCCCGGCAATTACATCTGTATTTATTGACAAATCTAGATTTTTGAGTGGCTACAATTGCTTTGAAGCCTGTGCTCCTCAAGAAAAGCTCTCTGGTTGGTAATCAGAGTGTGTTTGGGGTAAAATAAGAACAAACACAAGAAGTTGAGGTGGATTCAGAAAACGCAAGCTGGCTTGTCCATCGCTTGGATCGCAAACCTACAAATCAGTAGAAAAAATGCAACACCGTTAGAACAAGTACATCAAGCGCTGCCCCAGGTGCTGACTATCAAACACCCCTGAGGATACTCAAGTATCAGAAGCAGGAGTCGATGGAGGGCTTGAAAAACTGGAGGAGACCGGAAATGTACTTTTGGGTCAGAGTCACCTACTCAGCCTGTTTCTCTATATTTGACAGCAATTTTATCTTTCTTCCTTCATTTCTTCCTCTCTCTCTCTCCCTTAGTGCATTGTTCAGAGGATTTTGTTAATGTGGATCGCTATTTAGTGTCTTCTTCTTTTCTTTTTTTCTTTTTTCTTTTTTTTCCGGGGCTGGGGACCGAACCCAGGGCCTTGCGCTTCCTAGGCAAGCGCTCTACCACTGAGCCAAATCCCCAACCCCTTTAGTGTCTTCTATATATGACAGTAAGTTACCTTCCACTTAAAGATGGCCACTTAAGGGCTGGAGAGATGGCTCAGTGGTTAAGAGCATCGACTGCTCTTCCAAAGGTCCTGAGTTCAAATCCCAGCAACCACATGGTGGCTCACAACCATCTGTAATGAGATCTGATGCCCTCTTCTGGTGTGTCTGAAGACAGCTATAAGGTATATAATAAATAAACCTTAAAAAAAAAAAAAACTGTAAAAGATGGCCACTTAAACAAGACTGCTGTGAACAGACACCATGACCAGGAAACTTTTTTTTTTTTAATTTATTTATTTCATGTCTGAGAGTACACTGTCGCTGTTTTCTAGCAGAGCAGAAGAGGACATCGGATTCCAGCAGAAATGGTTGTGAGCCAACTTGTGGTTGCTGGGAATTGAACTCAGGACCTCTGGAAGAGCAGTCAGTGTTCTTAACCGCTGAGCCATCTCTTCAGCCCGACCAGGCAACCTGTATGAGGATAACATTTAACTGGGGCTGGCTTACAGTTTCAGGGGCTCAGTCCATGATCATCAAGGTGGGGAGCATGGCAGCATCCAGGAAGGCGTGATGTAGGAGTTGCTGAGCGTTTTACATCTTGTTCCGAAGGCAAACAGGAAAAGATTGGGTTCCCGGCAGCTAGGATAAGGATCTTAAAGCTCAGACCCACAGTGACAGACCTCCAAATAGTGCCATTCCTTGGGCCAAGCATATACAAACCATCACGAGGAGAACACCAGTTAATACTCAACATGGTTGTGGGAAATCTCAAGTACACAGTACTGGAAAAAGAAGTTTAAAAATTATATTGAAGTAGCCCCTTAACATTTAGGACTATTCTGTAGTTTTCGAGATCCTTACTCCCTGCTGGGCTCTGAACTTGGCAAGAACTCCTAATAGAGCTTCTTACTTATACCTCAGTGGGCAAATGATATAGATTTAAGACCTCTCTACTTACCCGTTAGCCCTTTTAGCTTATGTAAAACTCACATCTCAAAAAATTTAAAGATTGTTTAAAATTTCAAGTATACATGTGTGCACACACATGTTTAATTTTATTTGTAAAAATTAACAAGATAGTCATAGTTCTGTCTTGAGACCAGTTTCCACCCCTCTCCCCAAATCGTTTGTTGCAGCTGTGGTCCCGTATAACCAGTCTTCTGCAGAAATAGCCCTAATGTCTATGGAAATATGAATGATATAGTTGGGACACTGAACCAATCCCAGCGGAATATTCTGTTGTTTTCCAGACTTTTCTAGTCTAAACCAACAATGCTGTAATGAATATTACCATAGCTAAATATTTCTTATCATGCGACGTTAATCGGCGAGAGCATGAAATGTCTCTAGAAATGCCACTGGCCTAAAAACACTCTGTATCATATATGATCAAGCAGGTTCACCAGAAACTGATTCTGTATTGATACACTCTGCAGCGATTCAGCTCACTCAAGGGCTCGTCTAGCTTTTCGCTTGATCTTATAGTTACACACTCTAATCCAAGTCTTTTCATTTTATTTCCGGAAGGGGCTGTTAGGGTCTTCCTTTCTGACTAACATAACGGATTTAATTTTGTAGTTCCACTTTGTAGCTACACAGAGAAGCCCTGTCTCTGTCTCGGGGAAAAAAAACCAAACCAACCCAAACCCAAAACAAACAAGCAAACAAACAAGCAAACAATAAATGGTCCTCTGACAGCAGCTACAGTAGCAGAGTCGTAATTAGAAGGGACTGAGAGACATACTCCCTTTCAGGATCTTTAAGAAAGACAGCAGTTAAGGGGTTGGGGATTGGGCTCAGTGGTAGAGCGCTTGCCTAGCAAGCCCAAGGCCCTGGGTTCGGTCCCCAGCTCCGAAAAAAAAAAAAAAAAAAGAAAGAAAAAAGAAAAAAAGAAAGAAAGACAGCAGTTATAACTCAGTTTTCAGAATAGCTATTCCTGAAGATAGGAGAGGGACCTGGTGTTAAATAATCTCTAAGAGCCCCGCCCCTTTTGCAAAAAAAAAAAGCTTAATGTAGAGTGAAAGGAGAAAATGACTTATACCACCAACACAATAAAGTAATGAACTTCAACAATGAAGACCCACCCAAGCCTTCCTCCTCTTTCTCGGGATTACTCTGAAACAATGCTGGAGGCTTTGACTTGTTTGTCTGAACCGAATGTCCGCAGTATAATGCACAAAAGCTGGAAATACATCCTGACTGTTAACAAGAAGGCGTGCATCCCCGAGTCCTGTCCTTGCTGACCACCTGACTAAGGCCAGGCCTTGTGCATCAGGTTGTAAAAGACAAAGTGCCATCACTGACTGGCCTTCTCTACCCTTCTCCCGCAATTCTGGTTAGATCAACCTGACAATATTTAGATTATCAAATGATATCTTTAATGGTTTTGCTCAATTCACATGAACCATTTAGCGCACCGCCTGGCACTTTGGGACGTTCATTAGCTATTTTTAACCGGAAGACAGGTCCTTAAAGTCTGGAGTTTCTGCAATTGCTGTGTTCCTTTCTTTTGTCCTTCGTGGCCTCTCCCTCTGCATTGTTCACTCGTAAGGGCGTGAAGCCGGGCTCCTGTGACTCATGGTTCACTCTAGAAATCCACTTTTCTTTGTGAGACTAAATGTGCAGCCACTCGAGTTACCATTCCTGAGGAGCGCTGGTCCTAAAGCTACATCCTGTTAACTCTCAACTTGCTGGGCTGAGGCCGGGAGGCATTGATGGTTATCACAGGAAATGGAATAACTGCTCCACTTGGTGCCCGCTGAGACTCACTGAAGTGCAGGGGACAGAGCCAGAGTGGTCATGTGTGTGCGCAGTGGTGACGTTTTTTGGCTGGTAGGGCCCTGATCCACCAAGATAGAAGATCCAATTACATTGAAACAGCCCTTTACGCTTCTGAGTGTACTTTGTAGTTTATGACTTCCTTACTTCCTGTTGGGCTCTGAGAGTGGTCAGAACTCCTAAAAACATGTCTTACCTACATGGTCAAATAATAGACAGGATTCTCCTACCTACCTAGCAGCTTGTTTAGCCCATAGGAAACATATTTTAATATGTATGTATGAATGTGTGTTTGTATGGATGTATACATATACATATATATACACACACATGTATGTATGTATGTATGTATGTATGTATGTATGTATCTGTCTACCTATCTATCTATTCAGGGTTTTCCAAGACAGGGTTTCTCTGTGCAGCCCCGGCTGTCCTGGAACTCACTTTGTAGAGTAGGCTGGATTCGAATTCACAGAGATCCGCCTGCCACCGCCTCCCTCACAAGTGCTGAGATTAAAGGCATGTGCCACCACCACCTGGCTTATTTGGTATTTCTCAAAGGCTCAAGTTCAATTAGCATCCTTCCTTAGCTTTTGTTTTTTTTATTGTCCCCCACAGCGTCAAGGACCACACTGCTCTACGTTTGTTGAAACAGGATATGGGAGAGCATTCTCTCTCAGCCATAAACCTCACGGAAATATGTGCTGCTACAGTTATTATTAGACAATTCAACAAACCAAAGGCGACATTCTCTCACCTCCTAGAGGGAGGAGATAGGCTGCCAGCTAAAAGAGGAACATCACAATTACTGACTGATGTTTGAAATGAGAAAAGGCAGCGATCAGGACATTTCCACAACTCGTTTTTCATGGGGACAATTCCTGATGACAAGGTATTTATAGGTGTTTAAGTGTGTCACAGGGAATAGAAATAAGAATGTCCAGGCTACTCTAAAGGTCTCTGACCCTGACTCAACGTGATAATGTTGGGTTTTTACATGGCACCTTACGGCAACATTACTTGCCATATTTACTGCACCCATTATACAATATTTACAAAAATATATACCATGTTTCTATTATATAATTTTTTTAAAGTAAAGTCTCACAATGTAGTGGCTGACCTGGAATTTACTATGTATCTCAGGCTGGCCTCAAACTCAAAGAGATCCTCCTGCCTCTTCTTCTGGAGTCCTTGGATTAAAGAATTTGCCATTATATCCAATCTGTAATATTATTCTTATACATTCGCTTATGCCATACATATTGCATAGGAACAATCTGTCATTAAAATGTTTTGATAGAACAGCTAAGGCTCATCTGCTTAAACAGATTCTTTTTTTTCACATTGAAAATCGTGCTTTTTGGGGTTGGGGATTTGGCTCAGTGGTAGAGCGCTTGCCTAGGAAGTGCAAGGTCCTGGGTTCGGTACCCAGCCCCGAAGAAAAAAAAAATCGTGCTTTTTATTACTTAAGCCCCTCCACTTCAGGATTGCAAAATATATCAAGGAAGGAAACTGTAAATATATGTCATAATTAAAAGAAGCTTCAAAAGCAGACATCTATTTAATAGATTGAAGAATATGCCACAGAAGGAAGTCTTCAAGAACCCAGTGTCTTGATTTTCAATATTTATACAATGCTGCCATCTTGTGGGCATTTACTGTAGCCAGCCTTTTACGGTTGCCGTACTGTGACTTGGATTGCTTAACCGTATCTGAAGTCAAATATTAAATGCACAGAATCGGGCATTTGCCAATCACAGAGAAGAAAATAATCCCCAAGGAAACATACAGTGTTGAACTCACTCTGAAAAAGAAAGCAATATGATGCTTATAGAACATGGTAGATGAAAAAGACCACGTCAGGGAACAATTAAACCTTATGTGCAGAACAATACATACTGCAAAGAATCCTTTCTTCTTCCTACTATAATGACGTCATGCTGTGTCATAACCCCTGTGCAATGCGTTCTGTCTCTCTGTAGACAGTGATCGATGAGAATGACTATCAGGTCTGTTTGCATTTTGTGACCTAATGAGTGAGAGACATAGAGAACAGAGGACAAATTCAAGGTCGTAGTTGAGCAGGTTTTCTAGATTCCCAGGTCATTCAGTACTCTGTACCAAGTCTATTCAGGACTAGCAAAAGCATATTGGTGACTAAGAGAAATGAAAACATATTTAACCTTCTCAGTGACCACTAAGGACAGCCATTAGGTACGTCTACTGGCATGGCATTATTTACTGAGTGCCACTGTGGGCCAGTCACTGTACTAAGTGATAAGCTCTAAAATCCCTGCATTTAGGATGTTTCCAGTCTAGACTTAGAAGGTCTGAGTAAGAAATGTCATTTTGTCTATAAATTTAGAATTAGTCTAAATTCAACGAATCCCACAAAATACTGGGAGATGGTTAGGCGATCTCCATTTTGGGCACTCTGAAGTTTATATTTTTTTCTTATACACTTTTTCATTTTTTTTGTCAATCAACGCTGGGAAAGTCATATAGATTGATCAGGGTGTGGTGCTACACGCTTTTCAGGAGGCAGAGGTAGGCGGATCTCTCTCTGAGTTTGAAGCCAGCCTGGTCTATTTAGTGAGTTCTTGACCAGTTAAAGTTACACAGTGAGACCATGTCTCAAAACAAAAACAAAAACAAAAGAAAAGGCATATAGGTTGTATACTTACTTTACCCAAGAAACTAAGTCCCAGAAACACTAATGAATACATCCAAAGTTAATAACAAAGATAATTAGAGGGGCTGGTTTGTGAAATTTTCAAATTCATTTTCCTTTTACCACACGGCAAGGGCCACTTTATTTACTACGAGATACCGACAGTACTATTACTTGCTGAGAACTGCATATCATTCTACTTCTAATTTTATGAGTATGTGTATACATATGTATAACTTTTAATTATATATAACCATATGCCATATCTTTAAATATTTCTGTATATTTCCCAATCTTTTTTTTAACCCCAGTTTCTTAAAGATTTGGTTATTTATTTATTTATTTATTTATTTATTTATTTATTTATTTATGTGTCTGTCTATGTGTGTGTCTAAGTGCATACATGACATATATAGGTGCCCAACGAGGCCAGAGGAAAGCACCAGAGACCCTGGACTGAAATTAAAGGCAGTTGTGAATCACCTGACTGGTCACTGGGACCTGATCGAGGTCCTCTGGAAGTGTAGAAAGTTCTCTTAACCCACGAGCCATTTCTCCAACCATAAATTTTTAAAATCAAGAAATTGCATGTTGACACAATACTGCTGTTTGATCCCTAGCCTGTATTCGAGCTTCCTCAGTTGTCCTAATAATGCCATTTTCCCACAGTCCAGGATCCAGTTCAGCATTGAGAACTGCATTGCATTACGCAATCCCATCCATGTCCTTCAATCTGGACTCTTTAGCCTTTGTTTATGGGTCTATTTTTCTTTGTTCTGTTTTCTTTTTGATATGCTGTCTTCCCTGACTGAGTTGGAACTCACTTTATAGACCAAGGTATGCTTGACCTTACAGCAAGCAATTCTCTTATACCTGCCTTCTAAGTGTCGTGATTGCAGGTCTGTGCCAGCACTCCTGGCTTCTTTGTTTCTCTGAATTAACATTTTTGAAGATGATAGGCCAGTTATTTTGTGAGATGGCCTTTGATCTGCATTTATGTTATGGTTCCACATAAGTATATCCAGGTTATACATCTGGAGCAAGAGCCTGTTAGTGGCAAGGCTGTGTCCTTTCCTTTGTATCCTGTGGGTGTCACATGCTGCCAAGACATCTCAGTGATGGTGAGATTAAATTTTGGTTAAGGTGGTGCAGGCGGTTATTCCACTGCAAAGACATCACTTTGCTTTTGTGACTCATGAGTGGGTATGGTAATCCCCCTGCCCCACCTCCACACCCTCCGGAAGTGTGAGCCCTCAGTACGGAGGATTAAGTGTAGAGCCTTGTATGCTTCAGGTACACATTTGACCACTGTGCTTTTTAATTTTTACTTTGAAACAGGGTCTCACTCACTTGCTCAAGCTGACTTTGTTTATTTTATGTTTTTGCTTTTTTTTTTTTTTTTGACAGGGTTTCTCTGTGTAATCCTGGCTGTCCTGGAATTCGCTTTGTAGACCAGGCTGGCCTCAAACTCAGAGCTCTGTCTGCCTCTGCTGAGATTAAAAGGCGAGTACCACCACGCCAGGCCTAGGCTGGCCTTGAACTCACTCTGTAGCCTAGGCAGGCCTTGAATTAGTCCTCTTTTTTGCCTCAGCCTTTCAAGTGACTGAGATTAAGGCCTCTACCATCATCCCCAGCTCGGCAAGATATTTTGACCCCAATTCATATCAAACTTTCACTATAGCAACAACCTTTAAGGAGTTTTCTAACAGACTATTCATGTATATTAGTCTGTAAGGAACAGTTTCCCAGTCTTCATTTATTTCTTCATTCATCCTGTTATTTATATCAGTATGGGCTTGCGGATTATTATTGCTAAAAATGCTTATTTTTATTTGCATGTATGTGTGCTTGTCTGTGTGAGTGTATGCCACGTGTGTGAGACTTCTAAGGACTGACGGTGGTGTTAGAGCTGCTGGAGCGAGACTTACAGGCCATTGTAAAAGGCCTGACAGGGTTACTGAGAATGGAAGAGCAGCAAGAGCTCTTATCTACTGAGCCATCTTGTCAGGCCCTAGATGATTGATGGTGGTGGTGATGATGATGATATTTGACTTATCATTCCTTGGTGATACTTACTTTGATAAATTAACTTAGAATTAGCCAGGAAACCCTTGCAAGTTAACTCTCTTACCGTTTTGACTATTATATTCTTCCACACCCCACTTCTCACCCCTGAAATAGAGCTCTGTGTAACAGCCCTGGCTGTCCTGGAACTTGCTTTGTAGATCAGGATGGCCTCTGACTCACGGAGACCCACCCACCAAGTACTGGGATTAAAGGTGTGTGCCACCACCAGCAGGCAGTGGGGATTTTCTTAATTGCTGTTTGTTGTAGGAGGACCCAGTCCACTGTGGGTAGTACCATTCCTAGGCAGATGGGCCTAGGCTATAAAGGAAAGGAAGAAGCAATTTAGCAAGCAGAGCTCTTCCATGGCCTCTGTTTCAGTTCCAGTCTCCAGATCCCTGCCTTGAGTTCCTGCCATGGAAGGTCAAAATGAAAATCCCCCTGTCCCAACTTGGTTTTGGCCACTGTTCTATTGCAGGAACAGGACAACAAACTAAAGCAAGCTGTTTTAGGCTTACCAGCCCCTTCTTCCAAGAGAGTCGTGGCTCCTTTAATGAGGAATGCTACTTAGAAGCCAAGATCTGGGGGTTGGGGATTTAGCTCAGTGGTAGAGCGCTTGCCTAGCAAGCACAAGGCCCTGGGTTCAGTCCTCAGCTCAGGAAAAAAAAAAAAAAGTCAAGATCTGGGTGCTAAGTGTGCTCAACGTTCCTGGTTTGTCTCTTCTTCAATGTGTATACTTCTAGTTCCAGTGTTCTGTTTTTTTGTTTTGCTTTGTTTTTTTTTGTCTTAACAGGCAGAAATTTGGTTCCTCTTCATCTCTAAGTTATCTTTCATCATTGGCCCAATGATTAAAAGTCCAGAGGGTAGCCTCAGAAACCTGCTTATTAGAATTTAGTATTAACGTTTTAAAAGATTCATTCGCTTTATTTGATGTGGGTGAGTGTTCTGCCTGTATGTGAGTCTGTAGACCATGTGCATGCCTGGTGCCTGAGGACATCGGGTGCCCTGGAACTGGAGTTACAGATGGCTGTGACTATGTGGGTGCTGGGTCCTCTGAAAGCACAGCCAGTGTTCTTAATCTTTGAAGCCTCTTCTCCAGCCCCTCAAATTGAATTCTTTATGTAAAATAAATAAGAATATCAACCTTACCATTAACATGTGCTTTTGTCATGAGTGAAATGATAGGAAGTTTGTACTATTAAATTTTATATCATCAATTTTTTGGCTGCGGGTATAGTGTGACCAGCAATCTCCTGTTCCTACTGCTGTGCCTTCCTTCCCAGGACAGTGTGTACCTCCTGGAACTAGAAACCAGAATAAACCCTCCCTCCTTCCCTCCTTCCTTCCCTCTTTCCTTTCCTCCTTCCTTCCCTCCTTCCTTCCCTCCTTCCTTCCCTCTTTCCTTTCCTCCTTCCTTCCCTCCTTCCTTCCCTCCCTCCTTCCCTCCTTTCCTTTCTTCCTCCTTCTTTTTAAAAGAAAATGTATACCAAAGACTTGCTTTAAAATTTCTTTATGATGTGTTAATAGGTGTTCAGTTTTGTAACACTTTTTTATATATCTATATTTGTGGGATTTTAGGAGAAAAGGGTCATAAATGGAAAAGGCTTGAGAAGCCCTGCTCAGGGAGATGTCAGGCTTTTGTGGCACATGCTTTTAATCAAGTCACTCTAGAGACAAAAGGAGTCTGATCTCTATCAGTCCAAGGTTAGCCTGGTCTCTCTAAGGAGTTCCAGCCCAAAGGCCCAAAGAGAACAAAGACTGACCTCCACTAACCTGGAAATAACTGTATCAGGAGATGGCTTGGACCACAAGTTTTACCGCTTTCCCAAGTCCCAAGTCTACTAGCATCCACCGAAGACTTCGTTCTCATGGCATTTCCACAATTTCCTGAACCAAACTGTTGAAATTCATCTTTCTTCCTCACTCCCCACCTTTGTCCGGATTGTGTCTGTACATAACCTCTATTGGTTGTCACCATCTGGAGAATCTTTTTTTTTTTTTTTTTTTGGTTCTTTTTTTTTTTCGGAGCTGGGGACCGAACCCAGGGCCTTGCGCTTCCTAGGTAAGTGCTCTACCACTGAGCCAAATCCCCAGCCCTGGAGAATCTTGACTAATACAAACTTCTTTCAGGTCATTGATAAACGTTTTCTCCTTAGAAACACTTTCACAAATGTGATACTTGGGCTTGGTAATTTGACAGGATTCCCAGTCACCTAGGAGACACATCTCTAGGCGTGTCTGTGAGAGTATTTCTGAAGATGATTAATTGACAGGGGAAGACCCACCTCCATGTGGCTGGCACCTCACAAGGTGTGGTCCAGATATAAGGAAGCTGAAGGGACTTCTGAGACAGCCAGCTTTTTCGGACAGGACCAATCCAGGACACACACACACACACACACACACACACACACACACACACACACACACACACTCCTGATGATGATGTTTGAGGAGGCTATGGATCCTTTAGGAGGTGAAGCCTTGTCCGAGGCTGGAGAGTTACTGGGAACTTTGAGGCCTTAAAGCCTGGCCCCACTCACACTTTGGTTACTGAGTGCAAGAGTAATATAACCAATCATCTTCCTGTTCTGCCCCTCACCTTCCCTGCCTGTTGCCATGTCTTTCCCACCCTCATGAACCATATCTCTCCTAAAAAGTAAGCCAAAAAGAACCCTTTCTCCCATAAGTTACTTTTGTCAGGATATATATATATATATATTTTTAAAGATTTATTTATTTTATGTATAAGAGTACACTGTAGCTGTCTTCAGACACACCAGAAGAGGGCACCAGATCCCATTACGGATGATTGGTTGCTGGGAGTTGAACTCAGGACCTCTGCAAGAGCAGTCAGAGCTCTTAACCACTGAGCCGTCTCACTCGCCCTTGCCAGGATATTTTAATCATACCAATTAGTAAGTAGTTAAGACAACATGAAACCAACACTTGTTTTTATTAGAGGGCAAATGGATCCCAAGAACACTGATCTCCTCTATGGATCAATCCACTGATGAATTCATAGACGAATGGGTTTATCAGGAACAGAGGCTAGTTGGAGGGTTAGATCTCTGTTCACTCTCATTCTCTCTCCTTTTCCCTCTCTCTTCTGATTTCTTGGGGGTGAGAAGCTTTCTTTTATCATGAACTTCCTCCATGACATTTCTGCCTTGCCACAGACCTAACAACAATGCACCTGTACAGTCATTGACTTAAACCTATGAGACCATAAACAAATAAAATTTCTTCTCCTAAGCTATTTTGTCACAGCAACAAAAATACACTGTTCATCTTAGACTATGATGAGAAAGAGACAGAGACAGATAGGTAGGTAGACAGACAGACAGACAGATAGAGGTAAAGGGAAGCAGGCAATTCATAAAAGTGTTCAGTCAACTGTAGTGAGTTACAGTGAAGATATCAGTCAATACTTGTTCGGAGGATGACAGCTGGGTCAACTCTGAGCCTCCATCACCAGACCCAGAGCCCACTGCCAGTGTTAGAGCAGAAGTATCTTTCCTGTGGTGTGGTTTCTTCATGGATCTGATCATCTAGCCCAGTGGTTCTCAACCTTCCTGATGCTGCAACCATTTAATATAGTTCCTCGTGTTGTGGTGACCCCAACCATAAAACTATTTCATTGCTACTTCATAACTGTAATTTTGGTACTGTATGAGTCACAATGTAAATATCAGATATAGAGGATATCTGATATGTGTCCACAGGTTGAAGATCACTATCTAGCTCCCTTTGATGCCTGCCCATGTTTCTAGCTTGGTTCTTCACTCTTTCCTTTTGTCCCTTTTGTTTAAGATTTATTAGGATTTTAAGATTTAACACACACACACACACACACACACACACACACACACACACACACACACCTGCCTGTATGCCTGTGAGCCATGCGTGTGCAGTTACCTGTGGAGGCCAGAAGAAGGTAGCAGACCCACCTGCAGCTGGAGTTGCCACTATAAGCTGCCCACAGTGGTGTGGGTGCTAGAGATTAAACTCAGGTCCTCTGGAAGAGTAGCATGCACTTTTAACTGCTGAGCCATTAGTTCTCTTCTAACTCTCGGTTAGTTCTCTAACTGTTGGCTCGGCGAGCCCCCTACGATCTCCCAATGCATTCTGCTGGTGCTTCAGTTAACCAGTACCAGTTTTTGTTACTGCTGAAGACCCTAGCATGCACAGTTAGTCCATCACCTCTAGATAGATTTAATCCCAAGGAGTTCGATCTTGCAGCTTATAGTATGTATCTCTAAATGGTTTGTAGAAGAAAGCAGACTGAGCAAATAAAACCCTGGGGAGAGGGCAAGTAAACAACATTCCTGTACAGTCTCTGCTTCAGTTCCTGCCTCCAGCTTCCTACCCTGCTTCAGTTCCTGCCTTGACTTCCTTTGAGAGCTGGCTGTGATTTTGATACCCACTGCAGTCCTCCCCCTAGGTTAATTTTGTAATTGGTTTGGGAGTTCTATCTGGGTTCCTCTGAAGTCTTGTATACCTCAGGAAAAAGGAGAAATGGCAGAGAAAGGGGTAACTGTCTTTTGATTCCCAAAATATCTGCTGCCCCATTTCAAATCATAACTCTCTCTCTCTCTCTCTCTCTCTCTCTCTCTCTCTCTCTCTCTCTGACTTTCACAGTTCTTAATTCGTAGTCTCTTACCCACCCACTTAACAAACACTAATTCAGGGCTAACGGTGTCTTTGGCAGTATGCCAGGTACTAAAGCAAGCCAAAGATCAACGAGAAATAATCCCGAGAATACGCTTTTTGAATTTTAAATGAGACAAATAAATGTAGTTTTGTTTTGTTTGGTTTTTGAGACAGGAATTTACTGTTTAGCTCTGGCTAAACTCACAGAGATCCGCCTGCCTCTCCCTCTCAAGAGTGCTGAGATCCGTGCCACCACTCTGTGGGACAAATGTAACTTTTAGGTAGGTAAATTTTAAAGATAGGCGACTATTGAGGAAAGAAGTAGAGGTGAATCGTTTTTCTCTCTGGGTTGGCTGTCACTGGGGCAAGGTGATATTCACTTTTTTTTAAAGTTCAAGAAATCATTACTAAAAAACAAAATCAAAAATCTGGACCAGGCGTAGTGTGCACACTTTAAATCCCAGCACTTGAGGGAAGAGGCAGGTAGATTTTTGTGTGTCTGACACCAGCCTAGTCTATATAGTGAGTTCCAGGTCAGCTCTGGTTCTATAGTGAGACCCTGTCTTTAGATAAATTGGAGGGTAGAGCTGGTAAGTGCTGTCCCTATAAACAAGCTTAGGTAACTGATAAGGAACACTGTGGGCTTCGCTGTATTTTGCTCTTCCAACTGTGGGTTCAGTGTCCAAGGCTAACAGGGACCCTAGCTGTGGAATTAACTTCTGATTCTTCAGTACCCAGAGGTCACCCCTGCTCACTGTAATAATACGAAATAAAACACCAGCACTTTCTTATCCCAGAAGAAACTGCTCGAAGCTTTGTCTAAGATCACGTGCACAGACCCTTGGAGCAAGAACCCTTAGTGCTTCCCAGGTTTAATTCCTCAGCTGGTTAGTTTCTGTGGACTTGACACAAGCAAGGGTCTGTTGAGAAAATGCCTGCTTCAGACTGGCCTCTAGGCAAGTCTGTGGGGGCATGTTCTTAATTAATGATCGCTGTGGGGAGGTCCAGCCCACTCTGGATGATGACACCCCTGAAGCCCCTGGTTTGTAGAAGAAAGCAGGCTCAGCAAAATAAAACCCTGGGGAGAAGGCAAGTAAACAACATTCCTGTACAGTCTCTGCTTCAGTTCCTGCCTCCAGCTTCCTACCCTGCTTCAGTTCCTGCCTTGACTTCCTTTGAGAGCTGGCTGTGATTTTGATACCCACTGCAGTCCTCTCCTTATGTTGCTTCTGGTCATGTGTTAATCGCAGCAACGGAAAGTAAGTTAAGACACTGCCCTGGAGTTTTCTGGTTGCAGTACAGAAGAAACCCATTGCCAGCAGGAGAGCCCACTAGCCGACCTGTGGCCCTGGTTTTGGGGTGAAGTCGGGCAGGTGAGTTGGCAGGTGTGGCGCTGCCCCGCCCCGGACCAGCGGAGGCGCGGTCTGGGAACGCCCTCGACTGCTGGGTGACTCAGGGAGCGCGCGCCGAAAACAACCTAGGCTTAGAGTGGCAACTGACAAAGGCGGGGGCGCGCTCTGCGCGTGCACAGCAGACAGAGGAGCTGCACTCGCAGCCGGAGCCCAGCGGGTGCGAGTGACACCGGAGGGCATCCGGCGCGTGCGCGGTGAGTCCAGCCTGGCGACAGGATGTCGCCAGGAGGGTTGCGGGGAAACAGCTGCTGGACAGATGAGGTGCGCGAGGTTGGGGGTCGGGGGTAAGCAGAGAGGCAGGGTGTGGCCGGATCCCAGGCCCCACAGTGCTGGATCTCTACCCTGTTAGGAGCTGGAGTCACCAGATTCAAATGGCTCCCCCCGATCCTATTTCTGGGTGGGAGGAAGGTCCAGGAAAGTAAGCTGGGCTAGAGCAAATGATAACTGTTCTGTTTCTTACCTCGCTGCCTGGTAGGCGGCTTTTAATAAAGCATTCATTAAAACAAAGGGAAGATTCAAAGGACGGTAAAGAGCCTTGGCTAAGAAACTGAGTAGACCGGTCAAGACCTAGGAAGAAAGGGTCAGAAATTCAAGACGAACTGAAGGGAGAATTGACCCGGTAGTAAAGTGGTATCAGAACTTGGGTCCAGAAAGCAGAACCGTGGCTCCTGCGTGCTGGCAAGTTGGAGGTGGCGCGGTGCACCCTTAGCACAGGTGCTAGTTCTTAGTCCTCTGGAGGTCAGTGGTCCTGCAAAGAAGCTGTCCACTGCCAATCCCGGCAGAATCTCTGAGAACAGTTTGTTCCTGGGGAATGGGTGGGTAAAAAGAGAGAGACACACAGAGGGACAGAAAGACAGAGACAGACAGACAGTGGAGAAGTAGGCAGCCTCCTGACCTTCTATATGATCTGGGAAGCCCAATTTGCCCTTTTCCAGGCCCTGTACTTTGCCCTCCTGTTTGTTTTGAGGGTAAAGCTTGGTACCTGGCACACAGCAGACGCTCAACAGAAGGGTTGATGCCGATTATCTGATCAAACACTGCTGTGCCAGTTAGGAACGGCCTGGAAGGAACTAGGCTGTGTACAAAGTAACCTAAAATGAAAACTTGAAAAAGTGTGTATGTGAGTGGAGCTGGGGAGATCGTGAACGGGGCAAAGCCCAAAGGCATGAGGAATTGGATCCCCAACACCCACTTAAAAGGCTGGTCTTGCTGGGGAGTTTGTAACTCCAGCCCAGGGAGTGGGGACAGGCAGAGATAAAAGGATCCCTGAGGCTTGCTGGCCAGCTACTCTAGCCAAATAGGTGAGCTGCAGGGTCAGTAAGAGATTGCCAATAAATAAATAGGGTGGAGAGAGGCTGATCCCACTGGGATCTCTGGCCTCCACACTCATGCACCACCCCAAAGACAAAAATGTACACATGAAAGTATAATAAAGCCAATGATATCGTGACTAGCAAAACCCAGCTCGTACTGTGGTGAGAGCACCTTAAATAAGGGTGCAGCAAGGTACTACATGCACTATTTTTAAGATACTTGTTTTTATTTTGATCACGTGTATGTGTGTGCCTGTTTGTAGGTATGTGCTTGTGAGCGCAGGAACTCTCTGAGGTCAGATGCCTTCCAATCCCCATGGAGCTGGAGTTACAAGTGGCTGTGAGCTGAGTGACATTGGCAAAGGGAACTAAACTCAGGTCCTCTGGAAGGGCCGCGGGCATTCTTAATCACTGAGCCCTCTCTCCAGCCCCTCAGTTCACTATAAGTCAAAAGTAAAAATGGAAACTCGCAGATACTCTAACGAAGGTGGGCCCTAGGTGTCCCCCTTGCCTCTTTCGAATGGAGCCAGAACCTTACAGAGTGTTTTGGAAGGAGAGGAGAGGACATGACCTGGGACCTGGCAGCACCATTCTTGCCCAGCCACATGGCCTCATTGAATTTGTGCCAGGGCCCAGGATTCGCCAACAGCTGGCTCGCATCTCTCTTGATCAGCAGAGTACTGCAGCAAACAGTGCCTTGGTTGATTCTGCTCCAGCTCAAATCAATGGCTTCTTATTTAACTCTGGAGAGGGGGTGTGTGTCCGAGTGCTGTCACCCAAGCAGCATGGCATTCACCAAGCCTGACAGTCCACAGCCTGGTGCTTGTTTATTGACAGGCTGAACAACTTTAGATCTGTGGATCAGCAATTGTGAAGACACAGACTGGGCAGACCCACTGCTCTATAAAAAGACCTGCTTTTTTTTTAAATACTGTATGGTTTCCTTTCTCTACCCCTTTCAACCTTCCAAGTAGAGCTAGGGAAGTCTGGCTAATGGTAAATAGCTGTCGTTTAATTTGGGTTAAGACATGTACCACCTGTCTGACCATGTGTTTATAAAGAGAAGACACACACACACACACACACACACACACACAGACACAGATATGTCTTTGTTCTATTTCACTTCTGTATCACTCTTAACTCATGGAGGTTTTTTTTGTTTTTGTTTTTGTTTTTGTTTTTGTTTTTTTTCAGCATGGTAACTCTCTTTTTCTGGCTTTATGCTATGATTTTTGTTCCACACTTGTTTGGTTTGGTTTTATTATTTTGTGTATATGGATGTCCAGCCTGCCTCTCTGTGTGTCTGTGTACCCTGTGTGTGCAGTGCTCCCCCAAATCAGAAGAGAATACTATTTTGAACTGACCTGTGGGTTCTGGGGACTAAATCCAGGTCCTCTGGAACCGCCCCCCTCCCCAGTTGTTTCTAACATTTTGAATTTTCTTTTCTTTCCTTTTCCTTTTTTTTTTAAAGATTTATTTGTTTTATGTATATGAGTACACTGTGCCTGTCTTCAGGCACACCAGAAGAGGGCATCGGACCCCATTACAGATGGTTGTGAGCCACCATGTGGTTGCTGGGATTTGAACTCAGGACCTCTGGAAGAGCAGTCAGTGCTCTTAACCACTGAGCCATCTCTCCAGCCCTTTCTTTCCTTTTCTTTTTTCTTTTTTTTTTTTTTTTCAAGACATGGTCTCACTGTGTAGCTCTCACTATCCTGGAACTCACTATGTAGACCAGGCTGGATTCAAACTTACAGAGATCTGCAAGCCTCTGCCTCCTGAGTGCTGGGATTAAGGCATGCATCACAACAGTGGGCTTTAATGATCAGTTTAGACCTTTTAGACTTCAAACTTTAGCTCTCCATAGAGGACCATTTATGGCAAACATACTTCCTATTTTAGCAAGAGTTCCTTCCTTACTTGGTAACAGTTGCTCACTAGCCCCCATAATTGCCCAAGACCCACTTACCTACATCCCAGAACAGACTTTTTGAGGAACAATTTATAGAACCCTTACATCAAAAACTCCTAGACATTTGTTAAATGCTTCAGGCCAGCCCTTTGAAGCAGAACTTTTCGAGGGGAGTTCTGTGCTTAGTTTGTATGTGTCTCTTGTGATTCACATACCCCGTGGTTACCCTCGTGCCACGGGGTGGTGATTAGTGTGAAGGACTATGCCCTCTTCTTCACACCCTTCTCTGTTGTTACTTGGTTCTGTAATGAGCAAGAGCCTTTTTCCTAACTTACGAGCATTAAAGATGTTGTTCCAGAAAATATATCGGTGGCAAATAAGATCTGGAAAGTGTGCCCAAGGTTATTAGCCCCAGAGAAACAAGAAAGACTGATGACTGTGTCAGTGTTGACCAGGAGGCAGAGCAGATCCAGCTCACACTGCGGGGGGGTCGGGGGTGGGGGGACACACATCAAACCAAAGACTGCTTTACAAAGAACTTGACATTTCCTTATAAGTTAAGGAATCCTACCATGTGACCCAAACATTCCATTACTACTAAGTCTGGCCCTATGGCAACAGAGGAACCAGTTAGGTGACAGGTTGTTTATCTGGTATGTTGATACTCATAGTGTCCATACAAACATAAAACACAGACACCCACGACATACATATATCCACAGCAGCATATGTGTAGCCATAACAGAATATTACGCAGCTATAGAGTGATGAGATATTACTACAATGCTATTGCCTGGTTAGAGCTCAAAATAATTTTTCTGAAAGAAAAAGGCAGCCCTAGAGAGTGCATAGCATCTAGTCCGTTTCATATAAAATTCAAGGGGAATTGGCCTTGAAAGTTTGCTGACCTCAACCTTTTTGGTGTCTTCCAAGAAGACTCAAAGACTTGTGTAAGGGCCTATTAGTCTCAGTGTCATTGGCAATTTAACCATGGTTCTTTGTATTTGTCTGTACCATTTATTCAGGTTATTAACTGAGCACATGTTATGTGCTAACTTAAGAGCAGACAGCAAATTAATATGTTAGTGAAAAGAATAAGAAATGTGCCTTAGTGAAAGTTTATGCTTTGTTGAATGACCCACCTAATAATTAAACAAATAAGTAAATTTGTTATTGAGAACAGGGGTGATTCTTTGGAAAGGGCATTGGAGTCAAGGAAGACTGGTCTAGGTGTTTTGGTTTTGTTTGTTTTGTTTTTTTCAGGATAAGAGTTTCTCTGTGTGGCCCTGGCTGTCCAGAAACTCACTCTGTAGACAGGTACCACCACCACCACCACCACCACCCAGCTCTGACTTTAGTTATTAATTACTTATTATAAGGCATCATAATCTCAGGAGTGAGCATGTCTTAGACGACAATACTGCTTATTTTTTTTTAAAAAATATTTATTTGTGTGTGTGTGTGTGTGTGTGTGTGTGTGTGTGTGTGTGTGTATCTGCCTGCACCTGCATGCAAATGCTGTGGTCGGTGTGTGGAGGTCAGAGATAACTTCTGTGGAGGTCAAGATAACTTGTTTCCGCCTCAGCACTGTTCAGCCTCCAAGTTGGCTGCCCTGGGAGCTTTCAGGTGATTCTCTTGTCTCCACCGCCACCTCAGTTTAAGAGTGCTGGAATTATGGACTATGTGGCTTCTGGGAATTGATCACAGGGCATCAAGCTTGCAAAGGGGAGCATGTCCCCATTCCCTCTTCTGTCCTTGATGTAGAGGAGTAAGGTGATCAAATCTCATGCTTTTCTATTCTATAGACAGATATTTTTCTTCTTCTGGGGTTGGCATCAAACTTAGGGCTTTGCACAGGCTAAGCATAAAACCTACCCTTGAGCATACAGCCCAACCCTCATTCCCTTCTTAAGATTTTATTAGACATATACCTATTTTTTTAAAAATTTATTTAGTTTTTTTTTTGTATGAAATGTTGCCTGGATGTATGTCTGCCTAATACCCAAGGAGGCAAGAGAGATTATTTATCCCCTGGGACTTGAGTGACAGATAGCTGTGAGCTGCCCTGCGGGTGCTGGGAATTGAACCTGAGTCCTCTGGAAGAGCAATCAGTGTCCTTAACCACTTATCCATCTCTCCAGTCCCTATTAAAGATATTTCTCAAAGATGAGTCCACATTTTCATGTTTTAAAGGCCATGGCATTCTGCTGCCATGATTCCAGTCAGGAGTCTGTCATACTCTTTCAGGAAGAGGGTGGAGTGTGAACTTAGGTGGTCTTTGAGGTAGGAAACACTGGAGCGATTACTGGACATAAGTAAACAACAGAGCTCAGGTGGTGGTACACGCCTTTAATCCCAGCACTCAGCAGGCAGAGGCAGATAGATGAATCTGAATTCGAGGCCATCCTGGTCTACTACAGAGAGAATTCCAGAACAGCTGGCACTACATAGTGAGAGCCTGTCTTAAAAAACAAACAGGTTTTAAAAAATCTTGTTCATAATATCACATGTGTATACATTGTATCTTGATCATATACACACCTAACTCCGCCTTCCACTCTCTCTAGACTCCCACATCCCCTTCTTACCTTCATGTCTCCCTATGTTTTCATATTCCATGATATTCAGTTATTTCTGTCTGCATGTATATGGGTGTGGAAACATCTGCCAGAGCATGGGCAACCAACCAGTAGCCACACCCCTGGGAAAAACACGCCCCTCCCCAGGCAACAACTGCCAATAATTCTTCAGCGGAGGGCGGGGCCTCATGATCCCCTCCCCCACCCGGGATGGAATGTTGACCATCTTGATCTTCTGCAGGGAATCCACAGCTGCCGTGGGTCTGTGAATGCAACAGGCATATCAGGTCGAGAGGAAACATCTCACAGCGTTCCTCCCACTCCTTCAGCTCTTACTCTCTTTCCACCCTTTCGTCTGCCATGTTCCCTGATCCCTGCAGAGGAGATAAAGCAGAGTGTGATACAGATGACCCATTTTAGGGCTCAGCTGTCACTCATCCTCAGCTGAACCAGTTAGGACTCTGCATTAACTTTGGCCCGCATTCATGCATGGGTGTAAACGCAAATACCCAGAAGGCAGTTTGACAAGGTGTCAGTTTAACAAAACAAATACTTTTTGTAGGTTCCCCACTACAGCTTATGACCTTCCTAGCTGCCCACCGGCTTTTGGCCAGGATGACAGTGCCAGGCATTAGTTCCTATGCGGCAGGCCTCAAACGCCATCTGAGATCAGATGGTTATTCACTAACAGTAATGCTACTGCTGTTCCGGTGGGTGCATCCCACCTGGCAATCATTATCAATTTTAGTACACACGATTGCCTCGCAATGCCCTTTTCCACAGCCTCCATAACCACATCTTTCTTTCTTGTTCATAAGGGTGCCCTGAGAGAATCACAAGACCTTGCTGGACCAGATTGCTGGGCTACGTAGGCTACAGCATTCCTTTGATCTACTGATGCAGTTGACTGCCAGTAAGAGAATGAGGATAGCCTGGCATGACCTGCTTTTTTCTTTTTTTCTTTTTTTTTTTTAATTTAAATTAGCCAGTGCTGACTCCCAGTGACCTGTTTCCTTTCAAGGGCTAAAGCACCATCTGTCTTAATCAAGTGGCAGAAATCCAATGCAAAGTGCCGTAAGCCAAGATGGACGCAGAGAAAAAAAATGTATTAGCTCTTATGAAAATGAAACCGGAAAGGAATCAGTCTCCATTATGACTGGATTGAGTTACATCCTCAGAACCTGCTCTCCTTCCCAATCTCTCAGGTCTATTTTTGAGACAATAGCAGCTTATGGCTCGTTCGTAGTTTTTATTATCAATGATGGTGATGATGACGATTAGCACTCTAGTCTTGATGAGCTGTTTCGATTCTCTGTTTACTTGGATTTGATTGGTTGTGACAAAATCAGGCAGCAAGCATTCGTAGATAACTTTCTGTCCACCTGGTTAATAACACCACTAGCTGTCTTGGTCAGGGTTTTATTGCTGTGAACAGACACCACGACCAAGGCAACTCTTTTTTTTTTTTTTTTTTTTTTTTTTTTTTTTTTGAGCTGGGGACCGAACCCAGGGCCTTGCGCTTGCTAGGCAAGCACTCTACCACTGAGCTAAATCCCCAACCCCAACAAAGGCAACTCTTACAAGGACAACGTTTAACTGGGGCTGGCTTACAGGTTCAGAGGTTCAGTCCATTATCATCAAGACAGGAACATGGCAGCATCCAGGCAAGCATGGTGCAGGAGGAGAATTTTTATCTGAAGTCTGCTAGCAGAATACTGACTTCCAGGCAGCTAAGATGAGGGTTTTTTTTTTTTAAGATTTATTTATTTATTTTGTATATGAGTACACTGTAGCTGTCTTCAGACACACAAGAAGAAGGCATCAGATTCCACATCAGATTCCACTACAGATGATCATGAGCCACCATGTGGTTGCTGGGATTTGAACTCAGGACCTCTGGAAGAGCAGTCAGTGCTCTTAACCTCTGAGCCATCTCTCCAGCCCAAGATGAGGGTCTTAAAGCCCACACCCATAGTAACACATCTACTCCAACAAGGCCACACCCACTCCAACAAGGCCACACCCACTCCAACATGGCCACACCTACTCCAACATAGCCACACCTTCTACTAGTGCCACTCCCTGGGCCAAGCACATACAAACCATCACACTGGCTTTGCAGTTTAACAAAAAATAGTAATAAAAACCAGCTGAGAGCTTATGTTCCGGGCACTCCGTTAGACAATCTCTTGTGAAGTCCTAGAAGGATGGTTGCTAAACGTGCTGGGAAGGTTGGTAAATTGACCGCAGAATCAAAATATCAAGTCGGCAGCTGGGCATGGTGGAGCATGCCTGTAGTCCTCATCCTTGGGAGGCAGAGACAGAAGGATCAAGGCTAAGTGTGGCCCTCTGAGAGCTGGAGCTAGCCTTGGCAATATGAGACCCTGACTCAAGAGCCTACAAAAACAATTGGAAATCAGGTTTCCTTGGCTTCAGGCCTGGACTCCAAATGACTTCATATAGTTCCTTCATAGTTCCTCCTACAGTTATCCTTAGGACCAAAGACAGAGCAGAGCCATCAAGTAGTACGCCAGCTTTATATTGTTTCTGAGCATGAATATTTTTTCCTCTTCTTGAAAATAGATTTTTCCCCCTCGCATAATGTATCTTGGTTATGGTTTCCCCTCTGACTACTCCTCCCAGTTCCTGCCCACATCACATCCAGATCCACTCCCTTCTTATCTCTCATGAAAAACAAACAGGCTTATAAGGGATGATAATAAAATATTCTGTAATAAAATAAAATATAATAGGGAAAGTTACATTAGAATAGGACAAAGCAAGCAAGCAAGCAAGCAAGCAAACAAACAAACAAACAGAAGGAAAAGATCCCAAGAAAAGGCACAGGAAAGTCCACACACTCAGGAATCCCATGAAAAGACTAATCTGGAAGCTATAATGTAGGCACAAGGACCTGTAGGGCTTTTGGCCCTCGACTGCTAGGCACTGAGCAGGAATCTTAAGAATACGGTTAGTAGGGCTGGAGAGATGGTTCAGTGGTTAGAGCACTGACTACTCTTCTAGAGGTCCTGAGTTCAAATCCCAGCAACCACATGGTGGCTCACAACCATCTGTAATGAGATCTGATGCCCTCTTCTGGTGTTTCTAAAGACAGCTACAGTGTACTTATGCATAATAAATGAATCTTTAAAAAAAAAAGAATATGGTTTGTAGTGGATTGATAATGGACTGAACCTCTGAACCTGCAAGCCAACCCCAATTAAATGGTGTCCTTATAAGAGTTGCCTTGGTCATGGTGTTTGTTCACAGCAATAAAACCCTGACCCAGACAGCTAGTGTTCTCATTGAGAGATGGCTCAACAGGCAAAGTCACTAGCTTTGCAGACTTCATGGCCTGAGTTTGATCCTCAGAACCCATTCAAAAAACTAGAATGGCACCATCCATAATACCAGTAGGTAGAAGACAGGAGAATCTCTGGGCGCTAGCCTGATGTAGGAGGCCGGCATCAAACAACAAAGAGCCCCTACCTCAAACAAGATGAAGTTGACCTCTGACCTCTCTACATGTGTGTGCCTGTATACATAAGACACACACACACACACACACACACACACACACACACACACACACACACACACACGGTAATAAGTAGGGGCTGGCTTACAAGGTGATTCATATAAAAATTTCAATCTCAGACCCTTCTGAGTTTGAGAGCTGGAAGCTCTTTGTATAGGAATGTTTCTTCTGACCGCTACAGTGGTCTTGTCGACCACACCCTTCAGTCCCCCTGCCTCCCCCACAGCCACTATTGTTTCTATAGGTGTTCCCTCCCTTTATTCCTCAGGAGGGTCTTTTACTGTCATGGCTCCCGACCTTCATCTTGGACAGCCCTCCATGAACCATCCCGCAATCTCAGACTCTAGGTCTCATGCTTTTTTCTTTTCTCCCGAGTTAGAGAGCCCTCTGGGCTGGAGAGATGGTACAGTGTGTTAAGAGACTCAACACCAAGCTTGATGGCCTGGGTTCCATCTCCAGGATCCATGTGGTGAGAAGGAGAGAACCAACTCCTCCATACACATGCACTTGCCAAGGGAAACAAATGTAATACATAAATGATGAATGAGTGAATAAGTTGGAGTCATTTCTGAACTTCCCTGGGTAGATGGCTGAGGATACTTACTTTCCCTGCTTGCAGTCCCTGTCTTTCTCCCCCTGCCCCAATCCTTATCTCCATCTCTGTCTCTCCCAAGGATCTATCTAGTAACCCAGGCTGCTCTCGAACCCAAGATCCTTCTGCTTCCAGCCCCCAAGTGCTGGAATTCTAGGCACATACCAGCACGTTCTTTGTTGAATGCATGTGTAGGAATGTTCAAGTCCTGCTGCCCCAGAGAAGAGAGAATCAACCCCGTTTTCTGCAGTTCAGAAGAAGCATTAGCTTGCTGTAGAAGCATAGATACACCATTGACAGTTTCCCTTTCTCATCAAGGATGCACCAGGAAGAGTCTAAGTGGCATGCCTATGCGTGTGTGTGCGAGTGTGTGTGTTACCAGGAACTGGGCACTGAGTTCAGAGCCTGGCGAATGTTATGCACTTTACCACTGACCTACGCCCGTGGTCCCTGATTTTGTTTCCTAGTTTTGTTTGTTTGGTTCGGTTTTGAGATAGGGTTTGTCTGTGGAGTCCTGGCTTTCCTTGAACTCACTCTGTGGGCTGGGATTTGAACTCAGGACCTCTGGAAGAGCAATGAGTGCTCTTAACCACTGAGCCATCTCTCCAGGCCCAAGATGTTCTAAAGAATGAGCCTGCTTTAGACAACAATGTGTTTCTATGCTCATCAGGCATCCTACTTGCCTTGAAGAAAGGGTGAGGCTGCTCCTTATCAGATAAAGCAGACAAGGGATAGGAGAAAGGGCCCTCAGCTCAGTCTTCCCAGCTGTGCATATGCTGAGACTGTTGCAAAGATAACAGAGAACTAAAGTTACATGATATTTTGTTTGCTTTACATTTTTTGTAGGACTTGGGAATTGAACTCAGGTCATCAAGTCTTGGCGGCAAGCTCCTTTATCCACTGAGAGCCATGTTGGCCTCCCTCCCTCTACTCATCTAATGGCTATATCTTGCTTAACTACTGCACAACCCAAGCCAGGAAATAGGTACCAACCACTATACTACATGTATGTGGTTATTCCACAGCATTTCATCATGTGATGGATTGTGTACATCCATGTCTACATCCATGTCTACATACAGACTGTCCCACCACTGCAGGGTGCTCCCTTATGATTGTTTCTATAATGTAGCTCCATTCGCTTGCTTTCCTACCCTGTCCCTAGCCAGACAGTCACGATCGGTCCTCTGTCTGTGATCTCATATGTCATTAGGTAGAATTACCGAGTACTACGTTGTTTATAACACAGTCATTTTCCTTGAGAGCCCAACCAAGCCAAGGCCACGTGTCAATAGTTTGTGTTCATTTCTGATTGTTCTGTGGTACCGATGGGCCAGTTTGTTCAGTCATTCAGCCGTAAAGGGCACGTTTATTGTCTTCTATGAGTATTCGCATGTGGTTTTCTGTATGGACCTACATTTGCTTTCTCTGGGTTAGATGCTTAGGTGTCTAGGAGGGCGATTAAGCACATGTCTCATTGGAAAGAAACTGAAAAATTGTTTTCCAGAGTACTCTACCTAGGAGGAGCTGGAGCCATGGGGGAAAGGCAGATGAAGGGTACTTTGGTGGAATGTTCTAGATCTTGACTCCATCAGTGTCAGCAGACTAGTAATTGTAGCATATGTAGTTTTGCAGCTGACCGTGTGAGAACCTGCTTCAAAGGCCCGTGTAGCTTCTCTGGGCATTTTAAAAATTATATGTATGTATTGTGTGCATGTGTAGGTTAGAGGACACTTTCTAAGTGTTGTTGGCTCCCTTCTTTTACCATGTGTGTCCCGGGAATGGGATTCCTGTCTTCAGACTTGGTGACAAATCCCTTTACCCTCTGAGCCACCTCACTGGCCCTCTTAGTTCTTAACACTGCATATGAGTTTGAGCTACAGACCCAGCCCATACATTATTATTAACAACAATAATAAATAAAATTGGAAAATCCCATTTTCCTCAGTTAATTTTTCAGTTTACCTCACAGTTATAAAAATATAACTTGGGCGGACGAGCTGGCTCAGTGGGTAAAAGACATTTGTCCCCAGGCCTGACAACTTCAACGCTTTTTCCTTGGGAGATTTGATATTTGAATCTTCTGAAATTGCCAGTAGATCAACAGGAGAAGAGTACCGCAGGTATATTTGGTCATAATTCTAACCTGACTCGGAGGCCCGGGGCTGGGAAACTGTCTGACTTTGACAAGCATGTCGCGATATTACTGGGAAGAAAGAAGCATGAGACGCTAAGTACACACCAAATGGGGAGCCCCAGTAGGTCTGTCTGTTCAGATATCAGCCCTTTGTTCACAATATTTCTTCCTCCAGAATGAGACAAGATTCTTTTATCTTTTCTGCACAAAAAAATTGTCGTAAAATATCTATTATTTTTTTGGTTTCATTGGTTGACTGGTTTCTTAGTTTTCTATGAGTCGTCTGTGTAAATGTTCCCAATTAGATACCAGATTCTGTGCTATTTCAACAAATCCGTTCTCAAGATATTTTCTAGCTTTCTGATGCTCTCTAGTCCTAATTGTTTTCCGTTAGGGTGAGGCCAGCTGTCAGCTTGAGTGTCCCCTCCCCGGCTTCCCATGAGGATTTATTCCGTGGGTACCTCACCAGTGTGTCAATCATCATTCTCCAACATCTTTCTTGATGTATCCCAGGCTGATCCTTTCCCCTGATTCACCACTCCACTAATGGAGCGTATTTCCTGGTAAGTTCTCAGGTGGCTGAGATTGGCCACGACCATTTCCTTGTCCTCTCCACTGTGGGACACAGTGGCACCAGCTCACTCACCCCTGCTCTGATTTAGTTCTCTGGAGGTTTCTCTTATGCTTTTGACAGCCCTGCTCTGGAGTTAAAAGTTACACCCGTTCTGGCTTCTCTGAGTGTTTCATAGTAGAAAGATTTTTTTTTCAGGTCATCTTGTTCATATGATGGCCTTATTTATACAGTTTTAACATTTAGAGACAACGAGTAGGTGGGAGTTTCAGAGTTGAGAAGGGTGAGGACGACAAATGGGCTTAGGGAAGAAGAATGCTGCAGGCGGAGCCTGGGAAGGGCGCAGCAAGTGCAGAAGAAGCACAGGGGTGGAGAGAGAAGCACCGCCTTCTTCTCTCTGGCTGGCTTCTGTCTGGGGGCTGAGTGAGTGAGTGAGACTGAGCAGGAAAGAACACTGATGCTGTGGGCGGCAGGGGATGAGTGCCATGACCATAGCTTGTTTCAGAGACTTAAACTGGAAGCACATCCAGGATAAATGGGAGTGGATGGCAGGGTTGGAGAGAGGTCTCAACTCAGAAACATGATTCTGGAACCTTTGAAAATCACCTGGCAAAACTGGGCATGGTGGTGCTTACCTTTGATCCCACCGCTCAGGAGACAGAGGCAGCGGATCTCTGAGGTTGAGGCCAGCCTGGTCTATGTGGTGAGTTCCAGGATAGCCAGAGCTGTACAGAGACCCTGTCTCAAATAAATAAATAAATAAATAAATAAATAAATAAATAAATAAATAAATAAATAGTCAAACAAACAAATAAGTAAAACAAAAGGAGAAAAAAGAAAGAAAATCACGGGCTGGAGGGATGGCTCAGTGGTTAAGAGCACCCAACTGCTCTTTCAGAGGTCATGAGTTCAATTCCCAGCAACCACATGGTGGCTCACAACCATCTGTAAAGAGATCCGATGCCCTCTTCTGGTGTATCTGAGGACAGCTACAGTGTACTTGTATATAATAAATAAATAAATCTAAAAAAAAAAAAAAAGAAAGAAAGAAAGAAAATCACCTGTCCCTAGGCTCTATGTCATGACTGAGGATGGAAGCCAGGAACTGTGGGGACATGGGGAGAAAAGAGGAGAGGACTTAGCTGAGCCAAATAAAGAAATCTGGGTCAATGACTATGCCACCCCTGGGTATTCACCAACAAAATTCCAAGTCAGCACCTCCTAGAGCCACTGCACATCAGAGTTTAATGTAGCACTTTTCACAGTAGCTAAGCTATGGCGACAACCTGGTGGCCACCAGCCAGGGGATGGCCAGACTCTGATACAGTAGGATTTCTTTTTGGCCATGAGAAAGAATGGAGTTGTGCCATCTATAGGAAAACAGATGCACTGGGACTATCATGGTAAGCATGTCACAGGAAGACACTATCACAGGTCTTCACTCACGTGTGGACTTAGGTTTCGGGAAGGGTTGCTGTTCATGGGGAGGAGATGTGATCAGAATACATGTCTATATCTACATGGGCGTGGCCATGTGAACCCAGCATAAAGTATTTTTTAAAGATATATATGTGTATATATATGTGTGTGTGTGTGTGTATGTATGTATGTATGTATGTATGTATGTATGTATGTGTGTATGTACATGGTCTCTGTCTTCAGACACACCAGAAAATGTCATCAGACCCACATTACAGATGACTGTGAGGCACCATGTGGTTGCTGGGAATTGAACTCAGGACCTCTGGAAGAGCAGTCAGTGCTCTTAACCGCTGAGCCATCTCTCCAGCCCCCAGCATAAAGTATTTTTAAAATGAATGAATCAATGCCTGAATGACTCTGGATCAAACTTTGGAAAAAAAATAAGAGCTATTTTAGGAAAGCACATCGAATCCTGGGAAATAAATTTCTTTGCATTATTATTATTTTTATTGATTATTTGGGAGTCTTACATCATGTACCCCAATCATGCTTACCTCCCAGTTTTCCCATGTCTGTCCCCCTATCCCATGACATACCCACCCCCCAAAAAAAAGAAGGGAAAAAAGAAAGAAAAAAAGGTCCATTTTATGCTGTCTACATACTCACTGGAGCATGCTCACGTTCCTAGTGGCCACCGCCCTGCCCCCAACGGAGGATGATTCTTTCTTTGTTCTCTGCCTGCATCCTCTCCAGAAATCATCAACTTAGGAAAGACCTGTGGTGGCTGGAGAGGGGCAGGGACAGCTCTTCCATACTCATTGGCATTATCATGACTTCAGGCATCTGCTTAGAACATCCTCGTGGGTTTCGGTGGTAACACAGGCCACAGGTATCAACATGACCCTTGGTCATATCAGGACCACCAACTCACTCCTGGCCCTCAATGGCTGCAGAGACCAGGAGCCTCAAACATGGCCTTAGGTGGCTACAGATGCCACTCACATCAGGATCCCCCTCCAATCCCCTAGGGAGCATAGCCTGAAGACATTACCAAGGCATCAGGCAGTGGCAGTGAGCCCACATGGATCTCAGGCTTCATCCTGCCTGGGGCAGCAGCATGGACTGCAGACACTAACTTGGCCTTCGGTGGCATCAAGGACTGTGGTGGTCCTTCGAGAAGGTTGGATCTAGAAAGTGAACTTTCCCTCATCCTGGGCCTCCATCATTGCCCAGAGCTAGGGGGATCCTATGACTGGGAAGCAGGTCTAGGGGCTACGTCTGTATCTGCTTAATAACCAGGCTGTTGTATACCATCCTGCCAACCCTACTGGGCAATGACAGCTTGTTAACCTCAGTGTTCTCTCTCTCTCTCTCTCTCTCTCTCTCTCTCTCTCTCTCTCTCTCACACACACACACACACACACACATACACTTGTCACTGCCAATCACTTTTTCCATTCGGCCTCTCTCCATAGCGCATGCTACAGTTTTTCTGTCTTTTCCCCATCTCCATCATTGTAGTGGCACCAGCCGACCAGTGCCTCAAGGCAGGGCAGCCGTTTGGAAATGAATTTCCAACGTCAGCAACAACCTGAGCTGTTGTTTGTCCTCTCGTATTGTTCAGATGCCAACCGTTCACGGACTCTGTTTGATAAACAAGCAGTTGACTCTGTCTGCAGTGAGTGACATTTTAGGCCACTTCAAGTTAGGGACATCATTTCCCAGGAGATGTAATGAGAAGACCCCACCTCACAATTGAATTGAGATGGTTTGTTTTTTTTTTTTTCCCCCAGAACCTGTGGACATGGCTGACTTTGAAACAGATGAGGCCTCTTCCAAGTCAGAGAGCCCTGAGCAGGAAGGCCAGGGTTCTGAGGACAAATCTCTGCTCCATCAGAGGCTGGCCATCAGAGAGCTCATCGACACAGAAGTCTCCTACTTGCACACACTCCGACTCTGTACCTCTGACATCAGAGGCCACCTACAGCAGGTACTCATGGGGCCCCACAACCTGTCTTTATAGGAGCAGGTGTGGGCTGCCTCTTAGACCTCTCGTCACAGCTGTAAGCTGCAGGTCTTTTTTTCATCATGGCCTTGAATGACTTGGGTGTGTCCAACTGGTAGCCTATTAGCCATAGAGGCTGAGGATAGCTATGAACTTAGCCTGACATAAAACAGTAAACTTACGATGCTGACTGTACTTCCTGAGGTCCTGAGTTCAAATACCAGTCACCACATGGTGGCTCACAACCACCTGTAAAGGGATCTGATGGCCTCTTCTGGTGTGTCTGAAGACAGCTACAGTGTACTCGTATAAATAAAAATAAATTTAAAAAAATCAGTAAACTTACTTAAAATACTATGAAAGTTCTCATTGTTGTCTTCTTTTGTAACTCAGTTTTGCAAGGTTATGTTTTGAAGATTTATTTATTTATTTTTAACTTTAAAAATGTATCTATCTATCTAATTATCTAATTTAAGGCATTGGTATTTTGCCTGCATGTATATCTGTGTGAGGGTGTTGGAACTTCTGGACCTGGAGTTACAGAGTTGCGAGCTGCCTTGTGGGTACTGGGAATTGAACCTAGATCCTCTGGAAGAACCACCAGTGCTCTTAAACCACTGAGCCATCGCTCTAGCCCCTTGAAGATTTATTTTTATGTGTATGAGTTTTTGCTGGTATATGTGTGTGTACCTGTGAGATTCCCAGGAGCCAGAGTTACAGACAGTTGTGAGCTACCATGGTGGGTGCTGGGAGCCTGGGTTCTCTGCAAGAGCAGCAAGTGTGCGTTAAACAAGCTATTGGATAGGCAAGGAAGGAGAAGGGGCAGGCTGAAAAACCTTCAGGTCCACCTCCATCAACCCACTTCCTCCAGCGAGGCTTACCTCTTAAAGGTTCCGTAGCCTTTCCAAATAATGCTACCAGCTGGGGAAGATTTCACATTCAAATCTCAACGCTAACCCCTTGCCCATCCCCAAACTAGCCCCATCCCCGGCCTTAAGCTTTCCTTCCATGCTGGACATGCTGGACTTGATGTCTCTTTTTCTTGTTAAGCAATACTGGGAACTAACTTAAAATATTCCCAAATCTTTTCCAACATTACATTGGGCAGCTGGTCTTCCCAAGAGTGAGAGGACTCCAGATAGCATGAATAGCCAGATCTGCTCCTGATAGTCCCCTACCAGACACCCAGTCTCTGCATTTCTGTTGCTTGCAGCTGCCGCCAGGAGATCTGGACATACTGTTCTCAAACATCGATGACATCATCCAAGTGAGCAGCAGATTCCTTCACGGGCTGCAGGAGACAGCCTGCAAGGAAGAGAAACAAGCACACTTGATTGGTAAGCAAAAGACCCATGTACTCACCGGCTTGCTTGCCCCGAGCTCTGTCCTCAGCCTGTGCTTACTGTAGAACTGGCTCCAGAGCTCCAAGGAAAATCAGCAAAGGGGAAGTCTGGGCATGTCAGAGGCAGCAGGGCACTCATTAGTGTCTGATCCCTGTGATCCCATTCACATCTTCCTCGAGACGAAGCGTTTTACACATGTACCTGGGAGATGTTGAAACCACAGTGCTTCCTAGTTTAGTCTCAACATGGTACTGATTTTTTTTTATTTTTTATATGTATGAATATTTTGCCTGCATGCATGTCTCTGGACCTTGTGAGTGCCTCGTGCCTGCAGAGGCCAGAAACAGGCATTGAATCTCCTGGAATTGGATGGTTGTGAGCTCTCATGTGGGTGTTGGGATTTGAACCCAGTTCTCTGGAAGAGCAGTTAGTGCTCTTAACTGCTGAGCCATCTCTCCAGCCTCTATTTTTCTTTTTTAATTAATAGGTTTCATTTTTTAGTGCACTGTTAAGTTTATAGAAAAATGACCATGGTACCAAGAGTCAGAATTATCTCAAACCTTGTTTTTTTTTTTTTTTGGTTCTTTTTTTCGGAGCTGGGGACCGAACCCAGGGCCTTGCACTTCCTAGGTAAGCGCTCTAGCACTGAGCTAAATCCCCAGCCCCTCAAACCTTGTTTTTAATGCAGCAGTCTTCTTTGTTTCTTATCCCTACAGTGCCACCCCAACTCCTTTACTTTTACCACCCTGTTCCACCTGCTCCCCTCTAAGTAACCGGTTTCATATTGGAAGACACAGAACACTTTAGGAAACCACTTGGGGTCTGTTTCATCTTCTCTGTGTGTTCTAGCTTTACTGTAGCTGCTCTTGAAATTAAGCTGACATGAGACCCCAGCTCAAACCACTCTCTCCCACTGCCTGGCTGCACCCCATTTAGGCTAATGCCCCGGGGCAACTTGGCTTTAGTATCCCATTTGATTCTGCCCCTGTGTGCCTGGCACACTCTGTTCCAGACAAACCAAGGTCTGTGGCTGTCCTCAGGCCAGGGTCACCTGACTCAGGGGCCTTGTCATTGCCTTGAGAGCCACCCCTCCCCCCAGCTTTCTGGGGCTGGCTATTTCTGGTCTCTGGCAGATGGTCACATTATCTGTAAAACCTTCCTCAAACAGACACCCCACCCCACCCCCACCCAGACCACACACACACACACACACCTTGTCTTTGATGTTTCTTTAGCTTTGCTTTGACCCCTGTAATACACAGTCATCCCTTGGTACCTGCAAGGGCTGGTTTTCCAACCCCCTCACCAGGTGCTCAAGCAGACCTCTTTTGTAAAATGGTTTATTAACCTAAACCTCCTGAGGCTCTCCTGTATAGTGAAATCATCGCTAGAGGACTTATGACAGCTAGCGTCGTGCAAGCCATGTATAGAAGGTTGTTATGCTGTGTTGTTCAGGGATGGTGACAGCAAGAAAAGGTCTCACATGTTCTATACAGACACTGTTTTTCTTTATAAAAAGTGTTTGACACAATTTAACTGTAGGACAGAAGAATGATTTTTTTTTTTAAAAAGTGATGCAAACGGCATTTTAAATAGAAGTTGCATGGAGATTTCTAATGTTCCATTAATGTGTGAGGATGCTCAACCTGCTGATTACAAGGAAATGAATTGAAAGAACGACAGGCCTTTTTCTAAATTTCTAAAATTTCTTTTGCTTTTGTTTTTGTTGTTCTGTTTTCTTTTTCTCCTCCTCCTCCTCCTCCTCCTCCTCCTCTTCCTCCTCCTCCTCCTCTTCCTCCTCCTCCTCCTCCTCCTCCTCCTCCTCTTCCTCTTCTTCCTCCTCCTCCTCCTCCTCCTCCTCCTCCTTCTTCTTCTTTTGTTGTTGTTGTTCTTGTTGTTTGTTTTTTGAGACAGGGCTCTCTGCGTAGCTCTAGCTGTCCTAGAACTCACTCAGTAGACCAAGACGTCCTTAAACTCGGAGATTCCTGTCTCTGCCTCTCAAGTGCTGGGATTAGAGGCATGTGCCACCACTGCCTGCTCCAAGGCAGATGCTCCAAAATCCTGAAAAATTTGAGAGCTGACATGATACCACAGGTAGAAAATTTCACACCTAACATTGTATGGTGGGTCACAGTTCAAAGACAGGTATACCAGAAGTAGGATAGAAAAATTAAATAGGGTCAAACTGGGCAAGAAATGTGTTGGAGGCACACACACACACACACACACAATATATATATATATATAAAATATTACTAACATTCATATGCCAACTTGGACCTCAGCCCCAACATATTTCACTATACGTATACAAATGTCCCCAAGCTTGAGAAATCCAACACTGGAAGCGGTGTTGGTTTTAGGCAGTTTGCACAAGTAATCTCAACCGGTCTGTATACCTGTCTTCTGAAACCTATATACACTTTGCACTTCTTAAACACAAGCTGCACGCACGCACAGGTTATCAGCCTGCCGTCTACACAAGGCCCTGGCTCCACTCACAACTTCTTTTTACCAAGGAAAATTTTACACAACTCAGGGGTAGAGTATATGGCTCTATAAAATAAATATACAAGCCAGATAGTGATGACACACATCTTTAATCCCAGCACTCAAGAGGCAAAGGCAGACAGATCTCTGAGTTTGTGGTCAGCCTGGTCTATAGCTGTGGTCTTCCAGGACAGCTAGGGCTGTCTAGAGAAAGTCTGTCTCCAAAAAGAAAAAAGAAAAAAAAATACAAACTGAATGTTTACTGATAATCACAAGTAATTTTATTTTAAAGCTGTCTTTTATAGCCATAATTTTGTCATTTATTACAGTTTAATTTCGGTACTCAGGAGGTAGAAGCCGGCCTGGTCTACAAAGCAAGTTGCAGGCCATCCAGAACCACATAGTGAGACTCAGTCTCAAATACAACAACAACAAGAACAACAAAATTTATGAAAACAAATTGGTATACTAGTGAGATATATGTGTTTATTTTTACCTAAAGAATTAAATCTTGGTTGAATATCAGATGCTTTAGGATATAAAAGATCTCCAGGTTTTTTTTTTCTGAGTTGATTAATATTTTAATTTGATCATTATTAATGTTATGAATTCCACTTTGAATCTGTAGCACAGTGACAGAAGTGTAGGAGGTCATTTTACTAAAAAAAAAAAAAAAAAAAATTAATGAAAGTTCTGTCCTAACTCCAAGCCAAAATTTGACCACATTTAAAACAATGAAAGCAGTAAATTTTATTTTTATTTTTATTTGTGTGTGTGTGTGTGTATGTATGTGTGTATATGTCACATGTGTTAATGAATCTCTAGAGGCCAGAAGAGAGCATTGGATTCTCTGGAGCTGGAATTACAGGTGGTTCTGAGCCACCCAGTGTGTGCGCTGGGACCTAAGCACGGGTCCTCTGACAGAATGGCAAATTATTTCTAGGAACTACTAAGCCATTTCTCCAGCCCTCTGAAGCAGAAAATACTAAAATCAGGTATTCTACCACAAAGTGATCGAAGGATACACTAACTTGATACTTATGGGGTGACAGTGGAAAAATACTAAAAGTCTTATTTTCCACAACTAAACTACTCTGTTTCTGTCAGAGCAGAAAACTTTGTTAATATGGAGATGATGCTGCAACTCCTTTCATATCATCGGTCCCAGACCTGAGAGGTATTGCGGGCAGTGTTCCTTGGGGTTGTGTGTCACAATGACACCTGCAGACAAAGTGCAGATGTTGTATGTGTTCAAAACCCAGGCTGCAGCAAAGCTCCATGAGGTCACAGAAACACCTCAGGTTCACAACGAGTTTGCTTTAGAACTGATCTCCGGTTGCCCTGTGTTTGCAAATATTTTACTCTTGCCAAACTTTCCCAGACCCCACATTCAGCTCTGTAGCCAGCCCCATCTGGGGTCATGATCTATAATTTACGAACGGGGATCCACACCATTCTGTTACCCACTCAGTGACTCCATGAAACGGATGAAAAAATAGAAACAGGCCACCACAGAACAGGCTCTACCTCCCAGCCCCAAGCAAGGGACACACGCACTTGCCACCAGTAACCCTTGTTGCTTACTGGCCATCAGGTAACTTATTCCTGGAATTCCAAGAGGAGCTTGAACAAGTCTATAAAGTCTACTGTGCCAACTATGACCAGGCCCTGCTGCTGGTCAAGGCATACCAGAAGGAGCCGGAACTCCAGAAGGAGATCCAGGGCATCATCGAAGCTGCAGTGTGAGTAGCATGTCTGGGGACAGTTCAAGTTTTGATCCTGCTCGGGCCTGCTCAGGCTGCTTCAGGCCTGTGTCAGCAGCCAAGCCTCTCTCTCAGTCAGTTCTGTCTCTTTCTTGAAGGTGCGTCCCCTTATGTCGTTCCTCATCCTTTGACTCTTAGTACATGCTTCCACCAGGTGGTCATGCCAGTTCATTTGACCCATGTCGGTTTGTTTTTAGTCTCGCGATATTATAGGTGGGACTTTTTTTTAAAGATTTACTTATTTATTTGTTTACTTATTTACTTATTATCTGTAAGTACACTGTCGCTGTCTTCAGACACACCAGAAGAGGGCATCAGATCTCATTACAGATGGTTGTGAGCCACCATGTGGTTGCTGGGAATTGAACTCAGGACCTCTGGAAGAGCAGTCAGTGCTCTTAACCGCTGAGCCATCTCTCCAGCCCCGGGGCATTTTTTTAAGATCTGTGGTCTTATTGTTTTCTTTTATTTCTCTTATTGTTTGGGTGAGTTATTAATTACTGGTTCTCATTTTACTATTTCCCTTCTATCACAAATTTAATATTTCCTTTTTCACATATCTTGATAATTTCATCCATGATTTTATATTTATAATCCATGTATTTATATCATTGTACACCACCTTCCTCTGCCTCCAACTCCTTCTGGGTCCCATTCTGCTTCCTCTCAAGCTCGGGACCTCTTCTTTAATTATTACTGTCACACACATATGTGTATTATGTAACATATGTATATATATATGCACACACATACATATATACATATCCTTCTGAATATGTTCTATGTTGTTCATATGTTTATGAGCTGAGATCATAGATATAAACAACCACTTGGAACTAGATAACCCATCAGGAGGCTCATACTTGAAGAAGTCTGATTCTTCCTCTCCTCTCTTGGTAGCCATTTGTTGCCTGTAGCTCTTCATCCAAAGGGTATCTGTTCTTGTTTTTTTGTTTTTTAAGAATCTAAGGCAGGAGAATAGCTATGAGTTCGAGGGTAACCTGGCTATATAGCAAGACCACATCTCACAATACCAAAACTTAGCTGGACGTGATACTGTACACTTTTAATCCCACCACTCAGGATTCCAAGGCAGGAGGATCTTTGTGAACTTGAAGTCGGGCTGGTGTGCATAGAGAGTTCCAGGCCAGCCAGGGTCACATAGCAAGATCCTGCTCATACACGAAATACTCCAAAGCCTTCAACAGCGAAAACCCTGAATCAACATGAAGTCCCCAAACACGACTTGCCAAGGGGACATTGATGGTTAGGCTTGAGAAGTCAGGGTGGTGGAGGAAGGACAGTGGAGGCCATCACTGCCTCACATAGGTGCTCCTTTATGCCACAGAGAAAAGTGCTCGTGGAGTGATGTGAAGCTGGGCCAGCCTTTCTCATCTGCTTTGTCTTTCTCTCAGTCATTGACCTTCCATCAGAGTCTCTTTTTCAAATACTCATTACCCTAGATCCTCTCCTCAAAGGAAAAAAAAATCTGTTTCTCATAGGTCTCAAAAATGTAGGCTTTTGCAGGGCTATTCGATGTGACGCAGGCAACAAAACCCAGGAAAGCTAAAACCCAATGTGGGACAAAAGGGAGTAGTGGAGACTGTGGTAAAAAGGGAGACAGCAGACCCCGTGTAGAACGTAGAATGACTTTAGGAGATTTTTGCTCCCAGTAGCTTTTGCTAGGTAACAAAGCACCTCAAACCTCAATACCTTAAACCAGCATTTTCTGAGCTGGCAGGATGGCTCAGTGGGTAAAGGCACTTGACTGTGGCCACCAAAACTGACTGCCTAAGTTCACTCCCCAGAACATGGTGGGAGTAGACAACAGACTCCAATAAGTTGTCTTCTTACCACATACATGTGCCATGGCTCTCGTGTGTCCATGTACATACACTCAAATAAATGCGCAAATATTAAAAAAAAAAGACATTTACTTAGCTTACGCTTTTGCATATTATCAGTTTAGCTGGGCTCAGTAAATGAACCGTCTGTTCTTGGCTGAGCATTCCTGCACCTGGCCTGCAGCGGAGCATCAACTGAGGGTGATGGAGGACACCCAAGGTCTGCCGACCTTGCTAGGTTCCTCCACCGAGGAGACACAGAGCCAGCTCAGGTCTGGACACACGGCCTGTGTGCTTCCTGCAGCTGCTGTTCACTTGATCGTCACAGGGCTCCAGTGCAAGGGAAAGGCCAAGCCATTGGGATTCCCAGCCATTCAGGTCAAGTCTTGTAGCCAGTTGAGAAAGGACTATAGAAATGAACCAGCACCCCTTGGTTGAGGGGACTTCAAAGTCACACAAAATGCAGGATTTGAAGACATTTTCCTTTGCAAACCATCTGACTAAATTGCCGTATGGGAATGTGAGTCCCCTCTGGCCCGAGCTCCTGCTTTTTCCAGAGCAGCGGAAACTTAGACGGGATCCCTGCCATGGTTCCATCCTCCCCAGCCGAGCTAGAAGCGATAACTAGTTGGCAACGAGGTTGTTCTTTGTCCTGTTTCTGCAGCTCTGGAGCCAGGCCCGCATGGTGGCAGATCGGGCTCAGCCCCTTCCTGTGAGAGCCATTTCACATCTCAAAACCAATTTCCTTATGGGTCTGATGGGAGTCCTAACAGGGCTTGGTGGAGCGTAGACACACGACACAAGGGACACTAAATAAGTCCCGGCTATTTTAGTCATCTCAGCCAGGCAGGAATGGTGTTGCTCTGCAGCTTGGTTCTGTCAGTTGCAATATCTCCTTTTATACTAAGTATTAAATGTATTTATTATCCTGCAATAAATCCTGGAAAATGGGGCCTACCTATACATGAACTAGGGAAAGTCAGTATAATGCCAACTCTAATGAGAAAGAGAAGGAAAAGGAGGGCATTTTCTAACGATGAGGGTTTCTGTGTGCACTCGGGCACCAGCGCTCCAGAAGCTGCGAGGAAGCACTCTAAAATTAGCCTGCCTCTATATATGGTAAGTAAGTATGGAGGTCAGGAAAGAAAAATCCCAAAGCTGCTCTGCTTAAGAAGTACAAGAAGATGAAGGAGTAGAGGGTGTGTGTACCCAAGGGCCACAACCCACAGGGGAGGCAGTCCTGGCTTCCTGCGTATGAGGGGCTAACCATGACTCATGATGGCTCACCCACCTGAGAGGCCGGGAAGTGAGAATGGGTGACGTCCTTGTGAGTAGCCTGAGTCTCATGTATAAAAGGTGGTGCATAAAAGCCAGTGGTGTGACATGTGATTGGACGGATTCTGAGAGGCATAGAAGTATTTTGGCTCTTGGAACCACAGTAGTTTTGAGACCCTGTTCAGGCTCTGGGTGTTCAGAGGGACACGTGAGACCCGAGCTAGTCTCTGTAACACAGGTCTGTATGCAGGATACTGTTCTTCCCAGTTAGCTGTCTCTCTGTCTCTGTGTCTCTGCATCTGACTCTGTGTCTCTGTCTCTGTATCTCTGCATCTGTCTCTCTCTCTTTCTCCCCTCCTTCTCTCTCACTCGTTCCAACTTGTGGATCAAGATGTGAGCTCTCAGGCTATTCCTGCTCCCATGCCTTTGTTCTACCACCATGGACGGTAGTACTCTAAAACTGTAAGCCCCAAATTAAATTCTTTTTAAAATTTTGTAAGTTGCCTTGACTAGGGTGTTCCATTGCAGCAGTAGAAAAGTAAGACCGTGGTCTCAGAACGGATACTGACTGACTTTACCTTTGTGTGGATTAGCTGTCAGGGTAGTCTGCCCTTTAAGACAGAAACGAAGGCTGGACAGGAAACTCGGTATTAGGAAGGAGCTTTTACAGAGTGGTGTGCGAAAGGAGCCTTAGCAGACAGAGGTGGACCAGCCCTGGAAACCAACGTTTTAGAGGGCTGGACGCAGCAGTGTTTGGAGAAGGCAAACAACCGTTTTCCTTTATCAGCTAATTGTGTTTGGTTTAAATATGAAAGTAATATTCAAATTCTACTCAAGCATTCTCTGTTGGGTCTCCCCGAGGGATCCCCGTTCTCTGTTTAATTTTCTTCTATTTAGCCACAGACAGAAAGATACGGAGGAGAAGCAGGCAGGAGGTGGTGTTGTTTTTAAAGAGACTCCTACGCTATTCTAGAACTTTTATTTAATTGTAGCTGCGAATACTGTCTCACGACAGTGTGAGCAATTCTGCCGTGCTCCTGTCAGGGCAGCATAGAGCTTGCTCCCAGATTCTACTTCCTTATTCTTCTATTGGTGGACTCTGTGTGTGCGCATGCGTGCGCGCATGTGCACTCATGGAGTTGCCGAACAACTTACCTCTACCCTTGTTTCCTTGAACCAAGATTTCTGTGCGTAGATGTCTAGGCTGGGGTTGGTGGAGCAAAAGATTTGTGTATTTCAAAATATTGCTCAACTGTCCAAGGTGACACTCAAGAGAGAATGTAAGAAGCCGTCTCCTGTCGCACTCCCCCAGCCTTCTGTGTTATCCTTCCATTCCTATTACCTATAGGAGGTGCCGCATAGGTTTTCCTCCGTGTTATTTTAAGAAAGCTTACAAATGTGAGCGGTGTCCACCATTCTGCACTGGTTCCTTGGTGACATTAAAAAAATGCAGTCATCTCTTTAAGGACCCCTAGGCCTCTGGTTTGTGCTATGGTGGCAGTTGTCTCTGGGAGGCAGCTGGCTCTTTCCTATGGAATGTCAGCCAAGAATGGAGTTCCCAAAATACCCGCCCACAGTTGTCTGAGCTCAGGACAGCCTTAGGGAGAGCAGATGGACGACGCGCAGGTGAAGTCCACCCGTTGCCCGCTGGGGCTCCCACCTGCTATGTCTTTTCTTAGCCTCTGAGCTGTTTTTTTTCCTGAACATTTCGTCTGAAGATTTTTTTCCTTAGGAAGGACTTCCGGCTCTGTTACAGGGCCCTGAAGGCTGGACCCAGGAGCACTTGTGAATCTTGTAGGAGGCACACTGAGATGTGTGAGGGGTTAGAATTCTATACACCTCTCAGAATCTGAGACTCACTAAAGAAAGCCTGCTGCTGGAGCCTCTCCCCAGTGGCCCTTGACCTGCCTCAGTGCTTAAGAGCATTGACTACTGTTCCAGAGGACCCAGGTTCAATTCCCAGGATTCATAGGGCAGCTTACAACTGTGATTGCAGTTCCAGGGTATCAGACACCCTCACGCACATACACCCAGACATACATTCAGGCAAACACCAATCAATGCACATAAAATTAAATAAATAAAGCATTAAATTTTTCTCCTGATAAAAATTCCAATCCTACAGGAAACTTGGATGACATGATGGATAATCTCCTACCTACCACCTGATATGAGAGTTAACACATCAATATCTTCTTATCTATTTTTATGCTACACTACTTAAAGGTAGTTGTTACTTTCCCCATATACTCTAAACGTTATGTTCCTGTGAAATTTTACACTCATTTAACTATTCAGTGTGTGGATGTGTGTGCCTGTGTCTGTGGAGGTCAGAAGACAGCTTGTAGTATCCTTGTACCACGTGAGCTTCAGAGGCAGGTCCTCAGGCTTCGTGGCAAGTCCCCTTCTCTGCTGAGCCATCTCACTGGCCCTCAAACCTTTTTTTAAGCAATAGCCTATTTTGTTGTTAAGTAAACTATCAAGTGAGTAACCTCTGGGTCTTGCACCATTATCTGACTGGAGAGGTGACATCACAACTGAGTGCAGTTCAGCACGTGATTCTGACGCCCTGGAGAGAAGATACTACAGGACCACATGAGGCCACCAAGGGGACATGTGGAGGAATAGGCTTTAGCTAGCATCAGGCAGAGAGAATAGCCCATGGAATGAGCAGACACTGGACAGAGGGGCTGTGTGTCCTACTGAGTAACACCTGTCAAGGAAGAGCATATGGTCAGCCATGCTTACTCCGGAGAGGGTGAATAGGGCCAATCAAGCACTGGACTTTGAATAGATGAGGAATCGAGGCCCAGGAACGGCTCTGTCTGCCTAACATCTAGATTCCCTAAGTTACAGAAAAGATGACAGGGAGAGAGTACACTACACTGCCTGATATCACACACTGAGCTAAATGACAGAGCTGGACCACTTCCCTAGACCCCCACCCCCACCCCCTGGTCCCCTAAAGGATGGTTTCTACCTGCCTAATAGCAACCTTCTCCCTTAGGCCACAAGCTGGACCTTCGGGTCTCAGTTTCTTACTTGTAATCCCTCTGCAGAGGATTACCAAGTACCCCCTCCTGCTGCAGAAAATCCTGGAGAACACACCTGCGGATGCCAGTGCCCACCCTGTCCTTCAGAGAGCCACCTCTGCCCTCCAGGATGTGAACAGCAATATCAACGAGTACAAGATGCGCAAGGAAGTGGGTAAGGGATGCTTAGGGGTGCATCAGGGACAGCATTCCTAGAGCCAAAACCTCACCCCGAGAGAGGCTCATCTATAATTAAAATGGTTTAATCCCTATCACCGCTGGGAGCGAAAGAGGTGTGTGTGTGTGGCTGGATGCATTCACCACTTAGGTTGCTGTAGTAGGAATGGTTGTGAACAGAAGCAGTATCCATGCATCAAGAATCTCAATTGTCCACCATGAGCACGAGACCAAGAATTTAGCTGATGTTTACTTTTTAGAAAGATTTATTTATTTATTTATTTATTTATTTATTTATTTATTTATTTATTTATTTTGAGACAGGGTTTTCTCTGTGTAGCTCTGGCTATCCTGAAACTCACTCTGTAAACCAAGCTGGCTCAATCTCACTGAGATTCTCCTGCTTCTGCCTCCTGAGTGCTGGGATTAAGGGCATGTGCCACCACCACCTGGCTGAAAGTATTTGTTTTTATTTTGTGTACATGGGTGTTTTGCCTACATGCATATCTGTGTACTGTATACTTGCCATGGAGGGCAAAAGAAGGTGTCCAATCCTTTGGAACTAGAGTTACAGGTGGTTGTGAGCCACCATCTATGTGCTGGGAACCAAACCCAGGTCCTCTGGAAGAACAGCCAGTGCTCTTCTCTCTGTCTCCCCAACCTTCATGATTACTTTTAAGACAATTACCTCAAATTCATAAATATCTGTGGGGCAGAGTGTGATACTTCTGCCCACATAAACAGTGTCCAACAGACAGAGTGGTGGTCAATATATGTTGTTTGAAGGCTAATTCTGCTATGCTCTTTTCCCTTCAATATTTTATTTGATCCTTACAACCCCTAACGCCAGCCCTGTTAGTTCCACTTCCCACTGGGTAAACAGAGTATATACAGTTTGCAGTCATATGCACTCAGTGTGGTTACATATCCAGTCACTGGGCTGTAAGAAACAGAGAGCCTCTCAGACTTAGACTGGGGGTCTTTGAGGTTTCTCCAGTGCTTGTTTCTTTATCCAGCTGGACAGGAGGCAGAGGGCAGAGGTACTGAGCCCAGAGAGGGAAATATGTGTTTGGTAGACCTTGCTAAAACTTTCTGGGAAAGTCCCTTCACACATGCTGTCTTAGGTGATTCCTCCCAGCAAGCCAGCAGGATGAAGTCCTCATTTTATAGACAAAAACCAAAACCAAACCAAACCAACCAAACAAACAAAAACCCCAAAACCCAGAGACCCCAAGGAGCAGTGACCTATTAAAATACTGCAGGCCGAATGCTTTCCAGCCAGGAATCATACCTGGGACAAAGAGGATCTGAGTACTGGGATTCCCTGCAGGACTTACCATCCTGCCTGGTGTAACTTGGTGGAGCAGAGTGCCAAGTCGGGAGAAGATGGGGCTGTTTGCCTCCTGGGTCTACTTTTGTCACCCACAGTGCCCTTTTCTTCTGTGTCACCACAGCCTTAAAGTATACCAAAGTGGAGCAGCTGAGCCTTCGGGAGCGGCTGGCCCGCATCAACACCCATACTCTTTCCAAGAAGACCACCAGGCTGAGCCAGCTGCTGAAGCAGGAGGCGGGGCTCGTACCCAGGGTGAGCCTGAGTTCCGGTGGGGGAGATACTGCCATGAAAACAGGGGGAGGTACCTTCAGAAATCTAGGTAGCTGAAGCTGAGAGTGAGGGACCACAGAGAGACACAGCACCTGATTCTCAAGCACCAGTAATGGGGCTCACGTTGCTTATAGAGGAGTCAGGCTCTGAGCTTAGGCAGGGCACCAGTCTGAACAGTTCCCCGTTGAGGCTCAGGTTGAGTGCCTCTTCCAAAGCAGTAGCATTTAAGCCACAGGACTAAGTAGATATTCTTACCTCAATCTTCACACAAGGAAACAGAGGCTACCAGAGGATGAAGGGTCTGCCACACGGCTGGGCAGCAAGTGAGCCAGGACTCAAACATACTCCAGTGTCTGTTTCCATGATATGAATGCAGAACTACCCAACATCACTGCTGTTCGCTTTCGAGACAAGTCCTTGCTATGCTGTCCTCATAATCCTCCTGCCTCCATGACCCAGGGTCTGGGCTTCAGTCCTGGGCCACCACGTACAGTTTATACTGTTTCTTAACCGCCCCACTCAGTCGTAGAGCTGGATGAACCAGCTCTTCTTGTCTTTCCCAAATCTATGGAGAGATTGTCCCCGGTGAGTTTCTAAGGCAGAGAAACCAGTTACACACTGCCCCCATGTGGATCGTCCGACCCTTGCATGTATGACTTTACTTAACAGACAGAAGACAAGGAATTTGATGACTTGGAGGAGAGATTCCAGTGGGTGTCTCTGTGCGTGACAGAGCTGAAGAGCAATGTGGCAGCTTACATGGATAATCTGGAGGTGAGCGCCCCGCATAGTCCAAAGGCCAGGCCCACGAGCTACCCTGGTACCCGCTGCAGGGATGCTGGGATGGGGTGTGAGCCGGGGGTACTGACAAACACATTACAGTCTGTAGCCACAAAACTGGGGGCTAGAGGCAGCTCCTCCTCCCATTAGAGTTCTCATGGGTCAGTGTCAACAATCCTTTGGAACTGGAATTAACAGATGGTTGTGAGTTGCCGTATGGGTGCTAAGAACCAAACCCAGGTCCTCTGCAAGAACAGCAAGTACTCTTAACCACTCTCTCCAGCCCCTGGCCTTTTCTTTTTCATACATTGATTTGAATGGGAGCAGTCCATTGGCTTACAGAAAAACACGAATCGAATCCGTAGAGCATGCACATGGCAAAAGGATTCACCAAGGTGGCACACAGATAAGTGTGGTGCTCACAAGCCCCAAAGGGGTGAAGAGATAAGGACCTCAGCTCAACAAGCCTCTTCTAATCCCCCAGGTTGAATAGGGACAGATGGCGTATGTGCTTGCTAGCTGTGGGGAGGTATGTGGAGGCCCTGGAGAACTGCTTGGGAGGTCTGCCGAATTGGGGGTTAGCCGTAAGATGGTCATGGTGGGACCTAACCACCTATCTGTGTTGACCCTGGACTCAGGCTTTCCTCTGCTTCCGGCCACACGAGCGGAACCTGGATATCCCTGGGGGAGCTGCGGAACAGTACTGCAGCCTAGCGAGGGACCTTCAGCTCCAGGCCTTCCTGCAGTTTGTGAGTGGGATATCTCCTCCCCCTTCCTCTGACGGGCAGGTGGTGGAGCGATTCTAAGTAATATTTAGAAGTCAGGCACTTACACAATTGTCACATCCACTAGGGGAGGGAGCGCTATTCCTGCAATTCCTGATAAAAATAGCCCAACTGATGTGCAGCGAGCCTCACCCTGTACCAGGCGCCGTGCCCGCCTTTTCCATTTGTGACCTCATTTACCCCTCAGCACACGCTTTCGGATGAGGCACTATTAATAGCCCCATTCTGCTAATGGGAGCTCGAGGCCCAGAGAGCTCCATCTCTTGGGTCATCTACACAAATGGAGTCTGGGTCCCGAAGTATCATTCTATACAAAAATCTGTTTCAAGCTCTTTACGTAATAACAATAGCAAGAAGTACCAGGAGTCGAGAACCTTCCCCGGGCTGCCCTCTGAGGACACTACATATCACCCCCTTTCCAAACTACAAGCCCAAGGCTCAGTGAAATTGGAGCAGGGTTCTGAAGCTTTTTCCACATCAACCGCATTACCTGAGGAACTTTTATGTGACCTAGATATATAAGTATATTTAATAGGTATACAGATTTACTGATAATAAATCATAAAGGAGTATTTTTAAACGATTCTTTAAAATACATATAATTTGACCATATATTAAAGGTAAAAGTGGGGCTGGGGATTTAGCTCAGTGGTAGAGTGCTTACCTAGGAAGCGCAAGGCCCTGGGTTCGGTCCCCAGCTCCGAAAAAAAGAACCAAAAAAAAAAAAAAAAAAAAGGTAAAAGCACATCTATGCCCCAGTGTGGTGGTGTGCTGTTATTTTTACATGAGTAAAATCTTGGCTGAATATTTGATATGGATATTCAGAGCTCTGGACACAGAACATCTTTAAAGGGTTTTGGGGTTGATGAGCATTTTGATGGCGTAATCATCAATGCTGAGACCATCACTTCACATAAATACACATTACAGAATTTATTTTGGGTCAGCATACGTTCGGAAAATGTTTACGGTTGTCAAATCTTGTTCAGTCACGACCCTGTATGAACTGCAATTCAGGTTAGGCAGCAGGGGGTGAGGATACACTAAGTCACAGCTTGTCAATGGATGGGGCCTAGAACCTCCCCCAGCCTCCACCCTCTGTCACCCCCTATCCCAGTTCCCACACTCCCCTCTCCCTACAGAAGCAGCGGTTAACAGGCCTGGTGTGGCAACCATTGTGCAGTCTGGCCAGAGCCCTGGTTGGCCCTCAGAACTTGATCAAGAAACGTCTGGACAAACTCCTGGACTTCGAGAGAGTAGAAGAAAAACTGTTGGATGTGGGCAGTGTGACCTATGAGGAAGAGGCGGCCCGGCACACGTACCAGGCACTCAACTCCTTGATAGTGGCTGAGCTCCCACAGTTTAACCACCTCGTCATGCAGTGGCTGGGCCAGATTCTGCGCACATTTGTGGTCCTCCAGAGAGACCTTGCAGACCAAGTGCTGCGAAGGGCAGAGAGCAGCATGGCCCTGGTAAGGCCCCTGGAGCTAAAGTTGTTGTGGAACACATAGTCAGGCAAGGCCCAAGCTGTTGTCAGGGCAGAAATAAAGATAATGTGGATGGCACAGGCTGCTGGGACTCAGAACTCAGCGGAGACCCCCGAGAAGTCTCTCATGCCTTTTCTCCTTCTCTAGTGGAGGCAGAGGCCAGACCGGACTCTAGGCCACCCTAGGTCATCCTGGGACTCAAGAGCAAAGGATGCTGTTGTGGAAAAAATAGCAGCAAACTCTCCCTGGAGAGTAGGGCGAGATGGTGACAGAGACAGGTATCTTTCCTGTCTAGTCAGGAGTAGATGTGTCTGTCCAGCTGGGATCACCACCAGAACCGCTAGCAGCTGTTTCCTGTCTAGCTGTTTGGGGACCTTTCCAGGCAGTGTCCCACTCAGTGTGGGGTCCCCTCAATAACAAAGAAGCCGAGACCCAGAGAGAGGTAAAATAGCTTGTGCAAAGTTGTGGAGAGGACAGGTGGTTTTGACCCCTGACTGTGCAGTAACTGAGCTTTGAACGCAGTGATCCAGAGCCTCTCAAAAGGGACCACCAGCCAAAGGCATAATTAGATTCCAAAGAGCTCTACACGGACCACCACGCGCACTTGCGCACTTGGCGGTGGAGAATTTAGAAGTCTGGGTTGGTACGGGAGGGAACAGGCGGCAGTTCCACATCTGGCTCTGCAGCGGCAGCGTCAGAGCTGAATGGCTCATGAGTCAGGCCTTGGGACCCATTTCCATGCTCTTCATCCCAGCATTGCCTTCTGTGTTTCCCTGCCGTCATCTGACTCCCTCCAACCCCACTCTCCTTTATCCACCACATCCTATCTCCTGACTTCCCCACCCCTGCCAACTTTCCAACCCACGGTCCCACTCTGCTGCTGCGGCTTGTCCCTCCCTCCAACACGTCGCTTGACCATCACCTGGAAACACCTCAACTGTCCCCCAGGCCTCTCTTGATGCCTACCACCCAGTGACAGATGAGCCAGTCTTTCCAGGAAGCTCCCAGAATTCTTGCTGCTCTGGAGGCGTGGAGGCTACCCGCTCCTCGCCCTCTGTATACCTGCAGAACTTAGTAATGTGTATCCTAACACTTGGCTGCTTGGTGCTTACTAGAACCTGCCTTCTGCTGGAGTGGTGGGAAGCTATGTTTTCCCTCAGTCGGGGGTGGGGGCCAGAGATCGAAGTGGTTCCTCCTTTGGATGTCTTACTACTCACTACTGGGCCCTGCCTCGGACATACTTATGAAGTGTGAAGTTGAAATAGACCCAGCGCTGTACAAAAAGAAGAGTGAATCTGATTGGATAACCCTTTTGTTTTCTTCCAATTTCTCCTTTCTCTGCTAGTCTGATGTTTGCACAGAGGGGCTGAGGATGCCAGAGCGGGAGGTCTACAGACATAGACAGTGCATGTGTGGCGGTGGTGATGGGGAAGCAAGGGAGTGTCTCCTGATTGGTCCTGTGCTATGGGTGGCTATGGATATGGCCTAGGATTGCTGCCAAACCCCTCTTGTGTGTCATTCACCTGGCCTCAGTCCTGTGACTCAAGGCCTGCGTGGCAAAAAACTGTCTTCTCTCTGCAGCCAGCCCAGGAGCAAGGCTCTGGGTCATAGATGAGTCTGGCTATCACCCAGAGGGCTGGACATGTCTGTTGGCTGTGGGGTCTCATTCACTCTTGAGCTGTCTGCTGAGACTGCGGGAGAGTCTTAACAGGGTAGGGACCTCATGGGAGAGCTCAGTACTCACAAGCTATACAAGCCCATGCCAAAGTGGTTGGAACACAGAGAAGAGCAGAAGGGCCTGACCCTAAGAGAGGTCAGGGGTCACACCCACTTGTAGACATATAGTGTCATGACTCTCTCCCAATCTCCTGCCTGGTTTTCTCCCTGTCTGGGCTGGTTTTCTGGCAGGTTGTTTCTGTGTGTGGAAGATAGGGAATTGTTGCAGTTTCCTCTCCAACCCGAATCAGCCGGTACAAAGAAAATGCAACTCAATTAATATGAAAACAATCTAGCGTCTAGATTGGGCAGATCCACCCTACACTGTCCTATTCCTAGCTCCCAAATCCCTCATCCCTTGCACCTTTTATTTGCCAGGTCTCCAGCTTCTCCTTCTCCCACGCTTCTTTCCTTTCTCCTCTCCTGACTCCTCCCCCTCCTGACTCCTCCCCTCTCCTGACTCCTCCCCTCTCGCTCCCAGACTCCTCCCTCTGCCCAAATCTTGAGCTCTTGCCTTTATTTTACAAATTCAGAGAGAACTCCAAGGCAAACCACAACAGGGAATCACCAGGTCTGCACATTTACCCTTGGGGATCTGAAGGAAGGGCAACACGGGTGTTCTGAGCCCTTGCACACTGCATCTGACAGAAGGGGCCTGGCCTAAGCGCATTAATTTCCCTTGATGTAATCACAGTAGGTAATGGGGGTCATGATGGCGGTGGTCCTCTACCCCTGTGGAGAGATGTTTTCACAGAAATGGGGATGGTGGGCAGGCAGGCAAGCAGGCAAAAGCAGTTGTCTGGGTCCAGAGGGTGAGTACCCAAGCACCCTGTGGTCCCTTCTCCTGGAGAGGCTCTGCTGACAGCATCTCCCCCCCCCCCCCCCCCAGCTGCCTCATCGCCACGTCTCCGAGCCGGACTTCCAGAAGCTGCTGGAGGACACGCTAGGCCAGAGCAGTAGCCAGCTCCGCCACTTTCGGGAGAGCTTTGAGAAAGTGCTTCCACCCTCCACCTCGCAGGTAGGCGTCCCTCCCTGCCATGACAAGCCGCTTTCCTGCCGTGTGCTGCAGCTTCCTTTACGCCTTTCTCTATTTCTTTTCTGTTACTCACAGAAACATTTCTTATTCCTCTCTCCTTCTTTTCTGTGAACAAACAAAACCCTGTATTCCAACACACACACACACACACACACACACACACACACACACACACACACACACACACGGATGGGGTTGAGGGGAGAGAAAAGCTATCTCCCAATCCACTTGAGCAGCATACCTGGACAGCCTGTCTTTTAGCTCTCTCTCTCTCTCTCTCTCTCTCTCTCTCTCTCTCTCTCTCTCTCTCTCTCTCTCTCTGTGTGTGTGTGTGTGTGTGTGGTGTGTGTGTGTGTGTGTGTGGTGTGTGTGTGTTTGAGATAGATTTTTTTTTTTTATACCTCAAGTTGGCCTTGAACTTGCTACTTAGCTGGGGCTTATTTAGCCGGAGACAACTTCGAGTTGTGAAGAGAGGGCTCATGGAAGTGGAGCCACAGGTGGTTGTGAGCTGCCATATGGGTGCTAGCACCAAACCCAGGTCCTCTGTAAGAGCAGGCACTGCTGAGCCATCTCTCCACCTCCCCAGGAAAACTCTTCCCAGAAAACTTCCACCTCTGTGTTCAGCCTGCAAACATCCATCTGCTCGATTTCATTCTCTTCCTCTAATGCTGGGGTTGCACATCACACACAGGCCTTGTACACACTGACTAGTATTTTGCCACTGAGCTACATCTCCAGCCCAGTACTGGATTTTATTTAATTTTTTTTTGAGACAGGGTCTCTTTATGCAGCCCTGGCTGTCGAGGAACTCATCATGTAGAGCAGGCTGGACTTGAACTCACAGAGATCTGCCTGCCTCTTCCTCCCAAGTATGAGGATTAACAATGTGCATCCTGATTCTTAATTTGGACTCTTCATCAGTACTAGGGCAAGAGTCTTTGCAGGTGTCCCTGACAGACCTCTACCTCTCCCGTACCCAACATCTCCAAATAACCATAATACAGTGCAGTAAATACAACATGGGCACACCCAGCTTAAGTGGAGAATGTGGTAAACTATGCATTTACACATTTGGTTTCCCCTTGGTTTTATGGAAGGGGGCGGTCATACCTGAACTCCTTCTGGATAATACTTTGGCTGAAAACAGTGAATGGGAAAACATAGGAAATGCCAGGCAGTTTGGGGATAGACTCTCTCCCAAATCTCTCTCCCCAGCTAGATGGCAATTTCTATCTGAATAAAGCCCAGCTGCACTAGTGGATGACGTATGCTCCAGTGCTTTGCACACAGTAGGTGTCCAGTTCATGTGTAGTGGAAATTCCCAGAGTCACAGCTAGCTGTCCTTCATCCATAGGAGTGCCAGGAGCTAGTGCTGGTCCTGTGTTAGCCTCTGAGGATTCCCGATGGCTAAGGCCTGGTGCATCATGAAGCCCATAGCAAGGCATGGTTCAAAGACCTAGATAAGACATTTCCTGTGGAATGCCTTAGCTCCGGGCTATGCATAGAATTTAGGGCTACATCCTATGAGTTCTATAACTGACATGTATTTATACTTGAATCCGTTGAAAATTTCCTCTAAAATGTCATTGGAAGCTAAGAGCCAGCCATGCACTAGAGGGCATGGTTGTCACCATCAGAATGGAGTCTTCGGTGACAGAGGCAGGGCTGGATAAGATTCCCAGCTCTCAGCTCGTGTTGGCACAACCTTGATACTTAAGCTACAATGTCTGTCTCTGCTCTCTCAGCCACTCCTTCCAGGGTCTGAACACCAGATGCAATCTCTCCTCACCAGATATGGCCCTGGGAAGATATACCAGGTGACAAGCAACATCAATGGCACTGGGACCCTGGACCTGACACTGCCTCGGGGCCAAATCGTGGCCCTTCTACAAAACAAGGACACCAAAGGCAACAACAGTCGCTGGCTGGTAGACACAGGGGGTATGTGGGCCCCCATGACCCTTTCTTCTCCTTTTGGGAAAGCCAGCTTCTAGGCATGGATGCCCTTGTGTGCCAATCTGACTGTGCAAATTCAGGAAGGATGAAGTCATTGACAGATGCAGGAGCTCAGTCAGCTTTCAGTAATTCAGAGGTGCATAAAATGTCTAAATTAAGGTCCAATGTAGCCTTCCTCATCTAGGACCTGGGTGCTGTGCAAGCAGGGCAAGCCTTAGAAGAACTTACACACTATTGAGTGATACGTTGTGTGGAAGGAACTTGAATAGGACTCTGGAAGATGCAGATGCGTGCTGAGAAGGGATGCTTGCACCCCAGCCACACTCCCAGAATCTGATTTATGACTTTGACAGTAGATCTCTAACGGCCACGGACTTGGGACGTGTCACTGAGGTCTGGGGTTCATGTGTAAATTAGATAAAGGCGAGCCCTGCCACTAGTCCGTAAGCTCACAATGGCGTCGCTATCACTGTATGGCACAAGGTCGAGCTTTAAAACCAAGCCAGCTTTTGAAAATGAGGTAGAGTCATGTGTGATGGTGCATGCCTATAACCCCAGCCTTAGGAAGGTAGAGGCAGGAGAATGACCGCAAGTTTGAGACTTGCCCTAGCTATGTAGAGAGGCCTGGGGACTATACACTGAGACCTTGTCTAAAATAATAATAATGAAAAGAAAAATAGAAACGGGTACCCTCTGAAAACACATCTGTGGGGAAATAGTATGAGGACCATGAAGAGGGAGGCTTTGGGGTTCCTGATGGGGTGATGGAGGGGAGGCATGGAGCTTCCCTGAGCTCAGTTGTGCCAGCATCAAACAGGCAGCAACAGTGTCACAGACCGACCTCAGATTGGTGTGAAGACCACCTGGGAAGCGGGAGATGGTGGTCATTCATGAGGACAGCAGTTGGGCAGCATGGGGTGGGTGCTGGCTGGTGAGAAGGAGCCCGGAAGGACAGCATCAGCAGTGGAAGGCAGTCCTGGTCCTGAGGAAAGCTGGGGAAGTGGCCTTGCTCTGGGCAGCCACTAGAGGGACGTGAGCAGTAGTGCCACCAAGGGGAAACAGTTGTCACACCAGCCCAGGGATGGACTTCCTCTGTCGGATGTTATCAGATCTCATGGACTGACCCAGTGGGGAGCCTCTGTGCCTGGGTGGGGAGCAAGCAGCAGCTAGGGACAGCGATAGGGAATGGGGTGGTGGGAGGGAAAGTGCAGGTTCTGGATGACCTCGTTCTGACTCTTTAATGCTGGGAAACCATGCTTGCAACACTCACATTTACTGGCTTTGCCACCACAGAAAAAGGATAGGAGTCTGGCTAGCATCAATGGAACCTTCTGTACGTTTCCTAGGACACCGGGGATACGTGCCAGCTGGAAAACTTCAGCTATATCACCCTATCAATCCCAGTGAGAAGGAGCCCAGACGCCAGACAGGGATGCCTGAAGACTACTGGCTTCCAACCCCAGAGCCCACCCAACCCTCTGTCCCCACTGTCCCGACCATGAGCCAGGTAAGTCTGGAGGAGGGCCGAGGGCTTGGATTTTCCTCTAGTGTTGAAGCATGTGCTCCTTTATCGGAGGGCCCACCTCCTTGTGAGGCCAGGCAGTGACCAGTGATTAGTTCTTATCATGGCCAGGGTTGGGGCTTCCACAGGAACACCAGGGAGTTAATCCAACATCCCCCCTATCAGCAGGATAAGTGGAAGTCCTCCATTCACTCTGTATTTGCCAGGTATGGTACTAAACGGGAGTCAGAGTGATGAACAGGAGGTCATGGTCCTCCTCAAGCTTACTGCCTGGGACTAGATTAGATTAGAAGTGATTAGATTAGCGGCGTGAATGTGTGAGCAAATGCAACTGTCCCTGCTGTGGTAAGGTCCAGAGTTCTAGGAATAGAGAGGCTTTCTAAAGAGGAACGCTTTCTCCTTACATAGGAAGGAGGACTAGGAGTAAACTAGATCAAGGGGGTCCAGCTTGGTACCTGGGGTGAGTTCTCAGAAAGCACAGACAGCACACGCAGAGGCCCAGTGATCTGTGAGGGTCCAAGGAGGAACCGATGAGGCCAGAACCTGTGGGACTAGAGAGGGCAGGACATAGTGAGCCGCTCCTGCTGCAGTCTGCAGGGCCAGGCCCAGATAGACCCTGTGCCCTTGAAGAGGGTGTCATTCTTCCCTATAAGAGCAGTGGGGAGCATAGACTGCACATGTTCTTGAAATCATGATTTATGGGAGGGAAGGAGGGGGAGGAGGGGGGAAGGGAGGGAGGGAGAAGAAGAGGAGGAGGAGAAGGAGAAGAAGAAAGAGAGAGGAGAGAGAGAAGAAAAGTAGAAGAGTAGAGCCATGAGCATGTGGAGAGGGAGGGGGGAGAGAATGGTGAAAGAAGGGACGAATGGGGAAGAGAGCAAGAGGATGAGGAGGGGGCAAGCAGCCCATTTTATAGTGTTAGGCATACCTGGCTGTTGCTAGGTAACTGTGGGGGTGGAGCTTAGACGGAATACTAACAGGGCAAATACAGAATGGAATTATAGTAAAAACCAGAGCCTAGCAAAGTGTCAGAACAGTAATTACTAGCCACAGTGCTAGCAGGCCTAGCATCTTTAGTGCCGAGAATGTGCCTGGGAAGTGATGTGTCCAGCAGAAGAGACTAGACTACATGTGAACGTGGTGGGGACACAGGATGACGCCCTCGTTGGATGGAGTTTGGTTGTCTGCTCCCTGACCATTTCTGTGTCACACCCATGTGTTTCAGGTGGTGGCCGTGTACCCTTTTGTGGCCAGGAGCACCCACGAGTTGAGTCTACAGGCAGGCCAGCCTGTGACCATCCTGGAAGCCCAAGACAAGAAGGGGAACCCAGAATGGAGCCTGGTGGAAGCAAACGGACAGAGGGGATATGTACCTTCCAACTTTCTGGCCAGGACTCCGAGTCCAACTCCCTGGGGCTGGAATCTTCCCTCTTAGCATGACCTCTTGGGAACCCCATTCCTAAGGAAAGGCGGAGGCTTAAAAGCTGTGTGACCTAGGGGGGATGGCGCAAAGCACAGTGGGAATGGGAGAGGCGTGAAGGGCACCCAGAAGGCAGCAGGAAGTGATTACTAGGCCTTACAGAATGCCTGGTGTGGGAGGCCACAGTGGGTGGTTCGGCAGTGCCACTGTGATCTGCATAAAGAAGCCATCTCTAGGCCACAGCTGATTAGCTAAGGCTTGCCACAGCTCGAAGCTCACCCTACCTCTTCTTACCTCTTTCATGTCTAGGATGAATGTGGCCTGTGTTAGTTGCAGGTGGGGCCTCTCTGAAGACGACCAGGCCTGCTTGGCTCTGTAGTACACTTCCCACAGTGTTGCCAGGAAACACCGTGGCTCGTCAGTCATCTTTTCTTTCTTACTGCCTTGCACTGAGTTATTGTGAACAGTGAACTGTGGAGAGTCCTGCTCAAGGGGAAGCCATGGGCCTAGGTTCTGAGGAGATTGTCTACTGTGTCTGGGAATGGGTGTGGTCTCTGCATAGGTCTGGAACGTGTGTACAAACTTGTAGGTGGTTCCAGGGAAGAGGGGAATTTGAGGGTGAATTAGTGGGTGTGAGAGGCTGATTGCAATGGTAACTACTGGTGTTTTCTTCAGAGTAGGAAACAAAGGAACTTGTGACATAGGTGACTACTGGCCTGGCAAGTCGGGTAAGTGAGGGATAGCGTGGTTTCCTGGCTCTGGGTAGAAGAACCACGAGAACACAGGGGGCCTAGCTTTGCCTCTGAGGACCTGGAGGCAGTAAGGAGCTGAGGTTGGGTAGATGTGAGGCCTAAGACATAGGACCCAATTGCAGTTTTCCACGTAGGGAAAAAAACAAAACAAAACTAAGTCATGGGAAGCAGTAGGGATGGCATGAGGCTGGAGGTGCAAGGGTCCCTTGTCAACCAGGATGTGCGACACCAACACAAAGACTGTTAGTGGTGTCAGGATGGCCCAGCCATTGCCTGGCGTGGGTTAGCAGAGTAAAGCAGTCCTGTTGCTACCTGTCACGTCCCATGTTCAGGCCAATGGTGTCCTTTTCCTTAAACCCAGGCTCTGATTCCAGGCCCAGTCAGCATGGATTAACAATAGACAATTGTTAGGGGGTTCTGTTCTGTGTGAGCATCATGGAGTGTGCAAACTAACAAGGTTATGACATCACTAGGCAATATAATCTCATGGGACTTTGACATACACAAAGCCATTGCCTATAGCTGGCTGTTGCATGGCGCATGACATATGGGTACAATCTAGGTAGCCAAAGTCCCAGTGCCTGGTACTTGATGAGCAGGTCATTTCTCAAATCTGGAAACAGAAACCCCTCAAAGCAGACCTTGTTTCTGGATGACAGGCCCACAGGGGCATGCTGGGTGTCGTCACTACTGGGCAATGTCCCTAGGCTGTTGCTTTAGGTCAAGAGTCATCAGAAGATCCCAAGACAGTGAAAAGGGTGATCCACTCTGACCTGTGTACAACTGACAGATTTGGAATCGACCCTCTTGAGAGACAGAGAGTAAAACAGGTGGCTATTTCAGTGTTTCCAAGACTACGTCTGTTTTTACAACTCAAGCGCCTGTTTGTTAACTTTGGCTTCTGAAGGGCTCTTGAGAAAGGCAGCTCGCCTGTGTCAGACGGTCTGTAATGTGCCTCCTCTGGGCTTGTTGAAGCACCAATGCCGGATGATGCAAGAGCAAGGCTACGCAGCTCCTTTCCCAACCTCAGGTTCTCTCGAAGGACGTTCTCAGCTCAGTTTCCTGTCCGTTTCCTTCTCGGGCTTCTAATCAAAACAGGAAGCATAGACAAAACACACGACAAAGCAGGCTGTACCTGCAGCTTCCACAGCTCGTTGTGAAGCTGAGACTCTAGCTTGGAGTTCTTAGCATGGCTCTTCGCTGCTGCAATTACCTGGGTTGCCCTAAACGGCAGCAAACCAGGAGCCCACCCAGAGAGAGCTGATGTCATTCATCTGGGCACGATCATGGCCTTGGGCTTCAGGAAGCTACCCAGGTGAATCTCACAGGTAGCCACGTTAAGAACCTCTGCCTTAGACATGCAGAGGTAAACAGCTAGACCTGGTCAGAGTTGGGACAGGGTAAGTTAAGTCATGCCCCACCTGAGCTTTGCGCTGGCTCTCTAAGCAGGAAGCTTTGGAAGCAGTTTGGAGTAGGACAGCCTGTTCTGTCAGGTCCCAAAATATATCTTTATTAAGTGCCGTTAAAGGGGACCTGAATGAAATTGAATGTTCTTGTAGGCATAAGGGAGAAAAAAAATGAAATATACTTTGAACCAAGGCTATCTCATGAAGGAGAAATAAAAATGTGTCCAGTACATGTGGGTTATAGCTTCTCAGACCAGGGGGTGAGATTAAAGTCACTGGAGAGTGAGAGAAAGCATACTGAGAAGATGGAGCATGGCCTGGATCTTCACCCAGGGACTCTGTGTAATGTGCCTTTTTACCCCAATGCCTAGAGCCATTGCACTGTGTCTTATTTATTTCACTCTTGGGCTGTCACGTGCATGCTCACAACGAGAATTGCCTAAGAATGGAACAGAACTCCCAGGAGTCGAAGGGTGGTTCATATGGTACCCCCTGATCCTCAAAGTGAAGTGGGAACTCTTTAACCCTTTGAGCCCCAACGTAGTTTAGGATACAGGGAGACGATTGTATTATCCAAGGGAAGACGAGGGAATTCTTGAGTCGTGTGATGAGCGTGATGTGACCACTGGCAATAAAGGACTTAGTATGACTCCAGCTGTTGGCTAGTATTTCATCCATTCACCATCCTCGCTAGATCTGAGAATGATAACTTGTTCGCTCATGTGTTTATTAGAGTGACTACTGTATACCCTTGAGGCTTCCAAGATTTGGGCATAGATGCTGGGGATATAGCAAGACGTCAGACAGATGAACTATGCCATTTTTGAGCCCGCCCAATCTGGGCAGGGAGGCAGACAAGTCAGCACTCACTTCTGTGAGTGTGTCAGGCTGGAGCCCAAGAGAGGCGTTGACCTCTGACCTCGGCTTGGCAAGCAAGGAAAGCTTCCTTAAAGAGGTGATATATGACCTTTGACCTAACGGGTGCCTGAGCTTGTGCGGTCAGGAGGGCATATGCAAAAGCTAGAGGAGACAGCAGATCACAGAACTGAGGGAAATGTGTGGTAGAGGCACTAAGAAATGTGCTAAGCAAGCCCACAAGAAAGAGGGCTTCAGACTGTGCACGGGAGCCACTGGAGGAGTTGAGAGAGAGGAGTGAAATGCTCAGGGCTACAGTTTTGGGAAATCACCTGGCTCTGGCCAGGCGCCTTGTGTGCCCATCAATGACACCGCATTACAAACACAGGGAGTGCTGCTTCCTTCTAGAACCTTCCAAGCCTCTGTCATAAGCTTCACGTTAGAGGTGTCCAAGGTGTATTGCAAAGATAAATGCCATAGAAGGAGCAGAAACACCAAAACCTTAATGGAACCCCCTCCTGTCTGGAGGCAGACCAGTGTCCTGCAGCTTTTTGCCCCTGCAGGGCTCAGTGCCATTGGCCCCATAGAAGATGTTTGCACCAGGCCTAGACAAGGAGGGGATTCGAGAGTGCTGAGGTGGTTGTGGGAGGCTCACTGAAAGAGCTGAGTGTAGATTCAGGACCTCGTAGAGGAGCAGGATTAGGAAAAGCAAAAGAGAGAGAGGAAGCTTGGCCTCAGGAAACCCAGTCCAGAACAGTGCGTACGCACAAACTCAGAGACTTTGACAGTGTGCACAAGACCTAGACATGCTCAAGCCAGACAGAATCCCAGCACGGAGGAGGGGAAGTGGGCACAGAGTCCATCCCTAGCCAAGAAGTGAGTGGAAACTGCTGAAGATAGAGGGAAAACCCAGATTTCTCCGATAGATACTGGACACAATCAGTCATACTTCAGGGCAGGCCCTGCTCAGAAATAGTTGGCTGAGACAAATCAGTCTCTTTGTTGGTTGGTATTTTGTTTTCCTTAATTTTTCTTTAATTTTTAAGACAAGACCTTACTATATTGTTCTGGCTGGCTTGGGCCTCACTGTGTAAACCAGGCTGGTCAAATCTGCCTGCCCCTGCCTCTGCCTCCTGAGTGCTGGGGTTAAAGGTATGCACCACCATGACTGGCTTTTTTTTCTTTTTTTTTGAAACTAGATAGTCTCTATTAGTCCTGGAGTTTGCTATGTAGACCAGGCTGGCCTTGAACTCAAGGCGTACTGGGATTAAAGGCTTGTGCCACCATGTCCAGACCTGTGCTTTTATTTTTTTAAACAGTACTGGAGATTGAACTAAGGGCTTTTTGTGTGCTAAGCAAGCACTTTACCAGTCAGCTTTATCCCCAGCCCACACATCTGTTTTCTTCTTTTCTCCCTCCCTCCCTCCCTCCCTCCCTCCTTCCCTCCTCCCTCCCTGCCTTCCTCCCTGCCTCCCTCTCTCCCTTTCCCCCTCCTTCCTTCCTTTTGGTTAAGAATCAAATGAGGATCTGGAAAGGTGGCTCAGAAGTTAAGGACACTTGTTTTTGCATAGAACCTGAGTTTGATTGCCAGCACCCACATGCCGGCTTACAACTGTCTGTAACTCTAGTTCCAGGAAATATGACACCCCCTGTTAACTGCCGAGGGCACCAGGCGAGTGGTACACAGACATACCCAGACAAGACACTCACTCACATGGAATAAGATGGAAATTATGTGTGAATTGTGACCACCAGGGGGCAGCAGGACACTTCCACTCAGCCATGAAATATTTGAGGAAGCAAACTGAAATGCCTATGACTCTGGCTGGGCCAGAGAGGCAGAGAGAAAGCCTGGGAGGAAGGGGGACATTAAGTAAGGTTATGGTTCTCAACCTGTGGGTCACTGATTCACAGGGGTTGTCTAAGACCATGGGAAAAGACAGATACTTAGATCACAATTCATAACAGTTATGAAGTAGCAATGAAAAATACTTTAATGGTTGGGGGCAGGGGTCACGACCACATGAGGAACTGTATGGAAGGGTCACAGAGTTGAAAGGCTGAGAACCACCACACTGTGGGCTGCATTTGGATTGGAGTCTGTATACCACATCTTAAGGGCTGCAGCTTCCTGGCTCCCAGCCAACTGCTGCCACATCAGAGTGACTGACACGGGTGGTATCAGACTGGTTGACTCTTCACGAGAAGCCAGAAGCCAGAGGTTTTGCTTGACTTTTATTAGGGTCTCTCGTTTTGGTTTGGTTGTAATCCAGGCTGGCCCACACTTCTCCCTCCTCAGCCCCTGCAGTACTGGGATTCCAGGCATGTGCCACCATGCCCAGCTCTGTCCCTTTTTCCTATGGAAATCTTCATGTGGTCGACAACAGGCCCACCTTTGCTCCTCCTGCTGGAGAATCTTCTCCGAAGAAGTAGTTTCGTGTCTCGACTTCATCGGACATTGATTTCTCTCCCTTGGATCTTTGGGGAAGTGTGGTTTCCCTTAGGGTCATTCCTCTAAGGATTATCACTGATGCTGAGTTTCCGTTAACTCCTTGCTTCTGTCTTACCAGTGAGGACTGTGGAGAAGTACTCACCAAGATTCTCTGAGGGAGAATACTGGTAAATCCCCTGGCCCAGCTCCTCTATGCTCCATGACATAATTGTTATTGTTATGGGAGCTTAGGGAGAGAGGCAGGGAATTTGGAAGGGTTTCAGGGTCTGTCTGCCTCCCTGTACGTGACATGGTAAGGATATCTGGCCACACCCCTGTGTAGAAGCCCTTATCTCTGTGCCTGTCCTGGGTCCTCAGGGATACGAATCTCCATGGAACCTGAGTAGGGCCTGAACTCTCCACAGTGGCTGCAGGCTGGGGCTACCCCCTACTCCCAGGCGGCTCAGGCAGAGAGCGCAGAATCTGCAGTCAAGCTTGCTGGGCAGCCTGCTGCTGTCTTCCTTGTTTGCTGCCCTGGCAGATGTGTACTGTAGGAAACATTTCCAAGGTTCCTTTGTCCTCTGTGCAGCTGGTTGATTGGATTCATGGGAAGCCCTGGCCAGGGGGAGGAGCCAAGGTATCCCCCTCCCCCGTTTCTCTACTTATCTGCTATAGGGTGGTCTTTTCTGCAGTCCCACCTCTGGTCCCTAGTGCTCAACAGACCGGGGGATGCTTCTAGTGTTGGGTGGCTCTAGATCCTCCAGTACCAGGGGACTCCTCGTCTTCAGTCCAAGTATTCAAATGTCATGTGCTTGCTGATCTCTGCAGTATGTCTTTCCCCTGTAAGATCCACTGCCTATGTTAAGTTCCTCCTGACCGAAAGGCACAATAGAGTGGTTTCTGGTTTCCGCTTAGACTGATATACCACAGGAACTCAGGTCGAAGGCAAGGCTGGGGCTTCAGCTACTTGGGTCTCTCAGTTAGTCCATCTTAGGAGGGACGCTGGGGACCTTTGCCAGCTCCAGTGCCAAGGGAGCATCACCCCTCTTTACCTGGAGTTACTGAAGTGTCTTCAGCCACAGAGAGCTGAGTAATGGCTGAAGGAATCTGCTGACCTGGTCTCATCTTGGCCAGCTGAGGCTATTACAGCAGGGCCCAGAGCAGACACTAATGAGAAGACCCAAGGGCCATGGTGACAAGCCAGAACTGTGGGTGAAGCCGAGCTCTGAAGGAAGGGAACAGGAGAGACGTGATTCTGGAGCAATAGTGTCTCAGGAGAGGCAGTGAGCCCCAGGTCTGAGAGAAAGGAATTGAGGCAGGTTTCTGGTTGGAGAAGAGGTAGCCTGTCTCGGATCTGGGGTCTCTGGCTCCTGAGCCCATCCGTGGAGTGTCAGAACAGACCAGCATGTCAGTAACCATACTTGAAGCATTTCCTCTCTGCTTACAGAGCTGCGGGGAGGTGACATGAAGGAATCCAGTTTATGTGATAAATCCAGGTACTATCACATAGAAAGCTCTGAAGAGCAGCGATCTTAACAAAACAGAACAAGACAAAACAACAAACAATTAAACAACCCTCGGCAGCAACCATGGCAGCCAGCCACAGTGGAGTTCATTCTCCGTAGGATCCCCAAGAAACAAGCATTGGGATGGAGCCCTGGGACTCTCCCGTGAGGCAGGGCCAAGCCCAGAGGTACAGATCTACTTGCCAGAGCTAGAAGGGTTGGGTCAGGAGAAAGCAGGGAGACTGGGAGGACACTGTGACCCTCGGGCACCCTCCCTGGGGACGGGGAGCAGCAGGTGTCCAACAGGCATAGCTGCAATGGGACACTCGGGGACAAGCATCCTGCGGTGTCCAAACAGGACAGAGGTCAAAATCAGGTTATAGCATGGGCAGCAAGACTCCAGGCTTTGGGCCACAGTTCAAATACAAGGCTATGTGGGACTGGGGCAACTTAGGGACACTGCCATAATGTTGGGATTGAGTATTGAGAATGGGATACAAGGCTGAGTCCTGCTATTGGTGCAAGGGACTTTGTACTGGGCCCTGGAGACCAGCCTGGAGCTGCCCTCAAACCCTTGCATTTGGGGACAGGCTGGTTTTCAGAGTCAAGTGAGCTGACTAGGGGAAAGGCTATAGAAACCAGATTTTTTTTTCTATGCAAGATACTTGTGTTCAAATCTTGACCCACAGTTGTGGGCTGAGTAACCTCTTTGAAACGAGTTACTTAATCTCTTTTTAAAAACCTCACTTTCCTCTTCGTGGGTAAGTCATGGGGTTGCTGAGGTGTTGAAACAACACAGCCTAGTGACACTGGACAGCGTGTCTTCTATGCACAGGGTTTAATACAGATTTGATCCTGGGCGTCCAGGCCTCTTCAGCTTCCCCTCGAAGCTTCCTAGGCTCAGGGCCCTGCACTGTACTTCTAACTAACCTGGGCACCTTCAGCCTTCCTCCTGATGCCCTGTTCCAGACCCCTTACTCGGAAATGCCCCAGCACTGCATGAGCGCTTTCAAAACTGAAAGCAGGTAGAAGTCTCCAGAGGCCAAAGGTCGTTCCCCTGGGAAGTAAGTGTGCCCTGTCCTCAAATGCTCTGTGATTCTCGTCAGCCATCTTGGATTGTTTCTACATTTGAGGGGCTCCCTCAGGCTGCTGACTGTGCAGTTGAAGACAATTTTGCTGTTAAGGAAGACACTGTGGAAGATGATGCTATAGAAAGAGGGAGTCTTTCCTCCTACTTTTTTTGGCTCTGGTTCATTTTTTTTTCAAATTTCTTAATGTTTGTGTTTCACTTTTTAAAATCTTGCCCCTCACATACTCCTTGCCCCGTCTCCTAGGCTAGAGATCCCAAGGTGTGACACATCCCTTCAGGGCCATGTGCCCACCCCCGACCCCATCTTCATGAAAACCACAGTGAAAAATCACTGTATCTGGATTTATCTGGATAGTTCATATCATAAAGATATGTTCCTTAACGTACTGAAATATGCCTCTAGTGCGTCTTTACTAAAGTTGAGTACTGAATTATAATCCTTTCACTTTCTCTGCCCAGAGGGTGCTATACTTCTTTAGTCCTCTGAAAGTTACCACATTTAGAAATGCCTCTCCCATGCCAGGACGCCTAGGCTGCATGGTCTTCTCCTCAGGAAATTGGCCATGTTGATGTTGACACCCTCCTGATTCTTCCCCGTCTCAGATCTCTGTACTCAATCCTTCAGTGGGTCCTTACGGCTTCAAAACCTCAGAGGCATTCCGTATCCCTTCCACCGGCTCCCTCTCCACTCCTTTCCCCAACATCTCCTGCCCGGGCGTCTGTTGTAGTGGCCTCCAGATGCCCTCATCCGTCACCTACAACCCAATCTTTGGAGTCACTACTTTTTTTTATTTCTTTTTTTTTTTTAAAGTGAATTAGAGACTGCTTCTCCTCTGTTTAAAAGAACAAAATCCAAATGCTTTTCTCTGAACCAAAAGGCTGTCCATGGGAGGGTCCTCCTACTCCATGTGCATGGCGGGCCCCGCCCACAGCACCACCCCACTGTACCATTCTCTTCTTGCTCACCCGTATGTGGCCTTCGTCACTCTAAGTCCAGTTCTGACCCAGGACCCTTGCACTGACTATCCCTTTCCCTCACACACATGAAAGGACACAGAGTTGGCTGGAGGAGCAGTGCGAGTGGGGGGCACTGCGACCTGGGGCAATTTCTTCAGGGATAGGGAAAGTAATAGGTGTCTGGCAGCTAGACTAATCACTCAGTCCAGACACCCCACCCTCCCCCACCAAGGTACCAATGCATCCTACAGAACAGACTGGTTTTATTTGCTATCAGATTTGTCATTTGTTTGTTACGTGGGTTTTCTGTTAGAAGAGAGGTCCCTGAAAGTAGGGACATTATCTCTTATTCAGTACCAAATTCAAATAATCTGGTGTATAGGCTTGGACTAAAAAAATTATCCACCTGTTTATCCAACACGCAAACCTAACTAGGCACCTTGAAATGTAAATGGCAGCCCTACTCAAGCCCTGTGAGGTCTTGGGGGACATGTACACAAGGGAAAGAAGTTGGCAAGAGACAAGAAGTAGAGAGGATGGGATGGGGAAGGAGAGTCACAGTTAGACTCTGACGTCATCTGAGTATCTCGTTAGCCTTACGAACCCTGACTTTCCTATGGTGTGTTTTTCAGCTATTAGTACGTTGCCTTGTTGCTTCAAAGCAATCTCCAGCATTTCTCGAGCACTCGTGTGTCCCAGCTGCTGAGCCAGCCAAGTGGCTTGGAAGCACAGACTCATTTATGCTGTTACGTCACAATGATGCTCTGGATGCTGCGATCGCACGTCCTCTGCAAGAAGAACTACAGGTCAGGACTTTAAATAGCACACCACAGTGACAGAGATGCTAGGCAGCAGAGCTAGGACTCAGCGTCAGGAGTCAGACCATTGCCAGGCCTCTTGGCCACTCCATGCACTCACCACTCACCATTGCTTTAGCCAAGGAGGTCCTCAGCAGAAAGACTGGCTCCATTGTGGGTTTGGGTCCCAGAGCCTTGTGATTCAGGATGACATATGGGCTTAGACCGGACCACAGGTCAAATCTAAGTTCTCCTAATCCACCACACAACTTCAGAATAAGTTCTTTACCTCCTTTCAGCCTTGACTTTCTCTTATGTAAATTGAGATGGTGATAAAAGTAGCTAGACGTGGGGTGCTTGACTCTGTCTGTCTCTCACCCTTTAAATACGAACAGGCACTGATGGGTGACAATGACGTCGGGGAATACTGATCATCATGAATGAGTGCCTTAACATCTGCCATGCACGAGCGCTGTGCTGAGCGTCTCACACACATCTGTCTCCATGACATCAGCGTCATGCAGAAACTGCTATCTCCCCCTTTTAAAGATGAGAAAACTGAGACTCAAGGCACTCGAGTTACCAGAAGGCCGTGGAGAGAGAGGCCCGGAGCTTGGATCTCAACTCTGGTGTATGGTTGGGTTGACTTTGATGAGGTGAGGAAGCAGAGCAATCACGTGAGGAGCTTCTTCTGTGGGCTGAGCTTTGACCTCTTACCCGTGTCTTCCCGGCATCCCTGTGTCCTGTTGCTATGCCTCTCCACAGTTTTCAATGCACTGCTGTCCCATATGAGTACGAAGAGTCCCAAACTGTGAAGGGGTCCTAGAGGCCAGGATGTATTGGAAGCCATTCTAGTAGTTAGGAATATCACAGGATTTGAACACACCTGACTCCAGCTCGTCTGTTCACTGTACTCTTAGAGAGCTCCCCTGACTATAACAGAGCACCAAGCGCCTACCTTTTCCTTTCCCCACACTCTTAAGCTCTGGGTTCATGTGGACTCATGTTGGATCCGCATGGCCTGTGTGTATTTCCCACTTCTGGGTCCTTCTGCCTACCTCCGTAGTCTTCAGACCCACCACCAGGTCTGCTCAGATATGCAGGCTTTATTACCACTCCTTTTAGGGCTCTCGATCAGGGCCACGCACTCTGGTTCTTGCTCTGGTTCCTGCCCTTATCCCCTCTGTGAACCGCGCTCTTTGACCGAGCGGAATCATCTGCAATGCTGTCTCTGCTTCTTGGCCACACACTCTTACTTCAGAGTGAAACACTGGTGTCCCTACCTTCCTGCTTTAAGCATCTTTCAACCCTCAGTAACTGTCGCCTCTTCCAGGAAGCTTTCCTGGCTTTGCTTAGGCACTCTTCCTACGTGTGTATTTATGGGGATCTTCTCCTTTTGTAAGTGAGATTTTTCTTAAGGGTCTCTCCCGCTGCGCTAGCTCCACGCGGGCAGGGGTTTTGTCTGTCTGCTCAGGCTGCGGTCCCGGGGCCTGGTACCATATTGGGTGCATGGCAGGTGCTCAGTGAAACACTGCTGAATAAATGAATGAATGCATCAGTGAGAATTTCTACTGTTAACCACTCCTTACGATCGTTATTTACAGTTAGCACCAAGCTGCACATAGTGGGCTCCTAAACACACCCATTGCATTCAATGGAGGAATGAATGAATGAATGAATGAATGAATGAATGGATGGATGAATGAATGAAGAATATATATATTGTATGTGTATATATGTATATATATATATATATGGCCCAAGCCCCAACCCTGCCTCTTTTGTCTACTCTTGGCTGTGAGGCCTCTTCCTGCCTCACCACCCTCTTGCAGAGTAAGAGGGATCCCAAGTTTACGATCAACTATTGGGGGGCAGGGTCTTTGGTGGAAGTACTCCTGCCCCTTCACCAAGAAGACTTTCAGGCCACAGAGGCCTTTCTTGCTAGCAAGGGATGAGCAAGAGTCGTGGCATCAGCCTCATTTCAGGACGGCCTCAATTGGCCCTGAGCTGACTAATAAAGTGTGAAATTGACTTCATCCTCCACCAAGTCTCCCCAGCCAGCCCGTCCCTGTAGCATCTCCTTGTGCTCCAGCAGATGCAGCACTCCTGACATCCCCTCCATCACTGGCAGACTAGAGCGTCATCAGTGCCCACGCAGTCCCTGGGCCCAGTGCTCTGCAAAGCCTGCAACGTTATTTGGCCAGCGGCCAGCTGAGGCTTTCAAAGCCAGAAGCATCCGACGCGAGTGTCTGCGGTGCTCTAAGACAGGCGTCGGCTCCTTCTGTCCGTCTTTACTCCACTGCTACAGGCTAAGGCAGGCTGACAGCCAAAGGGACCAACCCCAGAGGCTCGAAAGAGGGGATTAAGGGAACATGAAGTGCCTCGGGAGGTTACGGGAGACCCCAAGCCCTCTTTCTAGCATAATGCAGTCCATTCCGGGGTCCATTTAGTTTATTCCCTCCTGTTGAAGATTATCCAGGAAAAAAGGAGATCCCATGTCTGTAATATGTCCTAACTCCCTCTTACCCATGGATCAGAATTAACTGGCGATGAAATACATATTGTGAGTCCAGTATTATACTTTTTTTTCTTGCTTGCTTAGCACCCATTTACTTCTTCTTTGAGGAGAGCTTCCATGCTTCCTTAGGGAGTCATTTCTACCCACCCTGACATCATCCATGTGGTTCCAGGGGGGGATCCTGACTGGTCACCTAAAACTTGAAGGAACAGGCACGTCCTAGACGTGGCCAATCAAAAGGAAGGTGACAGACAGTCCAGGGCCAGAGGCACACTAGATCAGGAGGCCCCAGGATGAGTCAGAGCTGGAGAGAGAGAGAGAGAGAGAGAGAGAGAGAGAGAGAGAGAGAGAGAGAGAGAGAGAGAGAATGAACCCCTCCTCCCTCAGAGGTTCTAGGCTGGTAGCTGTCAGCTTGAAACAGCTCTTTTTTTTTTTTTTTTTATTAACTTGAGTATTTCTTATATACATTTCAAGTGTTATTCCCTTTCCCGGTTTCCGGGCAAACATCCCCCTCCCCCCTCCCCTTCCTTATGGGTGTTCCCCTCCCAACCCTCCCCCCATTGCCGCCCTCCCCCCATAGTCTAGTTCACTGGGGGTTCAGTCTTAGCAGGACCCAGGGCTTCCCCTTCCACTGGTGCTCTTACTAGGATATTCAATGCTACCTATGAGGTCAGAGCCCAGGGTCAGTCCATGTATAGTCTTTAGGTAGTGGCTTAGTCCCTGGAAGCTCTGGTTGCTTGGCATTGTTGTACATATGGGGTCTCGAGCCCCTTCAAGCTCTTCCAGATTCTTTCTCTGATTCCTTCAACGGGGGTCCTATTCTCAGTTCAGTGGTTTGCTGCTGGCATTCGCCTCTGTATTTGCTGTATTCTGGCTGTGTCTCTCAGGAGAGATCTACATCCGGCTCCTGTCGGTCTGCACTTCTTTGCTTCATCCATCTTGTCTAATTGGGTGGCTCTATATGTATGGGCCACATGTGGGGCAGGCTCTGAATGGGTGTTCCTTCAGTCTCTGTTTTAATCTTTGCCTCTCCCTTCCCTGCCAAGGGTATTCTTTTTCCTCATTTAAAGAAGGAGTGAAGCATTCACATTTTGATCATCCATCTTGAGTTTCGTTTGTTCTAGGGATCTAGGGTAATTCAAGCATTTGGGCTAATAGCCACTTATCAATGAGTGCATACCATGTATGTCTTTCTGTGATTGGGTTAGCTCACTCAGGATGATATTTTCCAGTTCCAACCATTTGCCTACGAATTTCATAAACTCGTTGTTTTTGATAGCTGAGTAATATTCCATTGTGTAGATGTACCACATTTTCTGTATCCATTCCTCTGTTGAAGGGCATCTGGGTTCTTTCCAGTTTCTGGCTATTATAAATAAGGCTGCGATGAACATAGTGGAGCACGTGTCTCTTTTATATGTTGAGGCATCTTTTGGGTATATGCCCAAGAGAGGTATAGCTGGATCCTCAGGCAGTTCAATGTCCAATTTTCTGAGGAACCTCCAGACTGATTTCCAGAATGGTTGTACCAGTCTGCAATCCCACCAACAATGGAGGAGTGTTCCTCTTTCTCCACATCCTCGCCAGCATCTGCTGTCACCTGAGTTTTTGATCTTAGCCATTCTCACTGGTGTGAGGTGAAATCTCAGGGTTGTTTTGATTTGCATTTCCCTTATGACTAAAGATGTTGAACATTTCTTTAGGTGAAACAGCTCTTTGAGAAGGGAGAGCCAACACGGAAGCAGCAAATTGGGACAAGGGGCGGGGAGGGTGACTGGTGACAGACACACCCAGAGACATGCTGCATGCTGTGAGTGGGTTGGGTCTAGCCTTACCCTGGGTTTGACAAACAGTTCTTATTTTTTGTTTGTTTTGTGACTGTTTTCACTTCCGCCTATTTCGCTGTCCCCTCAGATCTATGCAGTAGTGAGTCCTTTAAGATAGAGTTGAGAATCTTGCATTTCTCAAAAAAATATTTGCAGGAAATCCTTAAAAGTTTTGCTCCAGGCTGGGGGCTGATTAAACACGTGAGGTCTATCGAGATGGCTCAGGGGGTAAGAGGGCTTGCCACCAAGTTCGAGGACCTGTATTTGATCCCTGAGATCCTCATGGCAGGAGGAGAGAGCCGGTTCCCACAGGTGGACCTCTGACTTCCACATACGCACTGTGACACATGGTTACATACCCGCTTGCTCCCACCCACACAAGTAAATAAACACAATAATAAAAAGTTTAAAACGAAACAAAGACTTAAGCAAAGCAGGTCCCTCCAAAAAGGAAGAGGGCCAGCATGGCCGGGGAGTCTCTGCTATAAGGCTCGGCCTCATCTTCCTGGGTGCTTACCTTAGTGGGATTCCAGAGGTGTTTACTTGGTTTACTCTTGTTGAAAATTTCCCAGGAAGAGCAAAGGATTCTGTGGCCCATGTTTTGAAAGGACTATTGGGAGAAGAAGGAAGATGAAGGAAACTAGTGAGACACCCTTTGGTCATCAGAGAAAGGTCATCACCATTCAAGAAGGCTATGTGACCCCAGTCCCTTCCTCTTTTACTTACTGTGGCATTTGCCCCTGCCTTGAAACGTCATCACAGACACAAAGCAATGAATTTAGTCGACCACAGACTGACAGCTCTAAAGCCCTGAGCCCAAACAGCTCCCTTCTTAGCTGAGTGTCTCCAGCACTTGTAACAACAGCTTGCTATAAAGCCACACATGTGTGGTCCATTACTCCCTCTTGGGTAGCCGTAGGTCTTGAAAGAAGGTCAACTGTCAGAGTTCAAATGCCTCCCGAGGCTCCCATCTTTCCAGCCCTCCAATACTGTGTATAGCTCACTTCCTGTTGGATTCACACCCGGGTCACTAGGTTGCCCAGAGGACCAATACTGTGGCAGGCACATGCTAATTGTCTTTTGTTTTCCTGCTTCTAATTAGAGGATCTATGCCTACCCTCTGGGCACCCACACTCCTCCACTCTCAAGTCCCATTGGTATAAGAAACCCAGAGCCTCTGGGGACTCAAAACTCTTATAAGGGTCTTCTCCTATAAGGAAGAATGCACTTGGTCCTCATGACTTAGGCCTATCCAATCACTGTGTTTGACACGTCTTCCACACGATTTGATTTACGTTGGACAACATCCCTGGTCTGCTCCTGTGAAAAGCCGTGTCCTAGGCCTTGGGCTCAGAGCCTTGAGTGAGAGTTTCATTTTCACAAGCAGCAATGTTTGAGCTTGGTAGTTTTCAGCAACCATCTAGAAACTTCTTTCGAGAAAGCTGCTCTAGGTATTGACAGAAAGCCCTAAACTACTGGGTCTGGCCGAGCCCAGTGCTGGAAAACTCCAGATATTTCAGCCACGTGAGTCACGAGTCTCTTTGCTGGTCCATCTGCCTTGGCGCCCTGTCCTTGTAACTAAAAGGCAACTGAGAGAGCCTGTGGCTTTGATGGTGCTTTTTTCTGCGGCTGGGGCATGGGATGTGTGAGGGATAATGAGTGATAAGGGTAGAAAGCAAGGGATGGTGAGAGTCGAGCAACCCTTATATGGGCCACCGATCTTTGAGATTATTGAGAAGTCGGCTTTCCTGAGGCCAGGTGAGCCCAGGACTTGTTAAACAGGCTCTCGGCTGCCCCCCAAGGAATCCATTAATGTTGCCAGAGCTGCTGAGAAAGCTGGATTCTTTGCCTGCAGCAGGACCCATTCCCCAGGAACACTTTGCCAGAGGGAGACTAGGAGGGTGAGTCCTGCATGGCTGAGAATATTTGAAGACCAGGAGCTGCTTACATTAACTGGGGTGATGAGGGTGTGGGAAAGCCTAACACACCTTACAAGGAGAATCGAGGAGATCCGTTCTACTCAAATGGCCCAGAGCAGGCCACAGGCGGCCCACAGGAAATCCTCCACCTCTTCACATAGTCCTCCTCTTCCTCCACCACCACCATCTCTACCTTTTCACATAGTCCTCCTCCTCCTCTTCTTCCTCTTCCTCTTCCTCCTCCTCCACCACCACCATCTCTACCTCTTCACATAGTCCTCCTCCTCTCCCTCCTCCTCCTCCACCACCACCATCTCTACCTCTTCACATAGTCCTCCCCCTCCTCCTCCACCACCACCATCTCTACCTCTTCACATAGTCCTCCTCTTCCTCCTCCTCCTCTTCCTCCTCTTCCTCCTCTTCCTCCTCCTCTTCCTCCACCACCACCATCTCTACCTCTTCACATAGTCCTCCTCCTCTTCCTCTTCCTCCTCCTCCTCTTCTTCCTCCTCCTCCTCCACCACCATCTCTACCTCTTCACATAGTCCTCCTCCTCCTCTACCTCCTCCTCCACCTCCTCTTCCAACTCCTCCTCTTCCTCCTCCATTTTGGCTGTCCTGGAACTCACTCTGTTGACCAAGCTGCTCTCGAACTCACAGAGATCCGCCTGCCTCTGCTTCCCATGTGCTGGGATCAAAGGCATGTGCCACAGCTGCCCAGCAGACCTGCTTTTTATTATTATTATTATTATTATTATCATCATCATCATCATCATCATCATCATCACCATCATCATCACCACCACACCACCACACCACCATCATCATCATCATTATTAATTTCACTTTAATTTACCAGCCTTGTGCATGTGAGAGTGGACTGGGTCCTGCAGCTCACACTGAGGACACTGGGCTTGTACGGCAGAGCATTTACCTGCTCAGCCAATCTCACAGCCAATGCACTGACCTAGTTCCCTCAGTACAGCCCAAAGTGCCAACAGATTCGCATTTAAACAAACGTCATACATGTTGCTACTAATTTCAGGTTTCTCACCTTCCTCCTATCTAGGGAAAACCGTCCCCACATTTGTCTTCTTTTAGGATGCCAGGAGTCAAAATTCCTTTCTTGGGAGGGTCGAAAAGACAAGAAAACAGCGTTCATTCTATCATAATGGCTACTGTTGTTACTGAATAGCATCACGGGCCACTCCCAGGACCCCCCCACCTTCTAACTTGTTAGCAAGAGAACTGTGCTTGGTCCCACCAAGGTCCGTGGGAACAGAGTTCCATCCACAATGTTACTCCCTTCACTTGTACCCTCATGACTTTGACTGTTTCCTTCTGAGGTCTTGCTTTGAGTATCTGAAAATGAAAGTTTTCCCTGGACAGGTTCAGAGTCACCTGGCTCCTCCCAGCTAACGTTAAAACCCAAACGAAATGCTTAATTCTTTTCAGCCATAAGCTTGCCTATTCATGGACATAACATGATGGACAGAGTTAGCCAGTGATTTCCATCCGCTGACATAGTTAGCCTTGAGAGAATCCATAACACCCTTCAACATGCCCCCTTATTAATTTTTTTACATTTGTTTGATTATTCTATTGGTGTTTTGCTTAATTATATGTATGTATGCCTTGGTAGCCATGGAGGTCAGAAGAGGGCATTTTATCCCTTGGAACCAGAGTTATAGGCAGTCGTGAGGCACCATGTAGGTGCTGGGAATTGAACCTGGGTCCTCAGCAAGAGTAACGATTGGTCTAAACTGCTGACTCAACTCTCCAGCTCAGTGTGTCCTTTTTATAGAACATGGGACTGAAGTGTGCACAGATTAAGTGACCTCCCCAACACTATGAAATTAGTGGCGGATCAGAGCTTTGATTGGTTAAGAGCACGGACTGCTCTTCCAGAGGTCCTGAGTTCAAATCCCAGCGACCACATGGTGGCTCACAACCATCTGTAATTAGATCTGATGCCCTCTTCTGGTGTGTCTGAAGACAGCTACAGTATACTCATACGTAATAAATAAATAAATCTTAAAAAAAAGAAACGGAGTAGTGTGCACCCTTGAGCTATACCAAGAGCTGGCATGCACTTCCTGTAAAGGGACAGGTAGTGTTTTAAACACCGAGGATGACTAGATACTGTCTCTGCCATAGTTGCTCCCATTACTGTCATGGCAAAATGTGTGTACTTGTGTGCTATGTGCTAGTGCAGGTCTGTTTGCAGCATTCAGATCGCACATCATGAGATATGCTTCTCTTGACTTCCTCCCAACTGTTTAAAACATATGAGTCTTGTGTGTGCATGTGAGACAGGGTCTTGCTATATGGATCAGACCAGCCTCGAACATGTGATCCCTCTGCTTCTGAGTTATTGGGATTATAGACTTGTGATCCATTCTCAGCTTATACACTGTGTATGCGTGATGTGTGGTGGTCAGACCCTGCCCTGTGCTGTCCCAGATTCTGACACTTTCCCCTTATCATCTCTCTTTCCCAGCAATGGGTTGAGGAAGTTGAGGAAGTTAAGGGCTTGTGCAAGGTGCCCAGTGAGAAGCAGGGTCCAGAATTTCTAGCCCTTGGGCTACAGAGGCAGGAGGGCTAGCTAGCTAGGCAGGCAAGCAGGCAGGCAGGCAGGCAGGTAGGTAGGTAGCTGGACTCAGCATTACCTTGTTTGTTTGATCTGGATCTATCAGTCCACCAAGAGCTGGTAGGACTTCCCTGCCTGCCCCAGGAACTGAAACTGAGTAAAAAGTTCTACGGACCCGATTTGGTGTGTGTGTGTGTGTGTGTGTGTGTGTGTGTGTGTGTGTGTGTGTGTGCATGTTGTCTATTTTGTTTTTCAAATGGACACAGCTAGAGCTATCTGGTAATCTTTTCTTGATTGGTGATTAATGTGGAGGGCCCAGCTCGCTGTGGGTGGTGCCACCTCTGGGAGGGTGGTCATGGAGTGTATAAGAAAGCAAACTGACCAAGGAGGCACAAGTCAGTGAGCAGCATTCCTCCATGGCCTCTGCTTCAGTTCCGGCCTCCAGGCTCCTGCTGTGGTCTCCCTGGATGGCATACTATAACCTGTAAGGCAAGCTGATTTTGATCACGATGTTTATCACAGCAATATAAAACACTACATGAGAACCCCTGCCCCACGGGCCACTGTGGGCTCACTTTACACCCTGGGACTCGTAAGCAAAAGAGTGCTTTGCTTTCCAAGCCTGGGACCGGAAACTCCAGCAAAGGCTGGAGGTTGCTTTGCCTTTGTCTAACCTCCTGTAACTGCTAAGCTAGGGAAGACTCAGAGGGCCCAGAGATGTCACCTGTGAAAATATTTCAGCTCTGGCCTGGTTGGGGAAGGACAGCAGGGAGGGAGGGAACAAGAACCAACAGAGGGACAGAAGAGACTGGAAGGCAGATCCAGAGGCATATGGAGTTGGGAGTTGTAGATACTCAGGCACGCTCAGGTAAAAGCCACTTCCTGCTGGGCATGGTGGCTTGTGCCTATAACACTGGCATTTAGGAGGATGACAGGGTTGGTCACAAGTTGAAGCCAGCCTGAGCTACACAGGAAGATGCTGTCTCAGGGATGAATTGTTCTTCTGAACCAGAACCCTATTGTCTCAGGGATGAATTGTTCTTCTGAACCAGAACCCTATTGCCTGGATCCCTAACTCTGTGGACACAAAAAGCCAGAACCTTCCTGCTTGACTGTTTGGTATTCATTTTATAGGCTCCCTTACTCCCTTACTTTATCCAAACCAATGAGCAAGGCCCTCGGGTGAGTAATACAGAGGTCACTTACTGTGGAGGGATGTGGGCTCGGGGAGTTCCAGAATCTTGCTCCAGTAGCACCAAGTTAATGGCCAAGCTGGAGCAAAGATGGCGGCTCCCAACTCAGGGGGGCTAGGACTGCAGGCCAGAAGCAGAGAAATTGCCTAGCATGTGTGAGGCCCCGGTTTACACCCGAAAAAAAAAAATCTCGAAAAACAACCAGGACAAAAAGGGGTGGGGCTGGTGAGATGGCTCAGCAGATAAAGCCACTAGTCGCCAAACCTGACCACTGGAATTCAGACCTGGGACCCACGTGGTCCAAAATGAGAACCGATGCACACACAACTCCAGAAAGTTGCCTTTCAACCCATGCAAATTCCACCTTCTTCTCTCTCACATACACAAAGTGAGTGAGTGAGTGAATGAATGAGTGAATACATGTAAATTTAAAACAAAACAAAACCCCCACAAAGACTCTTGAATCCCAGAGCAAGGTATGCCCAGGGGATTCGGCAGTGCCAGGGGCGCACATACATTAAACGATCTTCTCAAAGTCACTAAGTTTGATCCTGAGAGCTTCCGAACTTACATCGGTGCTGAGCGTCAGCAAGCTTCACACCCGTGGGAAGCTCTTGATTTGGGCCCGCACAGCTTCCATCCTCCCCCCCACCGGAAGGACACTGGGGGGGACACACATGGAGACGCTCACTTCCTCTCCTTCTTTCAATCAGTGAGACCCTGAAGTGCTTGACCAGGAACTGAGCGTGGCAGAGTATACTGGAATGAGCAAGGCAGCAATTAAGCAGTGCATATCCTAGTGGCCAAGCAGAACAGAAAGCTATCAGATGGATTCTAGGGCAGCTGGGTAGACTGCAGACAGCAGAAGATTGGTACCCAAGGGATGGATGCTGATGGATCTCTTAACACCAAGGATGCTATGTCACACACAGCTCTTTAACACTTAAAGTGGATGACTTAAGCTCCCTCCCACCACTTGTGAGAATTCTTTACCCAACTTGGGATCCCTTTCCCAGGCCAGCTCTAGGGAGATCACTTAGTTTAATTTCCATATCCAGAGGGAAATAAACCAAAGGGGCCTGGTCTTTAGGGCTGCAACTTTGGGTTCTGGTATGTGAGGGTCCTGTTGAAAAGGCACAGCTTGGTTGCCTGGTGTCAGGAGCTTGGAAATAGTCACTAGCATCTGTGGGCTCAGCCTAAATGGAGTTCCTATATCCTAAAGAAAGTATGTGGGGGGAAGGAGAGGGGGAGAGAGGAGGGAGGGAGATGCTGGGGATAAAGCCTAGTGCTTTATTGGTCACATAGTATATGTGTCTGTCTTGCATTTGTTTCTCAGTGAAAAGGAATGAAAATCTCCCATATAGTTATCCTCTCTCCATGGCCACACAGACCTAGTGTTACAATTCTTACATATTCATGCTCAAAAAGCGACTCCGTACCTCACCAGATTCACCAGCACCTAGCAAAAGTAGCAAGGTCAGGACAAGCTCCACGCTCAGCGCCAAACTGAGTCAGAGCTCTTGATCTGAGTGAGCTCTTGGTCTGAATCTCTATCCCCCCCAAAGACATCCTATTCCACGGAGGGATGCGGCTGCTCCCCAGTGCATCAGAACCGGGTAATCCTAGTGCCTGTGTCTCATAGGGGACTCCCTTCATTTGCAGTCACTAGGGCCTGACCCTTTCTCTCTCACCTCTTGGGAGTCACTTGGTGATGTATAATCTCAAATGCTCTTTCCCAGAACTTTGAAGTCTGGCAGTGAAAAAGTAATGGTGTCCAGCCAGTGGCTTTGTGGGGTCAGCCCTTGTGAAAATAATACAGAGCATTCTGACGTAAGTCCTGGCTGCAGGCAATGGCTGCTTCTCCTGCCTCCCTGCCCTTTAATGTGTCCTTAATTATGCTGACCAAACATGCTCTTGGTCACCAATAATGGAAGCTTCCCCTGGTCTCCCACTATTCCTTAGTTTATCGAACTTGCACCAAGACCCCTGTCTGACACAGTCTCCCATGGAAGAAGGCCTTGACCTTCTCTTCTGTCCAAGATTTGTTTCTGTTTGTTGCCCAGGAGGACAGCTTGGGTGCCCCAGAGGAAAGGCCTCCTTTGCCCTACATAAATTTTCATAGACAACAGCCCAGGCCTCAGGTAATGTGCTTCCCACATGTTGGCAGTGACAGCTGAGTTTGCTGAGGTTCCTGGAGGGGCCTCGTGGTGTCCACTTTGTTGTTTTTGCCACAGCTTCCATTACAATTGCTGACGTCAGTCAGTGTTCACCTCTGTGTTGCTTACACTGCAGCCAGAGAACCCAAGATAGTGAGAGAAAGGCAGTGAGGGCCACCTTCGCAGTGCCCTTTAAAGCCTTGACTGGCACTGTGGCACTGCCTGTTGCCCATTATCACCCAATGTTTGGGTGTAGTTATTGACACAACTGAGGCCTGATACCTCAGTTGACTTTGTTGTGTGTGTGTGTGACTTAGGCCAAGTCCTCCATCCAGTTTCCCACTCACACAAGAAGGGCATGGGACAAAGTGACCTCTAGAGAGCTGCTGCTCAACTCTGGGCCTACTGAAAGCAGTACCCAAGGAAGGAGCTGGAGTCATGTTCCAGGGCCCAGGAAGCACAATAAGATCCCTCAGGGTCAGCTCTCTGTTGACTGCACATGGCACTGAGAGGTTTTGGATTGCAAATGGCTGGGTGCAGGGAATAAGGGAACGAGGAGGGCTCATCTCTCTTCTTGCTTCATCCTTGATCATGTTCTTCCCATAGCTGCCAGTGAACCACATGTGCTCAGGGAAGTGGGTGGGCAATGGTGGTAAGCCCTCTTCTATCCCTGGAGCTGGAATACAGGGGAGTTTCAGTTGATGGCTAGGAGTGGTTTTTTTTGGGGGCACACCAGGACTGTTGTCAGAGGTGGAGACCATGATGGGAAAAGAGAAGAAAAAGTCCTGCAGAAGTCCCCTTTGGTTCAGCAGCAGCCCCCCCCCCCCAGTATGTCCTTAGATAAGCATCATCCTTGAATGGTGTTGCTGAGAAATGCAAAGAACTTGAGCCAGTGAGAGTTCAAATTCGCACAGAAGCTGAGAAGTTCTGCAGAAACCTGGGGGTGTTACCCATATCCCAGTTGCTCACTGGGGGGTATTCCTGCCGCCAGGACCCTGTTGAGTGTTTGGATAAGACCTTGCTGCATAGCCCAGACTGGCCTGGAGCTTGTGATTCTTCTGCCTCGGCCTCCTGAGCACCGACTTTACAGGTGTGCACTACCACACAAAGCTTCCAGTCAACTCTTTCAGGATGAGGAGGAAACAGGTTCACTTAGAAAATGCTTCCAGTTCTGGCAGCAGTGGCTCAGTTGTTGTTCTTCTGGGGGATCCCAGTTTGGTTCCGGGCACCCATGTTGGGTGGCTCATAACTGCCTGTAATCAGGCACCAGGGAATCAATGCCCCCTTTCTGGCCTCTATGGGCTCTTACACACATGAGGCATTCACACACACACACACACACACACACACACACACACACCCCTAAATAACCTACATTTCCCCAAATGACTCCACTGGAAGGAAATCTTGCCCTCCACATTCCTGACTTGACACGTGCTGATGAACAAGAATGTGGGCAGGCCCCTGCCAAGAACAGCCTGGGAACAATGACATGTGAGGTACAACCCACAGCGAATCAAATGAAGCATGAAGCTGAGGTGGTGGCAATCCAGCAACTGTCAACTTTGAACCTGGGGTTTCCTTCTTGTAACAAATTAATCTGCACGCCCTTACTGTTGGTTCACCCAAGACAGGGGAAAAGACATGATTTCAAAGTTATTTTTGTATCTATCTCATTGAAATAAGACATAACCCTGTGAAGTGTGTAATAAACAGAAATACAAACCTGTGTTGGGTAATTTTTAGGAGAAGTACGTATTGTGAGGTTGGTAATGTTAAAAAGGACTATAACTGGGTAGATAGGTCATGGTAAACAGGCATGGAACTAGGGAAATGATTGGGTAGAGACAGAACCAGGAAGGTCGATAAAAGAAAATTCAAGAGGAAAAATACTCACGGTCAAATGGTAAAGCAGATCTGGGTAGCTGAACTGGGATCTCAATCCAGGGCTGTCTGGGTCAAAATCAGATCTTTACATGCATGTGACATACATGCATACATACATGCAGGCAGACCACTTACTTATACACATAAAATTATGTATGCATATATATTATATATAGGCTGCTTTTGTGTGTCAACTTGACACAAGCTGGAGTTATCACAGAGAAAGGATTCTTGATTGAGGAAATGCCTCCATGAGATCCAGCTGTAAGGCATTTTCTCGATTAGTGAGCAGTGGAGGAGGGCCCATTGTAGGTGGAACTATCCCTGGGCTGGTGGTCCTGGGTTCTATAAGAAAGCAAGTTGAGCAAGTCAGGGAAAGCAAGCCAGTAAGTAACATCCCTCCATGGCCTCTGCACCACCTCCTGCCTCCAAGTTCCTACCCTGTGTGAGTTCCTGTCCTCCTGACTTCCTCTGGCAATGAACAGCAGTGTAGAAGTGTAAGCTGGATAAACCCTTTCCTCCCTAAGACAGTATGTATGTATGTATGTATGTATGTATGTATGTATGTATGTATGTATGTATGTATGTATGCTTTTATTCCTTGTTCATGTCCTTCTGGGAAAGGTCTCATCTCTAGGGGTTGAGGAGCTTGGGAGGTGGACGGGAAGCTTACAGGCAAGCCCTCTGGTGTCACAGGCTTGTGGAAAAAGCACTGGCCTAGAACTGTTCAGTCTTGTGGCTTCCAGTAAGTTACTTTGGTACTGGGTCCTCAGTCTCCCATTCTGTACAATGGGGATCACACCAACAGGACCATAACTTCTTTTTCAGCTGCACAATAATTTCATGGGGGAGAGCCTAGTGGAGTAGCTTTCGTTCTGGGATTCTAAGGTCTGCTTGCTAAGTGCCTGTTTCCCCGAGCTCCAGCTCCCATTACAGCCATACCAGTTGCTGAAGATTGATTCCTTAACGACCCCTGAGGTTTGTTTTATTTTCAAGTCTTAGAAAACAGCACAACTCCTACAGAAGGTCTAACATTCTCAATAGTGGAGGTCTAAGAAGATTCTAGAATTCTGTGCCTTCGTCATTGAAGACTGAAAAAGCAGACGGTGACAACTTCACTAACATTTATCTGTTCCCTCTGACTAGGTGTGGCGCTAGTGAGGAAGGAAGAGAGGCCAAGGGGCAGCACCCTGGAGCTCAGGAGGAGAGCTACAGGTGCGGACATAATCCTGTTCATGTTTCACACTCATCCGTGAAATGAGAGGTTTGGGGCACCAGTGAAAGGGTTATTATTATCCTGGGCTGGTGTGCAGGGATGAGGATCCCCACCGTCTGTCGCTGGACCGTGTACCCGCACAGCTTTCTCAGAGAGTAAATGTTAACATTGTCAAAATTAACTAACACATGTACTCCTTTAAAATTATTTTATGTATATGGGTGTTTTCTCTGCACGCATATCTGTACACTGTATGTGTGTTTGGTGTCTGTAGAGGCCAAAAGAGGATGTCCTGGAGCTGGAGTAACAGATAGCTGAGAGCTGCCCTGTGGGTGCCAGGAAACCCAAGGTTCTCTGGAAGAGCAGCCAGTGCTCTTAGCCACTGAGCCATCTTTCCAGCCCCAACAAATGTAACCCTTAATCCAGTGACTCCAAAGATGACCGTCAAGATGCTGCCAACAAAGGGGTTTAGCGGGTAAAGGTGCTTGCTGCCAAGGGTGAAGACTTGAGTTTGAACTCTGAGACTCGCATAGTAGAAAGAGAAGACTTATTCCTGACCTACACACAAGTACACACAATAAATAAATATGTGAGTAAACATAATAATAACTTTAAAAGGAATCAAATGGTTTCTCTGAATACAAGAGACAAAAACAAAATCCACTCATTCGTGTGCTGGTAGTGTTCGTACTGGCTGGGGCTAGCCAGCCATCAGCCAATCAGTAGATGTGTGTAATGGCATAGAAAACTTCCCAAGGGCTACAGGTGAGAAAAGCAGATCCCAGAATATATTTGGTTATCACACCCACCCCACAGTGAGAAACTTCATATCCACCATGATGTTTACATAGACAGAAAGGGCAGAGGAGGACAGTCATGGTGGAATACAGAAACCAGAAGCATGGGTATTTTAAAGGAAAACACGGAATAGTGCAGCCACTGGAGACCCTGCAAGAAACTAAACACAAAATTGCCGTATATGTGGCGTCTTATTAGTGAAATACCAGTACTGGGAAGGTGAAGGCAGGAGAGCCAGGGGCCATCCTCGGCTATCTAGTGAACTAGAAGCTAGCTTAGGCTTCTTCTTCTTCTTCTTCTTCTTCTTCTTCTTCTTCTTCTTCTTCTTCTTCTTCTTCTTCTTCTTCTTCTTCTTCTTCTTCTTCTTCTTCTTCTTCTCTTCCTCCTCCTCCTCCTCCTGCTCCTGCTCCTCCTCCTCCTGCTGCTCCTCCTCCTCCTCTCTCTTCTCTCTCTCTCTCTCTCTCTCTCTCTCTCTCCTTCTCCTCTTCTTCATTTTCTTCTTCTTTTCAGATAGGGTCTTAGTACACAGATATCTCTGGGTGTTCTGAAATTCACTCAGTAGATCAAGTTGCCCTTGAAAACAGAGATCTGTCTGCCCCTGCCTCCCAAGTGCTGGGACTAAAGTCATGTGACTCCACTGCTGCCACCTCCAATGCCACCACCACCACCACCCGGCAGGCTACACAAGATCTTATTCCAAACAAAACAAAACAAGAATAATCACCATATATCCTATTAATTCTACTCTAAGATATACAGCAAGTGCAAATAAGAATACAAACTCGGACATGAATATTCATAGCAACATTATTATAATAACCCAAAGTGTGAAACAACCTGGATAACTGCATAGCCACACATTAGAGTCTTATTCATTCAGGATGAAAAGAAACGAAAAACTGACATGTGGTACGCAGACAAACCTTGGAAATCCTCTTAAATGAAAGAAACCATTCACAAAATACTGTGCACAACTCCATCTTTATGAATGTCCCAAACAAGCAAATCTTCAGACACAGAGAACAGAGCACTGGTAGACGAGAGACCCCACTGTGTGGCTATGCAGTTATCCAGGTTGTTTCACACTTCGGGTTATTATAATAGTATTGCTATGAATATTCATGTATGAGTCTGTATTCTTATCTGTGCTTGCTATAAATCTTGGAGCGGAATTAATAGGATATGTGGTGATTATTTTTGTTTTGTTTTGTTTGAGATAAGATTTTTTTTTTTGGTTCTTTTTTTCGGAGCTGGGGATCGAACCCAGGACCTTGTGCTTCCTAGGCAAGCGCTCTACCACTGAGCCAAATCCCCAGCCCCGAGGTAAGATTTTTATGTAGTCATATCCTACTCCATATAGGAGGATAAGGATGTGGGGAGGGTATAGAGTTTGGTCTGTAAATACACTGACCTTGAGTTATATACCTAAAGCAGGTAAATGATAGTGTGTGCTGTCTACATCTCGGAAAACACTCAAATATATCCAGAGTTTTGCAACAACACGTTTTACAATAGCAAAAGACGATAGCCCAAGTATTCACCAAACGGTGGTAAGCTAAGGAAATTATGGTGAAATAGACTACTGGAGACCAAAATGGGAACGTTTGCATGAATGGGTATTGCATGGTCTCCACAACGTATCACGTGGTTTCCTCAGGTCACACACAAAACACGGAGCCTGTGCATCTTGTTTGCTTGTTTGTGTTTTGGGCGTAGACTAGATGTCAACCAAGTACTTTCCGAATCAAGTCCAGCCTGTTGCCTATCGTGGTATAGCCATCGATAAGAGTGATCCTGGGAATTTTCTTTTCTTTTCTTTTTTTTTTTTTTCGGAGCTGGGGACTGAACCCAGGGCCTTGCGCTGGGAATTTTCAATAGTTGATAAACAATCAAAAGCACTCAGCTTGGAGATACAGCTTGGTAGTCGAGTATTTGCCTAACATGCACACGGCCCCAGGCTCAGTCCCTAGTACTGAGGAAAAAGCACCATGGCACATAAAATTAAAATTGGTGTTCACAAATAAAGTTTTATTGACATATAGCCATACTTAATTTAGTATGTGTTGTCAATGGCTTTCTTGTATATTATTGATTAAGTTATTTACTCACTTTACATCTGGATCTCAGCTTCCCCTCCCTCCTCTCCTTCCAGTTCCTCCTTCTTCCCTCCTCTCCCTCCCACCCACCGCTCCTCCCTTTCTCTGCAGAAAAGGGAGGCCTCCCATGGATATCAAGCAGCCTTGGCATATCAAGTTGCAGTAAGAATAGGTGCATCTTCCTTGCACATCTTCTTGTGTTGAGGCTAGACAAGGCAGCTCAGTTATAAGGGATCCAAAGGCAATGGCTGCTTTTTTAATGATAGGCTTGATAAGTTGCCACAGAGATCATGAACCTGCAAAGCCTAAAATATTCACAAGCTGGCCCATTACAGACAAGGTTTGCTGACTACTGGCCTAGTAACTATGAAAAGAAACCCTGAAATCTGATGTCCCACAGTGGACTGATCTGGTAGAAAACTGGGTTCCTGGAGGCAAAGGCTGAAGAGAGCTAGCTGACCCTACACCCTTTGGATCAGCTAAAAGAAGTCAATGCAGGATGAATGTGGTGGTAACACAGTAATTCCAAGATTTCAGAGCTGGAAGCAGGCTACATTTGATAGATGGTACACTCAAAGACATCTTGGGGTACATGATACTCTGCCCCAAAACCCAGCAACAACAAAAAATGTCAACCCTGCAATGTATCTCTGAATGCTGCCATATTAGGACGTGTGTGTGTGTGTGTGTGTGTGTGTGTGTGTGTGTGTATGTGTGTGTGTGTGTATGTGTATGTGTGTGTGTGTGTGTGTGTGTGTGTGTGTGTGTGTGTGTATCTTGATGTGTATGTTTTTATAGGTCTTATTTTATAGTTCTCTGGCTGTCCTGAAACTCACTAAGTAGACCAGGATAGTCTTGAACCCACGGAAATCCTTTTGCCATCCAAGTGCTGGAATTAAAGGTATGGGCTACCAACTGAGGTTTCTTTGCAGGAGGGGCTAGAAGGAGGAAATCTGAATAGAGGGATGAGAAGAAAAAAATCAAGTGGTTTCAAGCGTGTGTGTGTGTGTGTGTGTGTGTTGCTGACATATTTAAAAGAATTTAACATTTGTGTGTGTGTGTGTGTGTGTGTGTGTGTGTGTGTGTGTGTGTAAACATTGCAGGAGTCAGTTTTCTCCTTCAGGGTTTAATTTGGACCTTCTGGCTTTGTGGTAGGTTCCTTTGCTGGCCGAGCCATTTGAGGGTCCCATATATGGTTGCTGTTTTGTAAGGAGAATCACTTATGCATAGTGTGTGCCATTAAAAATAAAGATGTATCAATGCCTGGTGTGGAGACACATGCCTGTCATGCCAGCACTGGGGAGGTAGAGACAAAAGGCCCATGAGCTCCAGACCTGGGACTACATGCGAACCTGTCTTAAAATATAAAACAAGATAGGAAGGGAGGAAAAAGCCCACCACCACAACTACAAAGACCACATTCATTAACACAAACAAGAATTGTGCTGGCTTTGGCAGCACATATAATTGAAGTGGGAACAATACGAAGATTAGCACAGCTCATGCACAAGGATGACCCACATGACAAGGATGTGAAGTGTTCCGTGCTTTAAAGGAAGGGGGAGGGGGAAGAGGAAGACAAGGAAGAGGAGGAGGAAGAAGGAGAAGGGAAAAAGGAAGAAGAGGAAGAAGAAGGTGCAAGGAGGAGGGGGAGGGGGAGGGGAGGGGAAAGGGAGAGGGGGAGGGGGAGAGGGAGGAAAGGAGGCATCCATTTGGTCACCAAGGTACTTTTAGAGGTCTGTGTTCAGCCAGATTGTAGGCTCTGCTGGGGCACAGTGTAGACCCTAGTACAGAGCATAGCCTACTGTGGCCCATCATAGTTTTAGAGTGAATGGAAAGGAACAAAGAATGTGTGTTAAGAGCAGGGCGGTGTGGCGCACACCTTTAGTCCCATCAGGGAGGCAGAGACAGAGGGATTTCTGAGTTCCAGGCCAGCCTGATCTTTAGAGCTAGTTCCAGGATAGTCAGAGAAACCCCGTCTTGAAAAACCAAAACCAAACAAAACGAAAAGGGGGTGGTGGTGGTGGGAGATGTGCACACAGAGTAAAGCACACTTACTAAAGAGTGTGTCTGGCTGCGCTAGAATAACCCAAGAAGCTGGGCACAGAACGGCAGAGCAGAGACATTACCCACAGTGCCTCCTCAGACCATAGCTGAAGCTGAAGCTGGGCTGCAGAGTGCTGGTTCAGGACTTGTAGCTTTTCAGCCTCTCCCACAGTCCTTCCCCCACAAGGTACTTGCTTCCGTTTGTCCTTCACAGCTTCTTGAAGGACAGCAGAGGAATCTAGCTGGAGCGTGTGCACTGCCTGCTCTAGCTGCTGCTGCTGTCGTGTCTGTAAGCACCACCTGTGGGGTCAGTAGTCCTGGGAAAGGGGCAGATTTCCCACCAGTTGTCCAGAATCCCCTACCCAAGGACCAAGCCTGTGGTGGCTGCAGCCAAACTGCATGCCCAGGGACAGCCTGATTCTAGAGATAGCCAGTGTCACACATGGATAATTGAGGACATCTTTTGTTTGGCTTGTTCTCATCCTTACACACACACACACACACACACACACACACACACACACACTCACACTCACACACACACACACACACGGTTCTTTGTGACTGAAATATAGAGTTGGGCACCTTTCTCAGTTCATGAGCATAAATGAAACCAAGCCAATCCTGAATACAAGTTTGGGCCAATCAGATTATTCCATTCCCCGGTTTCTGTGATTAGTTTAGAGGAAGGCATGTGTATCCATGAGTGGCAGCCACAGGACTTTCACTAGTGCTTTTGAAAGAGGGGAGATTTTTGCCACTAGGCACAGTAATCGACCATAGGACTAAAGCTGTGATAAATAGATAAAAGAAGCAAGAGGCTCTGGGAGTGAGAGACCAGTTCCTGATAGCCCAGTTTAAACTGGTTCTGTTCTGCCTGAAGTCCTTACCTAGCCCTAGCTCTTCAGTGGAAGAAACACAAGACATTGTCTTTGCTTAGGCTGGTTTGCATTGGCAGGAGTCACGGCTGCTTTCGGGCTTGGCCGAGCCTTGGCTTTGAACATACATGGAGGTTTGCTCCTCACGCCCTGTACTCTGCACTTAGGCCCTCTGTGCCTCTTTCTGGGCTGTTAACCCATCTGAAAGCAGGCTGCTTCTCCACTCTGTTCATTTTCACCCCTGGGTGAGGTGTTTGACCTGCTAAATTCTACCTTGATTCTTCAGGCTGGCTTGCTGCCTGCCCTGCGCGCTCGCTCTCTCTCTCTCTCTCTCTCTCTCTCTCTCTCTCTCTCTCTCTCTCTCTTCCTGTCTCTCTCCCTTTGAAACACATGTACATGCTCACACACATGTATGCTCACACTCACATGCACATACACACATGTATGCTCACACTCACATGCACATACACACATGTATGCTCACACACTCACATGCACACACACATACACATATACACACATACACACACACACACACACACACACTCATTGACCTTTATAACTGAAATATAATTGGGCACCGATTTCGGCCTTCAACCTTTATTGAGCATTTCCTGTGTAACAGACTCAGTGCCAAGCACACTTGTGGATAATCTCCTTTGGTCTCAATAACCCCATCAGCAGGTTTTATGATTATTATTCTCATTTTCATGTAAATGGGAAGCAATAGCTTAGGAAGACTGACATCAAACAGCCATGTCATATCATGACAAAGCAGTTCATAGGAGGTGAATGACCTCAGAGGCTTTACTCCAACCCCTGAAACTGTGCTTCTGGCCCAAATGGGCTCCGTGGGCACAGGTGCTCATCCCAGGCCCTTGCCAACCATGGGGCCAGGCCTGAGTAGCTCTGGGAAGCCTCTTGGTTAAATGGATACCTCAGAGGACACTAAGTCAGGAGTCCCCAGGACCTCAGCCAGACAGAAGCCAATGTCTCCTCATCAAGTACTTTGGTCCAAAGAACGACTTTGGTGTGACCAGATGTCTTCTTGCAGGAATTGGAGTTATGTCCTGGCTGAAGAATATCTACAGCTCAAGGCACCTTCTCTGCTGACAGAGGAGGGGACAGGGCATCCAAAATGAGAGGCTTAAGGAGGAGGGGAACACAAGTTTTAAAACTTCATCTTGCAAGGAAGGCAATGGTGGCCCATGCCTTTAATCCCAGCACTTGGGAGGCAGAGGCAGGCTAATATCTGTGTTTGAGGCCAGCCTGGGCTACAAAGAGAGTTCCAGAACCGCAGGTTGACACAGAGAAACTCTATCTCAAAAACAAATAAGCAAACAAAACCCAAAATTTTGTTTCACTCTTCAAGAGTGGCTTGTGAATTCAAAGAGGTAAGCCAGGGTCTGAGATAAATTCAGACTCTGTAAGATTTCTTTATTTTCTCTTTCTTTGAATTTTTATTATTTTTATTTTTGGGAATTTTATGTGATCTATTTTGATCATATTCTTTCCTCTGTGCTAACCCCTCCCAGATCATCCCATCCATTCAATTCCATGTTCTATTTTTTCTTTTACAAAACAAAACAATACTGAAAAACTAAAAAAGCACACACACACACACACACACACACACACACACACACACACACACACCCCAAATTGGGTTTATTTTGTGTTGTTCATCTGCTACTCCTGGGCATGGAGCCTGGCCTGGAGAGGTTGTTTTGACCTGGTGTCACTATATTGAAGAGAACTGCTTTCCCCTCGCCCAGCAGGTACAAATGGCAAATGGTTCCTTGGCTAGGGATGGGACTTTGTGCCCATTTCTGGTTCTGCGTGCTGGGACTTTGTTTGGCCTGAGTTTATGCAGGTCTAATGGACGCCATCGCAGTCTCTGTGAGTTGATAGGGTGCCTCCCTCTCTAGGCCTCGAGGTCTTTCTGCCTTCTTTCCCACATATGTTCCCTGAGCCTCGAGAGAAGGGGTGTGGTAAAGATACCCCATTTAGGGCTGAGTGCTCCAAAGTCTCTCGCCCCCTGCACATTGTCCAGTTGTGGGTCTCCATGTTAATTCCCATCGACTGCAGGAAGAAGCCTCTCTGATAAGGGCTGAGCAAGGCACTGATCTATGGGCATAGCAGTCTGTCGCCAGGAGTCATTTTGCTGCTGGGTTCACTTAGTAGAATAATGGTAGCAGGTTTTCCCCTGGGCTCATGGCCTATCTAGTCTCATGTTCTTGACCTCTTTGTGTGGAACTTCCTCAAAAAGCTGGAAATCAATTTACTACAAGATCACTCTGTCACTCTTGGGCATAGACCCCATGGACCCTACGTCTTTCTACAGAGGTACTGGCTCAACTGTGTTCACTGCTGCTCTATTCATAAAAGCCAGACGTTGGGGAAAGCCCAGGTGTCCATCAAATGATGAATGGACAATGAAATGTGGTACATTTGCACAATAGAATAATACTTAAAGACATTAAATAGTAGGGGAGCAGGAAGGAGGAGGGGATCCTCCAGGGAAGGGAAAATAGAATACAGTGCATAAAGCAATAAAGAAGAAACTAGAAACAAGAGTTAAGTGGACGGGAGATGGGAGGTAGGGTGAAAGAGGGACTATGGGGCGGGACAGCTAACTCTGAAGGCCTTTCAAAGAGCCATATGGAAACCTGCTATTGGAGAAGCTTCCTAAAATATTTACATGTAAAAGAGAATTTTAGACGATGTCACCATATACTGGGTGGGGGAGACACAGACCTCTAACTAGACATCAAACGATGTAAAGGGAACCTCTTGGACTATATAGAAGCATCACCTATCAATAAGACGCTGTTGGCCTTTTAGCTTAGGCAGGACATAAGGAGGTTGAAGTTCTGGTAAAGAGAAAAGATTGTGGGAGAGGAGAAAAGTGGGAAGAGATTTGACCCCACAGACAGAGGAAGACTGTCACATGTAACTGAGGACCAGGTAACTGGCCATGTGGCAGAACTTAGAATAGATTAATGAGATGATTAAGTTCTAAGCTATTCAGGGAATGATCCAAAGCACTTGGCCTAGGCATTTACTCAGATATAAGAAGTCTCAGAGTCATTATTTTGTGAACTTGGGCACAGGTGGGAATAACATTTTTGAATTGTTAGACAAAGTAATATCATAGAGAGAGACCTCCCCCCCCCCCCCACCAAACGTTAGGGACCAAAGATATTGGGCACCCTTCTTAACATGCTGATAAAAGCCCGTTGCTGAAGGTACCACATACTTATGTGTAGAATATGGAGAAGTCCAGCTACTACCTACCTGGAAGCTCACCCCTACTTACTCCTGTTCCCAGTGCTGGCTGGTGTAATACACACTTGGAGGAGTAAACTCACCCAGTTATGAACAGTGTGAACTACAATAGTGACCCTCCTGCACTAGTGCAACAGTGAGACACACTATGGAATAACCAACCACCTTTTGATTGGACCTAAGGCCAAGCCCATGAGAGGGAACTCATAACTGACCAATTACCTGAGACCAGATAGGTCATGGTTTCCCTAGAGGAATACCTATGGAAATTATTCATGTTTCTCTTGAGAAGAAATGGCTCACACAGCATTAACAATGAAAACTTAAGCCCCCCACCACCTCCCTTTTTGTTTTTTGTTTTTTTTTTTTTGAGACAGTGTTTCTCTGCGTAGTCCTGGCTGTCCTGAAACTTGATCTGTAAGCCCAGGCTGGTTTCAAATTCAGAGATCCTCCTGCCTCTGCCTTCCAAGTGCTGGGAATAAAGGTGTGTGCTACCACTGTCTGGCCAAAGCTCCTTTTTAAAATTGCATTTATTTTGAGAGAGAGGAAAAAGTGAAGAGAAAGAGAGAGGGAGAGGAAGAAGAGAGGGAGAAGGGGTGGGGAAGGGGAGAGGGCAGGGGAGGAAGAGAGGGAGAGGGGAAGGGAGAGGGGGAGGGTAAGGGGGAAAAGGGAGGGGAAGAGGGAGAGGGAAAGGAGATCAGAGGATAATTTTGGGCTTGGTGATAGTGTCTTAAGGACTGAATCACCTTGCTATTCCTTAAAGCCCCCACCACCCCCCAGACAGGGTTAACTATGGAGCCCTGGCTGAACTTGCACTTGCAGGTTCCCAGGATAGCTTCAATTTTATGGCAACCTATAGCATCTTCCCATTTCAACCTCGGCAAGCTGGAATTGTAGGCATGTGTCACCATGCCTGGCTGTACTCTCTTAGTACCAGACTGCTGGGTGTGCTGTCCCCTCTGCCTGGATGCTGTGTCTTCCCTTCCCCTCCATTCCTGACGGACCTCTGCACATGCGTGTGCACATCCTCTCAGTGCTCACTTGCTTTTTTAAAAAACATGTTTGGATCCCACCACTCACGTCATATTTGATACGTTTGGTTTTTACCACTAGACAGTGAGGCTCCTGAAGGAAGGTAGACATCGGTTTTCTTCTCTATCATATTCTTAGCAGCAGACACACTGCAATGATTCACCGACTGAACAAACAAGAAAATTTAAGTTGAAAGAACCAGCTGAAGCAGAACCCCCTCCACCACAGCCCCAAAAAGTATAAAGCCCAATAATTATATGCTGGGCATGGTGGCTTATGCCTTTACAGCACTCTGAAGGCAGATGCAGGCAGATCTCGGTGAGTTTGAGACCATCATTGTCTATGTAGTGAGATGCTGTCTCAGAAAAGGAAAGGAAAGGAAAGGAAAGGAAAGGAAAGGAAAGGAAAGGAAAGGAAAGGAAAGGAAAGGTATGAAAACCAAAAAGCCTGAAGCAGGCGTTAAGGGCAGTTATTTACAGTGATTTTTATGGCCACTAGATGGCAGACTGCTGTACCTCCCAACAGGGAGGGATGGTAGAGGGTAAAAGCAAAAGATTGGCAGGTGAGTGGGTGGAATAATTAGACTTCCCAGGGGCTTCTGATCCTCTCCAGCAGGAGGCCTTTGTGAATCTATGAGTCTGTAGTTAGTGGTGTGTGTGTGTGTGTGTGTGTGTGTGTGTGTGTGTGTGTGTGTGTGTGTGTGTATGTGCATATGTGTGTGTGTATGTGGCATGTGTGTGTATGTATGTGCATATGTGTGTGTGCATGTGGCATGTGTATGTGTGTCTATGTGCATGTGTCTGTGTCTATGTGTGCATATGTGTTTGTATGTGTGGGTGTTGTACTGTTTGTGTGGGTGCTGTACTGTGTGTATATGTGTGTGTTGTGTGTATGTGGCATATGTATATATGTGTGTATGTGTGCGTATATGTGTGTGTTATATATATGTGTGTGTATGTGTCTGTTGTGTATATGTATGTGTTGTATGTGTGTTGTGTGTGTGTGTGTGTGTGTGTGTGTGTGTGTGTGTGTGTTGTGTATGGTAATTGCCTCATTGTACAAATCCATTCCCACCCAGGATTCCACCCTCAGGCTGTTACCTTGTCAATGCCATTCCACATCAAAAAGGTGGGTTTGTTGGGTTTGTTAATGGTATCTTTTGTGGTTTCTTGAAATGATTTTACAAATTGCTTTTTCTTCCTGCTGCATAGGAATTGAATGGGCTCTATCACTTTTAGCATCTGAGTCATATTATTTGACTTAAAAAGAAACACAAACTTCCACTTCTCTTATTTCATTATAACACAAGTTAGCTAAAATTTCAAGGAAGAATATTTTATAAAAAGCCAACTCCTCTGTGTGTGTGTGTGTGTGTGTGTGTGTGTGTGTGTGTGTGTGTGTATGTGTCAGAGAGAGAGAGAGAGAGAGAGAGAGAGAGAGGGAGGTGTGGTGTGTGTGTGGTGTGTATATGGTGTATGTGTATGATGTATGTGTGTGTATGATGTATGTGTGTTTGGTGTATGTGTGTGTGTGTGAGAAAGAGAGACAGAGAGACAGAGACAGAGAGAGATGTGTGTGGTGTGTATGTGGTGTATGTGTGTGTGTATGGTGTATGTGTATGATGTTTGTGTGTGTATGTGTGTTTGGGGGTGTGTGTGTGTTTTGCTGAGGATTGAAACCATACTAGATAAACTCTGTTACTAAACTATAACCCCAGTCTAGAGTTAATATTTCATATTACTTCCTGAGATTGTCAAGACACATAACAAATAACAACAATAACAGGAAGACTATGTTGGCACTGGTGAGGTAGCTCAGTAGGTAGGGCACTTGTCCCCAAGCCTGAAGACCTGAGTTAGATCTATGGCACCCCAGAAGGAAGGGAGAACATCAACTCTCAAAAGTTCAATTTGTCTTATGGTGCCCCCCTTACACACACACACACACACACACACACACACACACACACACACACACACACACATCAATTTAATTTTTTTTAAAGAAGTAACTGACTTGTACCATTAACCTAATGCAGGAAGCTGATGTATAGCTGGCGTAACCACAGAGCCCCACGTTCTGATTGGAATGGAAGTGTACCCTATGGAATCTTTTTCTCTGGAAGCTCATAAAAAACCTGTTTGGCAGAGGTTCAGTACTTTGGAGCCTGCAAGAAGTCAGGAGTTAGGGATTGGCCTGGCAGGGTTAATCCTTGACTCCTGTTGTGTTCCCATGAGGCTCGTAGCCTTTCCTTGTCTCTCTTCCTTATCTGCCCAGTGGAGGCTGCAAGGCTGGTCCACTGAGGGAGTGTGAGTGTCCTTTTTGCACATGTATTTGACTTGGAGCTGGTTCCAGATCAGTAGAGCCCCAGAGGCTGTTACAAAGACCTCTGGCAATCTTGCCTTGCTGGGCTCCCCAGTTGATGCCAGTTGTGGCCGTTACAACCTTCATATCTGAGCGATTTGGGAATCATTTAGAAAGAGTCTTATTTGTACTGCTGCAATTCAGCCAGTATGACAGCCATAAAGATTGCTTTGTGGCCCCTTGAGCTGTTGATTGGAGGGTGCAGAGGGAAGCAGAAGCTGACTCAGTCAAGGGTTTTGGCCCAAGGTTGACCAGAAGTCTCTATGTGCAGGTCTATGTGTGCCTGCATATCTGTGTCTCCATGTGTGTCTGTGTCTGAATGCTAGGTAGAGGGGGCACATATGAGAGGTAACCACATCCTTCTCTTAGCAAACAAAAGTAAATCTGATGTTGAGCATTGAGTTCGATTTGGCAGGGATTTCTTGGTTATGACACTACAGGTATTGGCAGCAAAGAAGGAAACAGCAAATTGCACTTAATAAAACTTTAAAATTTTGTGCATCAAAAGACTCCCATTTCTCAAAACCTGTGATTAATTCTATATTAAAATCTTTTAAAAATAAGCCGGGCACTGGTGGTGAATGCCTTTCATCCCAGCACTCAGGAGGCAGAGGCAGGTGAATCTGTGAGTTCAGGGCCAGCCTGGTCTACACAGTGAGTTCTGGGACAGCCAGGGCTACACAGAGAGAAAACTTGCCCCCCCCCAATCCCCAAAATAAATAAATAAATAAACTTTAACTTTGACTCAAAATCAAACTAAAAAACTCAAACAAAACAAAACAAAACCAAAAACCACCATCACCACCAACCCAACCAACTAACCCAACCAAAGCCTATCAATAAAGTAACAAGCCAAACAAGGTGGCTACAGCTGCAATTCCAGCACCCGTGAAGCTGAGGCAGGAGGAATACTGCAAGTTTAAGACCAGCTTAGCCTAGCTACATGGTAAGTTTCGGCCAGCAACAGCTTAGTAAGACTCAACTGACAAAAAGGAAAAGAAAAAAAAAAGATAAAACAGGCAGAAAATAGATACAAATCATGTATCTGATAAGGCACCAACATCCAGAATATAGAGAGAACCTAAAACAACAAGCTAATTTCAAAAGGAGCCCAGCGTTTGAGATTTGACCAAATAGTATATGCAAATGAGCAATAAACACACGAAAAGACGCTAGCCCTCATTAATCATTTGAGAAATGGAAGTCGGAACTACAAAGCTGCTGGTAGTGGTGGTGGATGCGGCGGCGGCGGCGGCGGCGGCGGCGGCGGCGGCTGCGCAGGCGCAGTCGGTGACGACAGAGATCAAAGCAGAGGCCAGTCTGAGCTCCACTATGAGACTGTATCTCAGTACCACTCCCCCGCCTTAAAAAACAACCTGCGCTGAAGTGCCACCTCACACACCAGGGTGGCTACTGAAAGCAAAAAGGGGGGGAAAAACCCAAACAAACAAAAAACAAAGCCACAAACAAAACCCAGGTGCTGGTGAAGATGTGGAGAAATGGGTCGAGATGGGAAATGGCCTAGTCACTGGGGAAAACTGATAAAATGTCCTCAGAACATTACAAATAGAATTATCGTAGGTCCCAGCATTTCTACCTCTAGACAGACACCGGAAAGACTCCAAAGCAGTCTAAGAGACATTTATGCAGCTGCCACAGCATTTTACATAATAGCGAAAATGGAGAAGCTAAGTGTCCCCTGGTGGGCAAATGAATAAGCAAACTGTGGTTTATAACATGAGATGGAATATTATTCAGCCTTTAAAAAGAAGGTAGCTCTGACCCTGGAGGACATTATGTAAGTGTAACAAACCAGTCACAAAAAAGACAGGTTGCTAGGAGCCTTTGAGAGAAAATGATTTCATGGGTACAGAATCATCGTCTCACAGAATAGAATCAAGGAGATAAATAGTGCCAGTCAGCATGCAACACAGTGAACGAATTTGATACTGCTGAACTGTACACTTCAAACAGGTAAGATGTTAAATTCTGTTCTATACAAATAAGACAAGTTTTAAAAGAGATTTAGGGCTGATTGGTTTTGTCAAATAAACATAAACATTTATGGGAAGAGAGAACCTTAATAGAGAAAATGTCTTCATAAGACAATGAAAGACCCCCTCCCAGAAAGGGAATTGTACAAGCCCAAGGCCCTCAACTATAGAAGTAAAAAGTAAGTTTTTAGATACACAGACTCAGAACTAAAATAAGCCTGGGAAAGTTCAGATGTGTCCAAGCTTTGTGGGACAAGCTGACCCATCATTTAGACGAAACAGACCATAAAAGAAAACAAAATACGGAAACCAGACTAAATTATTGATATTGCTTTATGAGCCACCTAACAAGAGATAAGCTCCTAGCCCCTGACATACCCGGACGCCCCAACCTGCACGTATTCTCTTGCTGTGTGACAACCTCATTTGAATAGCCAATTGGGTGTAACCATACATCCGTGCCTCACTTGAATCCACCAACCATGCATCTGCTTCTGTAAGCCTGCTTCTGCTCCCCAATACCCTATAAAAACCCGTCCCTGGTTCCGTTAGGCGCGCCAGTCTTCCGAATTGACTGGGACGCCCACAGATACCTGTGTATCCTGATCAATAAAAATCCTCTTGCAGATTGCAGCCTGTGGACTCGGACTGGTCATTGGGCTCGAGGATCTCCCTCCTGAGGGAAGATTCTTTCTGAGAGTCTTACAGCTCAGCTGTAGGCAGGCCTATAGAGCGCTTTCTTATTTAGTAATTGATGTGGGAGGGCACAGCCCATTGTGGGTGGGGCCATCCCTAGACGGGTAGGTCCTGGGTTCTATAAGAAAGCAGGCTGAGCAAGCCATGGGGAGCAAGCCAGTAAGCAGCATCCCTCCATGACCTCTCTACCAACTCCTGCCTCCAGGTTTCTGTCTTGAGTTCCTGACTTCCTTTGACAACGGACTGTAATTTGGAAGTGTAAGCTGAAATGAATCCTTTTCTCCCCAGGTTGCCTTGGTCATGGTGTTTCTTTCCTTATAGCAAAAGAAACTCTTAACTAGATAGATATCTCAATACATAAAAGTCTTTAGCATGCTAGCCTGGCAACCTGAGTCCACCCCTGGAACCTAAGTAAAAAAGTCAATGTAGTGTTCTGTAATCCTAGCACTCCTGTGGAGAGAGAGAAGGCAGAGACAGGAGAGCTGGCTGAAGCTTGACCAGACAGGAGGTTGGCAGAAAGGCTTGACTCTGAACAGAGGCGGAAGGGAGGCCTGACTTCCCAAAAGTTATCTTCTGACCTCACATGTGTGCTGTGACAAAGATGCAAACACACACACACACACACACACACACACACACACACACACACACGAAGCAAGTAAACAGATACTAAATCTTTTTTAAAAAGCAATTCAGTATTGAGCCCACTGTCATTGATAACTGAGTAAGAAGAAATAAGACGCAGTCCCCTGCCTCAGAGAACTTACAATGTAGCCAGGAACACAGAGTCAATAAGCCAAGAAGATAAGGACACAGTGCTGGTTCCTGTGACTTGAGCTGATGCCCTACGTCCTTGAAGATTAAGAATTGGATGGCGTGTACCCCGCTCCCAGCAGGAAGCTCAATGCCTTCTAAAGGTTTATACAAGTTCCGAGGCAATTCAGTCTGGTTCTCAGGCCGGTGGCTCAGTGCTCCCTGAAGCTGTTTGTCTCTAGGGTCACCAGACTTTGCTTTTCCTCTTGCCCTCCGTGGAATTCAGTGTAGCTCAGTAGAGTTATCAAGGCAAACAACTGTAGCTTAGACCCTAGCAGGCCTCAGCTGAGGCTTCAAGCCACCAGTCTGACTTCCTGAGTCACCTCCTTTCAGAGATCTCCATCTGTGTGAGTGCCTGACAGACCATCCTCAGAGCCCTCTATCTGAGCCACCACTATAGCTATTTTTTTGTTTTTCTTTCTGAATCCTCCTTCCCCACTCCTCCTAACCCTTGCACCTTTGGACATTTTGCGGTGTGCACAGCAAAGAGATTTTACACTGTGTGCCAGGCACAGCCAACACTTATTTCTAAGGAGCCAAGTTACTCCTTTTGAGGGACCTTCTTAGGTTCTCACTATTTACCACAGAGGCAAAGCTATAAGCCCTTGTAGTCCCAACTGCCTCTTCTCTCACGAACCTAAGAAAGCACATGGGGATTCTTTTCCCCACCCATGAGAATTATGCCTTCACTCTAAGGGGGCAGAAGTCATTACCATGAGTTTGAGTTTTAAAAACATTTTCTGTCTCTGCCTTACCCGTAGTGGACACTCTTCCATGCTCTCATTCAACAAACAATTTAGATTGGACTTAACAGATGCGGGTTTTGTATGAGGCTGCAGTGATCTGGGAAGTGGCTCATGGGAAGGATGGGGGCTGACTCAGGGTTTCAGAGCTTGGAGGGGTAGAAATTAAGATAAGACAAAGGAAGGGCAAGGCATGTTGGGAGTGGGCATAGGGATTGACTGGACTCGAGATCCCCATGAAGTCAATGGGTATGAGCACTACCCAGAGAGGTGGTCCTCTGACAGACACCCCAGTGGACAAACAGACATGAATGACCAGAGGGGCTCCCAGATGAGAGGGCCATTTGGGCTGAGGGATTAGATGGATATGTGGGTGACTGAGAGGCAGAGATTCAAACTGAGGGAGCACGAAACTCCCAGTCAGGTAGGCCGGGGGAGGGGGAGGGGAAGCTGGAGAGGTACACAGGGAGACTGCTGGTGGGGGATGAGCACAGCAGGCAGGACAGGAGAAGGACTCAGTCCTAGGGACAGGGGAACAGGCCCAGGCACCTTTGAGCAGGTGTAGCTTCTGGATCTGGCTAAGGAACAGATGTGGGAAGCTGAGGGCGGTCAGGGAGGGGTTTATAGCTGTACTAGGGAGCTCTGATGCATGAAGAGGCAGAGCTTGCAGTCAGAAGGGGAGAGAGAGGGAGCAGGGACACACCGGAAGACAGGAATTAGCCTTGTGGACTGGTGAGTAGGCCTGGGTCTACTAAGGGCTGGAGAATCCTCCCCTCTCTGGCAAGGGCCTGAGGCTGCTTAGGTTTGTCTGAGAGTGACTAAAAGCCTCTGGGAGGCGGAGTCAAGGACAGCCGGTAAGCTTGACAGACTGTCCAGCTTTTGCTCACAGTGAGAAAGAAGGTATCCCTTTCCCATGCCCCGGGGGCCTTAGGGAGAAAGCCTGGCTGTGTGCTGAGAACAGGTTGCATTTATTTTCACTGGCTGTCTTCTACTTAGTGAAATCAGATTTCCAATTAGGGCAACGACACCAGCATTTGCTTTTGAACAAGGCAGGGGATAAAACATGGGGTACCTTAAAAACACAGTAAGTCGTTGGAGCCAGGTGATTCAGGCTTTTTGGAAGAGCCAAGAACATGGGGCTTGGAGGCCTGTGGGGTGTGTGAGTGTAAAATCTCTTGTTCTTCCAGGGCATGGTGTATCTGGGAACGGGCTTCCGGATCCTGAGGAAGCCAATGAGGGGTGGTTCTTGGGATTATCCTGTTTCAGATGCACGAGAGGAAGTAGCTTCATGGTGACCCTCCTGGAGGGTCAGACATGAGGTAGGAGGTGATGGTGTGGGAATAAGTTAGTCGTCGTCCATTTTATTCCAAAAGCCTTTTAAAAGAAACAAAACCTGAAGCGTAGTGCTTGGCTAGCATGCTCAAGGGGGGGGGGGACAGGGAGGAAGAGAGGAATTCTTCGAAGATGAAATGACTCAAAGAAACCACTTCCAGGCCAGTTTTGTTCGTGGCGTCTTAAATTGAACCTCAGGCAGTTTTGGAAGGTCTGGTGTTCCTGGTGTCAACTCAGTGTAATCCCTTGAGCAGGCCAGAGTCCCAACCTCTGTCAGTAAGGGGAAGCAGTTCTGGGGGTGGGGATTGCCACTGTTGCAAATGTGAGGTCCTGTGCACGGGGGCTTCCTCTTGGGAACTTTCCTTCTTAGTGTTGGTGGTGTGTGTGTGTGGGGGTGTGTGTGTGTGTGCGTGTGTTCAGCGCTGGCGCCCGTGTGTGTGTCTGCCTGTGTATGTGTGTGTGCGCTCTTGCCTGCGGCCCTATTGCCAGACTGTAATTAGAAGTTTTCCTTCAGAGCTACTAGTCACCTTAGTTTAGCCTGTCTCTGTTTACTCGTCATTTAAAGGAACGACAGAGGAGCAGAACATTGCTGTCAGGTCTGAATACCTTTCACAGCAAGTACTGCTTGGTAAGTCTGTGGCGAAGGAAGGAGTTTGCTAGAAAGGCCAGGGACAGGATTCTACTCTCTTGCTTCCTCACGAGGCTCCAGACAGATGCATTAGTGCAGGACTGAAGATGCAGAATGGGGAGAAAATTGGTCCTTTCTTGCCCTTGTGACCTCATAATCCATAAAAGGGATTAAAGAAAGAATGCTTTCAAATGGAAAGCTCAAAGATTTTAAAATGACCCTGAGATCAAAATCTAAAGCAATATTTAAGGAAAGTGGCTATGCTCCCATTAACTATCTAAAATGGTCCCTTGGTGGAAGAGTCAGGATTTAGAGGGTTCCCCCTGCCTCCACCAGTCCCTGAGGATGGAGGGAGATAGATTGCTCAGATTCAGGCTCATGAGTAACTCGCTACATGGTTGGACTGCCTGGTACCTAGTTTTCATCTGGAACTACCCAGGGCTTCACTTTCAGAGTGGGCTCATACCTTGGTGTCTACTTGGCAGCCATGTGGTATTAGGCAAGTCGATTCAACTCCATAAATAGGGAATAATCGTGGCACAAGGATTCCCTAAATGAAACCTTGGAAAGTTCTGAAGACAGTTCTGCTGGATGTTCTGGTGTACAGCTCTCAGGAGGCATAAGCATGGTTTATACAACAAGTTCCAGGCCAGCCAGGGCAGCATAGAGAGACTCTGCCTCCAAAAAACCAATCAACCAACCAGTGTTCTACACATAGTAGTTACTCAATAAAGATCAGCTCTAGGCTGAGACAGGAAGATCATGAGTTTGAGGTTAACCTGGGCTACATACATAGGGGACCCACTCTCAAAGAAACAAAAATCAGCTTTTGGTCTGAGGAGATAGCTCAGTTAGTAGTGAGTTCTTGTCTCATAGGCATGAAGCCCTCACATACTAGTAATCTAAGCTGCTGGTAGGGGAATCAGAAGTTCAAGGTCATCCTAGATTATATGACAAGTTTGAGGCCAGCCTGGGCAGCATGAGATCCTGCCGTTTTATATATATATATATATATATATATATATATATATATATATATATAATAGTTTTAATATATATAATATTATAATTATATATAATTATATAATTATATATATAATATTATATATATAATAGTTTATATATATAATAGTTTTAATAATACTTATTTATCTCCTTTCCTTCCTGTTCTTAGAATAAAGAGGCACTGCAAATTATATAGAGGGAAAATATGAATGGCTATTACTATCCAGTCAAATATGTACTTATCATAATGAGATAATTTCCAAAAGACAAGTGTCTTCAGTGAGCTTGGGCGCTCTTCCTTCACAGTCTCAGCCCTGTCTCTGAAGATGTGTGGTATCCACTTATCCACCCCCGAGTATCCCCGAGCCAGAGACCTTACTGAATCAGTCAAGTGTGGCTGATTTCTGCTCTCTCAGACAGGCAAGCATAAGAGACACCTAAAAGTGTTACCGCCGTGTCTGTTTGTTTCTTTTTATAACCCCAACAAATTAACAGTCGATCCGAAATTTATAATTGTTGTCTGGAGGATTATACTTGGAAATGCAATGTACTGATGATGATAATTTGTAGGGAAACTCATTTTATACGTAATACATTTTATGTCCCCAAGTTAATACCTTGTGACCTAGATAGAAAGGGATTGCACCCATTTTAATCCTCCTTTAACTTTGTACCCACCCCACTCTGTCTCTCCTACTGCAGCAGAATTTTCCCACGGGGTGTTCACACTGGCAGCAACCCTCCATTCTGTTCTGGGCACACACCCATCTCCCCCTGGCTAAAATCAGCTTCTGGTTGGAGAAATCAATGTCCCAGAGAGTTAGGACATGAAGGGGTGGTCTGGGGATCTTCTGGGAACGAGGGCCATCCATCTCCCTGCCAGAGATCCTTTGTCTCTTTTCTGAGAGAAGGAAACCCCCTTTTACTTATCATTAAAAACTTAGGTGAGGCTCTTCTGTAATCCCCGTATTTGAGGCAGGAGGGTCTTGAGGTTAAGGATATCCTGGGCTCAGAGTAAAATCATTTCTCAAAAAAATGAAAAAACAAAACAAACAGTGGCTGGAAAGATGCATCAGCCGATAAGAACGGTGACTGCTCTCTCAGATCCAAGTAGGGGATCACCTTCTTCTGACCTCCTTGGGCACACATTCACACACACCCCTTTAAAACAGCCTACAAGACTGGTAGTGGGCAGAGTTTACCATGCAAGCACCAGGATTGAGTTCAGATTCCTGGCACCCACCCCACAGTGCTAGGTGGGCATGGTGGTTACCTATTCTTCCTGTGCTTGGAAGGCAGAGGCAGTGGATCCTTTAAGCAAGCAGATAGATAGATAGATAGATAGATAGATAGATAGATAGATAGATAGATAGATAGATAGATAGATAGATAGATAGATAGACAGACAGACAGGCTTGGGGATGTACACCATCAATCTCCTTTAATCAGAAAGCAGAGACAGGTGGATCTCTGTGTGTACAAGGCCAGCCAGTGTTAACTGGTGAGACCGTGTCTCAAAAAATAAATAGACAAAGAAAAACTCCCAACAAAACAAAAGCAGTGAAATTGTAGACTTTCACGTTCCCTTAGATGCCCCACAGCACAAGTCCCCCGTTTTACCAGCAAGGGACCGAAGGTTGTATTGGATGACATTTCACAGACCGTGTTATTGTGAGTACCAGCTGGGACGGCCCTAATATTGCTGTGTCAGTGTGAGGGTGAGAATATACCCTTCTGGACCGAGCAGAACTTTGTCTGTGTAATGGAAATGATCATGTACAACGACCAAGCCTTCATCAAGACATCATGCAGAGAAGAGTTAATGGACAGGCAAGTAATTTATAAAATATTAAAGAAGCCTGGCAGGTGAAGTAGGATCAGATATATAGTAAGAGGAAACATTATTGAATGGGTTAAACAGCACACACACACACACACACACACACACACACACAAACACAGGCACACACACACTCACACACACATACACACACATACATACACACATACACACACATACATACATATACACACACTCACACACATACACACATACACACATATACACACACTCAAACACACACACACATACACACACACACACACACCAACTCAACCATTTATTAAGCAGCTACTATGCGCCACTTTACACACTCTCCTGTGAGCCCTCCGCACCACCCCCCAGAGACCTTTCCCAATCTCTTGCTGGGGGCAGGGCATCTTGCCAGGAGTCACATGGCTGGTGTTGTATGGTGGAGCCAAGATTTGAGTCAGCACGGCAGGATCTCCTGCAGGCAGTGGAACGGGGCCTGGGTAGGCTGGGGAGAAGGTCAGGAGAATAAGAAGGTGAAAAGTAGGATAGGCATCCCCCTGTGGATCACCCAGGCCAAGACAAGGCCCCAAGGGCTCCAGAGAACTTCTCAGAAAAGAAGCAGGAACTGGAGACAATGGTTGAAGTTTTGTAAGAGTTTCTAACTCTGAATTGCTTCCCCATACTTGTTCTACTGCTCAAGCTTTGTGCCTATAGGAAGAAGGGGTGAGACCCACCCTTCTGGCTGCGAATATTTCTCAATGTCCCATTATGGTATCAGGCACGTCAAGGGCATGGAGCTAGGGTCCATCTCTTTACAGATGGAGGAGCGTCTTTAAGTCCTGCTCTGTGCCTACGGTGACTGGGTAAGAGAACACCAAATTACAAGAGAAACAGAAAGCTCATGGGTCTCCAAAGCCCTCAGAGAAAAAGGGGAACACAGGAAGGGATGTGAGCGTCGCTACACCCCAGAGCACTGGGTAGGCGGAAAAGGGAGATGACTTGGCCTTGTCTCTGCAGCAGGCTACCTCAGGGCTAAAACTGCCCTTGAACTGGCCTATGTCCTCCCTGGCCTTCCAGGCCCTCAAGTTTCTCTTCCTCCTCCCTCCTCCCTCCCCCTGCTCCACAAGGGCCCACCCGCATTCTTAGGAATCATAGACTAAAAATAAACATTTGCCACCAGACTAGGGCACAAGGGCGAACTGGTTCAACAGAGGTCTTGTGGACAGTGGGATGGGTTTGGTGCACGATGGGAGAGAGGGCCTCCCCCTCTGTCCCCTCCACTCCAAACTGGCAATGAAAACAATTCTTTCTTTAGTATGGCTCTTGGACAGCGAGACTTGCCCTCAGCTCTGTGACCTTCTATGGCTGGGACTATTTGGATCTCCAGTAATGTCACTGTGCCTGCTGGAGAGATAGAGCATGTGGCAAAAAATAGCTTCACCCCCTTGCAATATTCCTACCATAACTGGACACGGCAAGCCTTTATCAGCCCAAAGGCATTTTCCCCACTGGAGCAAAGGTACTTTTCTGGGAAGGCAGAACCCATGACTGTCCAGCCTAGAGAACACATAATGGGGGGCTCCCATTACAGAGAGCATGGCTGGAATCCTACAGAAGAGAGTCCAGCCTTAGGAACGGGAGGCAGGGTGAGAGGTGGGGGCCCACGTCAACTGGCGGCACACATCTGTCATCTAAGGAACCTTCCTGGGTCTTAGCTGTCCTCTACTCTCCTGCCTGTGTCGCTGACAGACATGAACCCTCTCCTGAGACTTTCATGATGGACACAGGGAATAGTATTCCTACTGAGTCATTGCCTATGCTTTGTCTACAAGAGTCCTGGGGCCCAAAGACCCTTCCTGGCCTTGTATTAGCTCCATATTTAGCCACAGAGAGACTGCGCCTCCAGGTCAGGGGGCCTGGGCTCCTAAATGCAGCACAAGATCTGCTAGTGTGGACACTGGGCTCATGACTCCACGTGACTGCACATGGCTAATCCTGGTGGACCCTACCAGCCCTAGAAGGTCACATTGGACATTCCTGTCCAGTTTACAGGTGAAGTGACACAGGACGGTTAAGCTGCCTGGTTGGACCCTCAGTGTGAGTGATAGTGTCAAGCCACTGGTTCATATCCGTTCTGCTCCAGGTGTGTGCACTGGGCCCCAACCAGAAGCATTCCAATTCAAATGGAAGGGAGAGGGATTCTATGTCAGCAGCAAAACCCTAAAGTGTTCGCCTGGAGAGCTGTCACTGTGCCCTGCCCACTGCCCTGTACACAACACTGATGGTCACTGCCAAGCATATGAGCTTCGTTGACTTCTGGGGCTTTCCCCTCTCCTTCAAAATCCCTTCCCCTTGCTCTGGATGGCTGACTTCTGTCCACCTTGTAGGTCTCAGCTGAGCAGGATGTCTGCAGAGAAGCTGGCCCTGGCTAGGTTTGGTCTCACAGATGCTGTTGAAATCCATGCAAGGGTTGTTTTGTGATTAGAGTCTGTGACTCTGACTGTAAAGTAAGTATGAACTCACCAGAGTACTCCTGCAATTTAGCCGGCCCAGCCAGCACATAGTAGGTGCTCAGTATGTGTGAATGAAGGACTGCAGTGGCAAGATATCAGGTGACCCCTAACTGGATTGGCGGGAAGCAGCAGCTTGGGACAACAGGAGTGACAGGTACCAAGGAGGCTGCTGGGAAAGACAGGGCCCCTCAGACAGGGGCAGGAGAGGACAGGATAGTCTGTAATAGACTAAGACCCTAAGAGCCCCCTCCACCACCACTGGTGTCATAGATGTCATAGGGTCACACTCCCTAGGTGCCCCACCCACCACCTCTTGTTTCCCCTGAACAATCAATCAAAATAAACATCATGATGTGAATTCTGGACCCGATGAGGCAACAAATGGTAGGATTACTTTGAAATGGTGCTGATGGAGTCTGGGATTACTGTCATATTTCTACTTTGCATAGTTCTGTAATGACCCCTCCCCCTTCTTCTCTGTCTTCAAATCAAATGTATTCTTACTTCTTTCTCTGTTTGCTGATTTCATAAATGCGTGACATGAAAGTGTCTCCCCTTTGAGAAGTTTATAGTTGTAGGGGAAGAGGAGGTTGGGAATGAGGGGCTGAGCTAGAACGACAGGATCACTGGCCACTTTTAATTGTCTAATTCTTTTAATTAGCAGTCGGTGAAACTGGCTTTTTCCCCCAACCCCATTCTGTGAGTTTCGACATAGGGTGTAGTATATTTTTATAAGCACTACTAAAATTGGACTATAGATCAGGTTTGTAGGTTGAAAAACTCCTACCACCTATGAGTGGAAAAGACTTTCAAAATCATTTTGTACATGAAATCAGAATAACATTTATATTTTGAGGCAGGATCTCATATCAAGGGGACGACCTCGAACTTCTCATCTTCCTGTCTGAGCCTCCTGAGTGCTAGGGTCACAGACCTGTGCCAGAATTTATGCAGTGCTAGGAATCAAACCAGGGCTTTGCAAATGCTCGGTGAGTATCCTACCGGCTGAGCTGCATTCCCAGCCCCAAAGTCCGTTTTGAAACAGCCTTGCTACTAGCCCAAGCTGATCTCAAGTTCATTATCCTCCTGTCTCAGCCTCACAGTACTGGGAGTAGAGGCATGTGCCCCATGCCCAGCATGAATGTCCCTTTAGAGAGTGGCTTCTTGTGTTTGTTCAAGTGTCGAGTTTCAGTGTTTGTACCTTGCTCTGCGGGTGTGCCAGGGTTTACCCACCCACCTACTAGAGGACATGGAGTTGTTTCTGGTGTGTGGTGATTATCGACAGTTGCTAAAAACACTGGTGCAGGGCTTCTGTGTGAAAGTAAGTTTTCATTTCTCTAGGGAGGTTACCTAAAGTGGGGTGCTGAACTCTGTCAACTATAACTTAGAAATAACTGCCAAACTGACAGGGCCCTCTGTAATCCCAGCCCACCTGTATTTGGCTAGCCACTGGCACCAGTAGAGTTTGGGGAGGGTTGTTTTGTATTTATGTTAAAAACAAGATCTTGTTACGTAGCCTAGGCTGGCACCAAGCTCATAGTACCCTTCTGTTTAGCCTCCCTACATCTGCGAGTATGAGTATGTACCACCCCGTCAGACTTGAGACTTTTCTACTTCTTTTTCTTTTCAACAGGGACTCTTGGACATAGAGTAGCCTGGAACTCACTTCTATTCTTCCTGCTTCTCCCTCTCGGACGCTCACCTTTTAACACGTGCTTGCACACTACGGGAACACTCTACCAACTGAACTGTTTCCTTTATTTTTTCCTTTTCCCATTTAAAGAAAGTCATTCTGGTGCTGTGGGCCACGTGGCACATACCTTAAACCCCAGATTTCAGGAGGCAAAAGTAGGCAAATCTCTGTGAGTTCAAGGACAGCCTGGTTTACAGAGTGAGTTCCAGCTAGAATTGTCAGGGCAGCCAAAGCTTCATAGTGAGAGCCTGTCTCAAGAAAATGGATTTTTAATAATAATAATAGTAATAGTAATAACAACAACAACAATATGGTGTACAATGTTATCTTATGGCTTTGTCTTTTAATAAAATAATAATTATCTGGTGTAGAATGTTATCCCATGGCTTTGTTTTGCAATTCCCCCATAAGCTAGTACAATTATATATCTTTCTTTATGATGCTGTGGGGACAACACAGCCTCCATAACTAGGCTACCCTCAACTTTGAAGGGTAGCTTTCCATGTGTTTTCGGTTCGCCCTCCCCAGTGGTTTTTCTTTGATGAACTGTCAAATCAAATTTTGATCTGTTTCCTAATTGGGTTGCTCTCCTAGCCCCACTCTGTTCTGCTTGACATAGAGTCTCAAAATGGGCCTTGCCTTGCTGGCCTAGAACTTGCTATGCAGACTAGACTGGCCTTGAACTTTTGATCTTTTGCCTCTGCTTCCAAGGGCCAACATCAAAGGTGTGTTAGCCACCATGCTCAACCTAGCTGTGAATATCTTCTTACCGTCGAGTTTTTAAAAAAATCCTTTCATATGCTCTATAGAAATCTTTCTGGTTTTGCATTCATTTATTTTGTTTTGAGATGCGGTCTCATAACCTGGCCAGGCTGATCTCAGTCTCGGGCAGTCTCCTACCTCAGCCTCCCAGACGCTAGGGTTGAAGGTGCAGCCAACATACCCTGTCTGCTTACAGGTCTTTTGTGAGAGGCAACTTGCAGGACCCTGCCCCCAACTGTACTCTGACTGTCCCTGCTCCACTGGGGTTCACTGTCAAGCAAGGAGTTCTAATTTTAACAAAGTCAATTTTAGTCAAGTTTTTCTTTGCCATGTCTTTGATTCCACGTTTAACGGCTCATCTGATACCGTCATTGCTTTTGCCGGTCTATATTATATAACCAATTAATAGTTACTAGAGTCCTAGGTCCTAGCCAATACTTGGTTGTGTCTTAAGGGACAAACTTTCTTTCTCTCTCCCTTCCTTCCTTCCTTTCTTTCTTCCTTCCTTTCTTCCCTCCTTCCTTCCTTCCTTCCTTCCTTCCTTCCTTCCTCTCTCTCTCTCTCTCTCTCTCTCTCTCTCTCTCTTTCTTTCTTTCTTTCTTTCTTTCTTTCTTTCTGTCAGGTTGGTCTTGAACTCAGAGATCTGCCTGTCTCTGCCTCTCCAGTGTTTGGGATTAAAGTGTGCACCCCCACTCCCTAATAACATGGCACTATTTCTATCTAACTTCAAATACTTCAGATGATGAGACAAAGCAGAGAGAGCTGAAATCCATCCCCCAACACCCACCTGGATTTTACCAGCAGACCCTGGTAAGGAGGAATCCTGTCCTCCTTACCTCTAGAACTGAGACATGGTAGGATGACTGGGAAGCTCTCCCATGAGGGCCAGTGACATTCAATACTACTTATGTGCTCTTAAATACGGCTACCTTCAGGGGTCTTCCATGCCTGTCTCTCCAAAATAGTTTCTTTATCTCTCCTCTCTGCTCCCCACTCCTCTAGTCTTCCTCCCGTCCTCAAGAGAGAGTGTGAATCTCTCTGGGTACAACATCCCTCTGTCTGGCATCATTTAGATCCCTTTTGTGACTTCTCTTCTGCTTGTTTTCTTTCTCTCTGGTAGAAGGTAAGCAGGGTGAGAGCAAGGACCTTGTTTTCTCACCTCTTTCTCTCTAGCCTCGAGCCTTGTGCCTGGCACGGAGAGAGTGATCAATAAGTACTTGTTTGCAGACCTTAGTGGACATATGAGTGGGTGGGTGAGTGGGTGAGTAAGGCTCTTCGTGGCTGGGGTGTTGGCTTTTTGGAGGAGCTGTAGGCTTGGGTCTAAATTAATGGAATGGATGGAAATTGCATTCCGTAGAGAAATGCTTGCCTGTGTGTGTGCATTTGTGCAATCTTAAAGATAAGACAAACAGTATCTACACAGAGTTCTTTGAGAAGCAATTCAAGCATCTACAGCACTAATCGTTTTCCACAGGTAGAACTGTGGTAGGGCATTAGGGAGGGAATGAGACCTTTTTGCATTATGTGACCTTATAATATTCTGAATCTCTGTCACATGCATGTCTTCTTTCTATCTACCTATCCACCGATCCATCCATCAACTATCAATTATTTATCTCAGATAATACTAAGATACTAACAATTTGCGATGTCTTTTCTTGATGAGCTGGGCGGCAGATCAAGGGAAAGAGTTAATCAGAGGAAGGCACTCGGAAGACAATTAACTCCTCCTTTTCATCCAGGACAGACAGACTTTGCAGAAGCTAAAGTAGGGCAAGTGTGAATACAAAAGATTTCCCAAGACTGGCTGGGCAGGAAACGTTGCTCTCGGACAGTGCTTGTTGGCACCGTCCTCTGTAGTCCTTGCGACAACTCAGACTTGAAGAAGAATCTGAATCCAATCAGACTCCTCTGACACAGTGACTAAAAATTTATCACAGTTGTCTATCTTTACGTGTCCAGGGCGATTTGGGTGTCTTGTTTTGCTTGTCAGTTTTCTATAAAATGTTGTCAAGCCACGAGCATTCTCCTTAACATCCCTTTTCTTTCAGATGTGTTAGTGATAACCTTAAACTAGAAGGCATGGAAGTGTCATTTTTGTTTCAGTAGCTATATACCATACAACAGGATTGTCAGAAGTGCAAGGTTTTGTGTTCCTTGCTATTACAGAAACATTGCAATGAATATAGATACTTCTAGCTACTCATCATCCATTTGTCTGCCTACTTAGATAAGTCTATCATTTATCTGTCATTTATCGACCAGGTAGATCAATCATCCATCTAAACCTATCTATCATCTATCTATCTATCTATCTATCTATCTATCTATCTATCTATCTATCTATCTATCTATCTTCTATCACCCAAATCTATGTATCTATATATCTATCTATAGATCAGTCTAGCATCTTTGTCTATTATCATTCATCTATTTCTCTATATAATTACTTTCATTTCTGAAAGTTGGCATGCATCCCCAGTCCTCATACATTTCTTGGTGTGAAGATATTTCAGAATATTTTTGTAAAGGCTGTGATGTTTCACAGTCTAACAATAGATATGTAAAGTTATTTTATGTTGTTATCAGCCATAAGTGTTACCACTTTTTCTCTTTTGTGAGTATTAGGTGTACAGATGCTTCTTATTTTAAGTTCCATCTCTCTACTTACATACATGCTCGTTGTTGCTCATTTCCCTTTTTGTTTGCTAGTTTTTATTACATTTTATTATTTATACTTGTGCATGCACGTGTGTGCGCACTTGTGCACAGGTACCAAGGCACACAAGTGGAGGTCGGGGGACAACCCATGGGATTCTGTCTCTCCTTCCACCATGTGTGTCATAGGGATTGGACCAAGTCATCAGGCTTTAATGGAAAACGCCTTTACCTGATGAGCCTCCTTGCCAGACCTGTCTGTTTTTTGAGCCAGCGTCTCATGTATCCAAGATTAGCCTCACATTCACATGTAGCTAAAGACAATCCTCCTGCCTGCCCCTCCTGAGTGCTGGCATTATAGGCTTGTACCATCATTCCTTGTTTCATGTGATGGTGTGTATTGAACCCAGGACTTTGCTAGGCTAGCACCCTAACATTGAACTAAAGCTCTGGGCTCTGTTTTTGTGTCTTGAGATAGAATCTTACTATATCGTTCAGGCTGACCTGGAATTTGTTATGTAGCCGAGGCTGGCCTCTACTGATAACTGCTGAGTGCTGGGATCATAGTAAGATTTGCCAGACCTATGCTTTGGCTGTTTTTATTTCCTCTTCTGGAAACAATCCACAGTCCTTTGTCCATTCTCCCCTTGGGCCATTCATGGTTTTTCCATTCATTAGCCAGAACATGTTTGGACCAAGGTAGTAAATCTTTGCCATATAAAGTTGAAATATCTTCCCCTGCACCTCATTTATCTTTTGGCCTTGTTGGTACTGTCTTTTGTTATACTGAAGTTTAAATTTTTATATAATCAAATCCTTGCATCTTCTCCTTTATAGTTTTAATAGCCACCGATGTTTGCATATCCCAGTGGTTTCCACACTGTCTTAAACTTAGGGTGTTTGAATGGAGGAGATGAATGGTGTGTGTCAATTGAGGTGTGGCTTATACTAGCTCTTCTCTAGTCGTTGATCTTGCATTTATGTTACACCTTCGATGCCAGAGTGGAGGAGAGTCTAGCTCTGGAACTGGAGTGACTGAGCCTCTCACTTATGTCCGTGGATCTTGGATTCATATACGAGAGGAGAATTTAGGAGCATGTCTGCCCCACGATTGTGGTTAGGCTTCAGTGTGTACGTCCATCTCTGGTTGGCGCTTGCCTTGTGTCAAGTGCTGAGTAAGGCAATGTGTGTACATGTATTTCCACTTGGTCTTTATGGTTCCTGACTTCCTGAGAGGCCAGCATGATTGTCTCTGTGTTACGGAGGAAGCTTAGGCCAGATAGGTGATCTAAAAGTGTGGCAGGGAGGATAGCAAGCATGGTAGGCGGGATAGAGAGCATTGTAGGGGGGCATAGCAAGTGAGGAAGTTGAGATTTACAATCTGTTTCCTGTGGTTCTTCTTCATCATCATCATCACCACCACCACCACCACCACCACCATCACCACCACCATCATCATCACCACCACCACCATCATCACCACCACCACCACCATCATCTTCATCATCATCATCACCATCACCACCACCACCATCACCACCACCACCACCATCATCACCACCATCACCACCACCACTACCATCATCACCACCACCATCACCACCACCACCATCACCACCACCATCATCATCATCACCACCACCATCACCACCACCATCATCACCACCATCATCATCATCATCACCACCACCACCATCATTATCATCATACCATCACCACCACCACCACCATCACCACCACCATCATCATCATCACCATCACCATCACCACCATCATCATCATCATCTCCTTCTCTCTCTCTCTCTCTCTCTCTCTCTCTCTCTCTCTCTCTCTCTCTGTGTGTGTGTGTGTGTGTGTGTGTGTGTGTCTGTGTGTGTGTGTACATGTGTACATGGTATATGTGTGGAAATGTATGACATGACACCTATGCAGAGGCCAGAGGCCAACTTTGTGGAAGAGTCAGTTCTCTCCTTCTACCTTTATGTAGGTTTCTAGGATGGGGTTGTGCCTTCACCCTCTGAACCCATCTCACTGGCTCTTAAGTTCAAACTCTTGGTGGTTGCTTCATCCACAGTCTTTGCCATGAGACTTACTGGACACCTGCTAATGTGCGTGCCCTACTCAGATGAGTATGACAGTCTCAGTCTGATGATGTCCATTGGGTGACACAGTGATCAACATCCAATTCCTAGCTGTGGTTGAATGAGGTGAGCCTTGAGCTTCAAAAGACATTAATAGTGATGGCTGTTTGGAGTTTTAGGGTCAGGAGATGCCTTTCTGATGCAGATTCATTGATATTAGACATAAAACATGAGCAGACCAGGTCATGTGAAGTTGGTGGGGATTAGGGCAGAGAAAGAGATTTCTTATCTCCAAGACTAGAGGAGGCAACATAATGGCTTGAATATGAAGTGCCCTAAAGGCTTGAATATTAAAGGCCTGACCCCAGCTGCTGGCATAGCTACTAGGAGACAACTGGAATGAGACCTCCTCCATGGATGAATTTAACAATTTCATAGGCGAATGGGCTATCAGGAGGACCCAGTTAAAGGAAGTAGAGAACCGGAGCTGTGTCTTCCAAGGGTGCTACTTATCTTGGACTCCCCTCACTCTCTGTTTCTAGGTCACCATGAAGGGACAGCTTTGCCCTCTGATTCCTTTCCCCACACCACGATGCTCACCACAGGCCCCAAGACAATGGAGTCAGATTGCCTCTCAATAACACGTGTCTCTCACCAAGAATCAAAAGATACCTTTCCTCCTTTAAATTACTTCTCTTGGGCATTTTGTCATGGCAACACAAGAGCTGACTAACAGTCAATGTGTCAGGAGGCCAGAGTGTGGGAGGGCATGGTTGGAGATGGAATGTGGGGGGGGGGGCATTGGTATAACAGACCAAGAAGATTTTAAGCCATCTTGGATACAGTGACACCGGAGACACTGTCTCTACAAGTATCCCTGTTCTTGCCTCCCCTCTTAAGGTCGTAATGACACCTTTCCCTGCTATATTCACCCAGGGCTCTCCCATGGCCCTAGAGCAGGAGTTTTAAGCATGGGATACTAAGCCAGGCTGGGAAGAAGAGTCTTTGCCATCTCGACTGTTTTCAGCCATTTGTAGACTATGTGTTTAAACCCTGTGAGGCTTTCTGTGCATTGGCTGCTCTAAGTCTTTCTTATTTTTAGTTGTAAGCAGGTTTGTTTTTTTTTCCCATTTGTGACACTTCTTCCCTGGTATGCACCTTCAATCCTCAGTGTTCAGGAAGGTTTCATAGACCAGGGTGAGTTACCAGTGCTGACCTCAAATGACCCTTACCCTTGTTGTCACCTATTCTTTGGCAATAGGCTGCAAACGCAGGACAGAGGGGACTGTGTGTGCCTTCGTTCTCATTGTTCCCCCAGCCCTGGGCATATGGAGAGTTGACCAACTCTGTCCCCTGAGCTCACAGCTCTGTTCCCTGGTGTCACGTCAGATGTGTCCTCTGGGCCATGTTCTTTCTCCATCTGGCCTAAACCCATGAGTCCCAGCCAGTGATTGTGCAGCTGTGTCTAGCTTTGTCCATAGCATACACCTAGCAAGACCAGAGTCCACTGGGCGTTTAGGGACACACCCCATGTTTACAGAATCCCTTGAAAATACTCATGACCACAGCTAACCCCACACCTTCTTGTCAACTGAAATTTGGGCACGGTTACAGGCAAATCAGATACCAAACCTGTACCCTTCTCCCAAAGGACCAATAAGGGTCATGCATAACAGCAACTCAGTTTAAAATGTTACTGCATGAGTGCCTGAGGAGGACAGTCACAGGGCATGGAAGCCAACAGAAGCCTTTCAATGTGAATGCCTTCTGCAGAACAATCCCCAACTAGGAAGCCATTCTAATAAAACAATGGGTATGGGCAAAGATGGAGTCAGGAAGATGTATAGTAGCACCACTTAGCATAGTCAAGATTCCCAACAACAGGGGATTGGCTAAACATGGAAATCCAGATAGTACCATTTTGCTCATAGAAAACGCAGGTATGCTGTTATAGAACATGGACTTGGGCCCACAGCATGCTATGTGTCTGCTAGGACTCCTAACAGCAAGTGACAGGTATTCTTCTCCATAAGGGAGGGTCAATTGGCTCTTGGAATCCAAAAGCATGTTGGAGACCAAGGAGAAGGAGCCTAGTGTAACCAGACCTATAGACTTCTTAAAATCCAGGACTCTCCAGGATGCCTTCTTCCTCAGCTATGTTCATCTTTCTGTGCATGTCAACCCTTTTTTTTTTTTTATGGAAGACCACAATGCCCAGAAAAACTTGGAGACATGTTATAGTATCCACCAGGAGCTGTCTGTAATACAAACTCCATGAATCTTAAGCAAGAAATACATTGGCCACCTCAGATCAATACCCAACTCTAAACTGTGAGTGGAACAGTCAAGAGCTGTGATTGAGTCAAGACTGTCCCCTGTACCAATCAACCAAGACCAGGAGTGGGGGCCTCTTTGATCTAATATGGGATATCCTAAGTTAAACCAAGAAGGAAAAGCTCCTTCCAAGAAGCTCCTAGGAAGATAAATGAGCTGAGAACCTCATGCCTCGTCTTTTCAAAGGGCTCTAGTACCTCCCTTTTCCGTAAAGAGGGGGGTACGGAGAGAGGCACTAATGGACACATCTGAAACAGTGTCCTAAAATAATGAAAGTCTTTTTTTTTTCTGAGTGAGTGAGATGCCTTATTGTGTGAAGTTGGTGACCCAAGTTAGATCTTCGGAATCCACAGTAGAGGGAGAGAACTGAGTCTCCAAGTCTATCCCGACTTCTACACATGTTCCTCCAACAAAAAATAAATAAAAAAGAGACTGTGACTACATTGTTTTCTCTCCAGCGAGCACCAATTATTTCTGAGACTAAATACTTGGAATGTTATATGTGTCTAACTTGGGAATATCCCCCAGTGACCTGCAGATGGGATCCTATATGGATCTGTCTTCAGGCACCCAGATAGCCATCTAGTGGATGTTCACAGGGGCCTAGTAAGTGGCAGGATGCACTATGCACTGGAGAGACAGAGAGCAGCAAAGCCAGGCTCTTCCCTTCATGATGTGGTAGAGACGGAGTACACAGCCAGCCATGTTATAAGAAACTGAAGACAGAATGTGAGCACTTAATGAAGAAAATACAGACCAAAGGATAACATACTCCATTTAAGGGGATCTAACAAGATAGTGTTGGGATGTTGAATTTTTAATTGGGTTATGAACCTTGACTGTGCACATTACCCAGAAGGAGAGACAGGCATGCAAAAGGGAGAAAGGCTCACCAGGAGGACCTGGAATTGGCAGGTTGTTGGTGTGCAATAAACCATGGTAGAACATGTGGCAAATTTCACTCACTGATTGTTTAGTGAGCCTCTACTATGTGTTCGACTAAGGGTTTGCTTAGGATAAGAAAGCATTTGGGATTTGAGTCCAGAGGGCCTTGTATTCTGTTCTGTTTCCAATAAAGTTGAGATTAAAATGTCAGTTTATTGCTGGGTGTGGTGGTACATGCCTATAATTTCAGCACTTGGAAGATGAAAGCCAGAGGATCAGAAGCTCAAGGTCCATGACTACACAATGAGTTTGAGACCAGCCTGCATGAAGCCCAACTCAAAAACCAAAATAATAAAAATTAAAAACCTAAAACAAAAATGAAACAAAACACAACTAAAATGTGGGTACAGTTTCTGGGTACCTACAGCTCACACATCTGTGTGTTTAAAGAGGAGTCAGGACTATCTCAACACCCTGCTTCCTGAGTTCACAATTGTAATTGAATGTGCAATGTCTCCTATAGGCTTCAGTGGTTGGTCCTCAGCGGTGGTGGTGATTTGGAAGGTTGTATAACCTTTAGGAGGTGGAGCCTAGCCAGAGGAGATGGATCACTCGAGGTGGACGTTCAAGAGTTTTTGGTTTTTGTTTTTAAAACCTCTCTGTCTCTCTGTCTCTGTGTCTCTATCTTTGTGTGTGTATTTCCCATTTGTGTACATAACTTCAGAGACCAGAAGAGTGTATCAGATCCCCCCAATCCTCAGACTTGAAGTTACAGGTGGATGTGAGTTGCCTGATGTGGGTGCTAGGAACTGAACTCAGGTCCTTTAGAAAAGCAGCAGATTCTCTTAACTGCCAAGTCATCTCTGCAGAGTTTGTGCTTTGAGGCTTTATATCCTGATCCCACTTCCTCTCTGCTCTCTGTTTTCTGACTGCAAGCATAATATGACCAGCCCACTCTTCCTCCTGCCATGCTTTCTCCACCATGATGGTCTGTATCTCTCCTTAAATTGTGTGTCAAAATTAACGTTTTATGTTGATTTCATGGTAGTTTGAATGAGAAATGTTCCTCATTGGCCTGGGTGTTTGAACCCAGTTGGTGTCAGTGTTTGGGAAGGTTATGGAACCTTTTAGGAAGCAAAGGCATGCTGGAGAAAATGCATCAATGGGAGTGGGCTTTAAGGGCTTATAGTCTTGGCCTACTTCTAATTCAGTCCCTCTCTTCCTGTGTTTGCAGCTGAGATGTGACCTCTCAGCTTCCTGCTCTTGCCAGCATGCATGCAGCTTGCTGCCATGCCCCCTGGCCATGTTAGATTCTGCTCCCTCTGGAATTCTTATAAAGTTACTCTTAGTCATGACATTTTATCATGGCAACAAAAAGCAACTAATACAGTTCCATTCTCTGTTGCTGTGATAAAACACCCCAACAAAGCAACTTATGAAAGAAAGAGTTTTATCTTAGTTCACAATTCCAGTGGGAAAGTCACAGTGGCAGGAACTTGAAGCAGCAAGTCAGGTCTACACTTATAAGCACAGAGTAAATGAATGTGTGCTTGTACTTGCTTTCATCTTTTTTACACAGTCCATGACCCAAACTCAGGGACTAGTGGTTTTGACCAATTATAGACTGGTGCATCCCGCATCAATTAACACCATCAAGAACATTTCTCATAGATATCTCACAGATTCACAGACCAACCTGATCTAGAAAATTTTTCATTGAGACTCTTCCTTGGTGATTCTAGATTGTGTCAAGTTGATAGTTAAAACCCTATCATATCCTTCTTCCTGTACATTGATTATTAGCAGCTATTTGGTCACAAGAAGAATAGTACCAATAATATAGAAAGTTAGTACCAGAAGTGGGGTGTTGCTGTGATAAATCTGACTATATGGTACTTGGGACTTTGGAACTGCTTTGCCAGAGGAATGTGAAAGAATTTGGAGCTGTGGACTAGAAAAACCCTGGAAATATTTAATAGGCCATTCTGATGGATGTTTAGAAGACCAGAATGTGGAGAGAAATATGAACACTGGAGACCTGACTCATGATATTTCAGAGAAGAACAAAGTTTATAACAACAATAGAGATAGAGTTATTCCAGCTATAGACTGGCAAAGAATATGGCTCATTTGTACTGGTCTACTGAGAATTGGTGTTTCTTTTCCTGGAACCCAGGTGGCCAGTATGAACAGCAGGGACCATCCTCTGATGGGAGTTTTCAACTGTGAGCTACCACAACCCCATGGGCTTCAGCTGCAAAAATGAAACAGAATTTAAAAGCTTTGTTTGACTTGAAACCCAAAAAATCAGACACTAAAGTTGGAAGACATAGGTAACTTGAAAAGCATTCATAGCAGTGATTGGCTAAGTTCTTTGAAAGTATCTGAGAGATGTACATTATCCTTCAAGATTCAGGATTGCCAAGATGAAACTAACTGGCTACTTAGTTTAGCTGTGAGACTTGACTATGGAGATATTGCTGAAAGATACAAGGTCTTTGTGCCTGGTAACACAAAAAGCACTGTCAACTACAAACACAAAGTCACCAATCAACTTGGCCATAACTAATCCTGAATTTAAGGTTGCCGTAATTGCTCTGGCCTACCTCCTTCAGATTCACGGTCAGGATGGTTACCCAGGGATACCTCAGGTGTTTTGGTTGAGGAACACCTAACACAGGGTGCTGCTGCTAAAGCAAATCCAACAAAAGAGGGCTCCCTTGTCACTGTAGGCAAACACATTCTTGGTTTTAGAGCAGGAGATGAAGCTGCTCAGAGTCTGCAGTTGTCTCACGTAGAGAGGTACAGACAAAGCTTGATGTGTCCATAGGATCTGTCCAGACAATTCCTGCTGAGTCAAAGACAGAACGCATACTGGGGAATCTCAGATGATGAACATGTTGGGATTTTTCACCTGCTTAGGATGATGGGAACCGTGAACACCAGCATGTGTTTGGAAATCACATATTACATTTTCAAAGGAGGAATCCCAGAAATTTGACTCTGTTCTAGAGATTTACCAATACTGTTCACTTTTACTGTTCTCTGCTCTTTTCCATGCCCACAAAAAAAAAGAGAGAAAAGAAAAAGAAAGAAAGAAAAAAAGCAAATGGACCAGAAAGTAACAAAAAAAAAAAAAAGTGCAGTTTAGCAAGAAAATGAGAAAGTTTAAAGTCACAAACACGATTGATTTAGATTCAGAGCAATTAAACTTGTTAAAGAGTTTAGCAATATTAACAATAAACTTTTTCCTCTGCACTGGGACAACAGGACTGTGCCTCAAGGGCAAGATTCCAGCCATTGGCTTCCATCTAGTGAAAACGCAAGTCCATCTGAGAGGAGAGAACTGGAACTGGTACTGTTGCTGAAGGGGACCCTGCTCGAAAACAATCATTGAAGAAGGACTTTGGATTCTTTCTCCAAAGGCATACAAAGGCCACCACTATGGTACCTGAGGGAGCAAGAGTACATCTCCATCTAGCAGTGGAATTTGTTGGCCTTGTCTACATGGTACTGTTGATATGAGAGATGAGAAAGCATGTGTCCCACAGAGGCTTGCACCAGTGGGCTATAGAGCCAGGCAATGTGCGGCAGGTTGGAATCTCTGCGTGGAGCTCCATTGTATGAAGCTATGAAGGTAAAACTCAAGCTGCAACTCCAGCATGTTAGGGATGCTGGGACTATGGGACATCCACCAAGAACAACTATAGGCATGGAGCATAGATGGCACCAGAGAAAGGCTGTGCGTGCTGCAGATGGCAGAACTGGAGGGAAAGGCTTAGGTATCCCTTTGGAGCCCAGTTGATTTTATCATAAGTCCTGGCTGCTGGACATGGACCTGAATGATTTAGTGTTGTTCCTGTAGGATTTGGATCCTTCCTTGTTATCCTCTTGTTCTGCATGTCTAGAATTGGACAATACTCTTATGTCTGTTGAATGTATCTAACTTGCACTTTGATTTTATAGAGCCTCCTAGTTAAGAGATTGCTTTGAATCTCAGAAGAGATGTTGGGCTCTTGAACCATGTTTGGACTACTGAAGACCATATGGGGATTGTTGACGTTGGAAAGCATGGATTCTGCATGGTAAGATAGGCACAAGTCTGTGGAGACCAGGAGTGGAATATTTTGGTTTGAGTACAAAATGCCCCTCATAAGCATAGGTTGGAAGATGGTGGCACTGACTTGGTAGGTTGTGGAACCTTTAGGAGACAGTGCTTTGGTAGATGAAGTATTACACTGGGATGAGCCTGAGGATTTATAGCATGGCTCCAATTCTTGTTTACTTTTCGCTTCCTAAATATGGGCACAATGGGACCGACTGCCTTACTCCTGTTTCCATACCCCCCCACCATGATAGCCTGCATCCTTTTATTATTAATAATAGTGTGTGTGTGTGTGTGTGTGTGTGTGTGTGTGTGTGTGTGTACACGCATATGAACACAAGAGCAGGCACTTATGGAGGCCAGAGGCATCAGATGAGATGCCGTGGAGCTGGAGTTACAGTCAGTTACAAGCTTCCTGAACGGAGTAATGGGAACCAAATTTGAGTCCTCTTCAAAAACAGCCATCTCTTTTAACCATTGGGTCATCACTCTAGTCCCTGCATCCATCCCGCTTTTAAAAAACTATTTTTATATTTAGTCGTACATCTGTGTATCTGTGTGGTGTTGTGCATGTGAGTGCAGTACCCTCAGAGGCCAGAGGCTTCAGATCCCCCTGAAGGTAGAGACACAGATGTTCATGAGCTGCCAAGTATGTGTTTTAGGAGCCAAACTTAGGTCCTGGCAAATTCAGTAGGTGATCCTTGCCAGTGAGCCAAATCTCCAATCCCCCCACCCCCCCTTTAAATGCCTTTTAAAATTTGTGAGCCCAAATAAACCTTTCCTATTTATGTTGTTTCTTGTTATGTCAGTCATAGCAGCAAGAAACGGAGATTGCGGACAACAAGATGGCTTACTAGGTCAAGGTACATGCTATAAAAGTACGATGTTCTGGGTTCGATCCCCAGAACCTACATAAAGGTAGAAGAAGAAACTGACTCTGTAGACTTGTCTGGCCACCACACATCAGACTCATCATAGTCCTCATCCCCAGCAGTAATTATTAAAAAGTAAAATTTAAAAAGGGGCTAATACAAGAATTCAGGTTCCATAGCAAAAACTGAGAGACACCTCCTACCCCCGCCCTCAGGAAATGCTGTATGGCGTCTATCATAGGCCCTTCCCCCTACCTCTTTCCTCTCTGAAGGGACCCTGGGGAAGGGGGATCACTGGTCTCTCAAGTATCTTTGGGGCACTAAGTTCATTGACCTTGGCCTGAATTGCTGAGGGTTATGTGGCTATAGTAGCTACTTAGTCAAAAATAGCGTTTCTGCTGACTCTAGCCCAGAGGACAGCATCCAAGCAAAGGAAGCTAAGCCCTTGACGGGGCCATCCCCTTCATCCCCTTCCTGCTCCTTTTCACTGGATAATTGTTTCAGCATGCTAGAGGGACATGGTGTGTACTTCTGTTTGGCTGCAGGAAAAAAAAAAAAGGCTGTTTGTGGCAGCACAGAAACTGAAGGGCTGTGAATATAGACATGCAGAGAGGACCATTAGAATAAATGTCAGCAAGTGCATGGAGCAAGGAAAAAGAGTCAGGCTGCTACCATTGACACTCCAGTGATGTGGTCTCATTTATTCAGTTAACAAACAAAGAGCCTTTGCTACGTGACAAAGACTGTGCTGTCACTGGATACTAAACAGGGAAAGGGTTCTTCTCACCTTCATCCCTCACTGGTAAGCCATCTTGTCCCCAACCCTAATGGTTGCTTTTACATTTTTTTTTAAGGTTTATTTATTTTATTTATATGAGTACACTGTAGCTATCTTCAGACACACCAGAAGAGGGCATCAGATCCCATTGCAGATGGCTGTGAGCCACCATGTGGTTGCTGGGAATTGAACTCAGAACCCCTGGAAAAGCAGTCAGTGCTCTTAACTGCCGAGCCATCTCTCCAGCCCCTACTTTTAAGGGCATGAGAAATGCCCTAACCTGGGTACTTTATAAGACATGAAACTCACACAGTGAACAAACCAGCTATTTCCTGGCCCCTTGCTGCTTGCAGTCTAGAAGGAACAATGGACAAATGATAGACAGAATCCAAAATTGCAGACACTGTCTTAGCACGAAGAATCCCAAGTGGAACTGGCTGAGGGTCCTTGCAGGCCTGAGAGGAGGCTGCCCCTGATGATGGACAGCGCCGCTGCTCTGGTCACTTAGGCTCACTGCTCAGTGAAGGACTGTGTCAGGGCTCTCAGTGCTTTTGCCCATAAGTAACATTGGGGAAAAACTGTCTGGGTTTTGCTTGAGCCACAGGCGCCTCCAAGTGCTAAGCAGAGAGGGGGCTGCTCTGATATTTTTGGAGGAAAATTTGGAAACACTCATCAAAGCTCTGAAAGAATGCTTCTCCTTTGACCTAATAAGTTCACTTCTGGGAATTTATCCAAAGGAAATAATTAGATAAGTGCACAGGGATGCACATTAGAAGGAAACGCATTGCAGCCTTATTTCTGGTAGTTAAAAATTTGAAGTGATCAAGACAGTTAATAATCAGGGATTGTCGAAGCTAATTGCAGTACATCCAGTAAATGACAAAAAAAAATGATTCTTTTCCCTCTATGCTAATATAGAAAGATGCCCATTGTCAGCCAAGTAAGAAAATCTTGGTTTAAAACATATGGAACCTGGCGTAGCGAAACACTTCCAACCCAGCACTCTAGAGGTAGAGACAGGAGGATCACAAGTTCTAGGTCATCCTTTGTTACAAGTGAGTTTAGGGCCATCCTGGGACATATCAAATCCTGTCTTAGAACCATCCAGAAACAAACTAGTTCTGAGAGTCCAGAAACAAATGCACACAGCTGTGGTCTTCAAGCAGGTATCTCCGAGGGCATTGAATAGAGAAAGGAGAGTTTCTTCAACAGCGCTAGGCTGAGTAAAGAGCAACAGCAGGAGAATGAAATTGGACCTTACCCCACACCGTACATACAGTCAACTCAAAATGGAGGCTAGCTGAGCACGAGCACCCTTAGAAGACATCAGAAGAGTAATTCTTGATGTTGGGAATAGTTTCTTAGATCCAAAGCACCCCACCTCCTAAAAAGATAAAGTAGACTTCAACAAAATTAATTTTGTTTTTATCTATAAAGCACTCTTGTTTCAAGGAAACCCACAGAGTGGAAGAAATGTATTTGGAGATTGTGTGTTTGAATGTAGAAAGGTCTGGACTATAGAGAGAAGTTTTATGATTCAACAAGAAAATGCAAACAATCAAAAGACTTGAATAAATATTTCTCCAAGGAAGATAAGCAGATGGTCACCAAGGGTGTGAAAAGACACTGCCCAGCCCTGTCCTCAGGGAAGCACAATGCAAACCCATAATAAGGCACCACCACATGCCCACAGCCTAGGGCGAGTAGTAAGGGCTGGCTGAGGGCCTTGTGCGTTGCTGGGGGTAAGGTAAAGAGCTGCAGTCACTGAGGCAGCCAATCTCAGCTTCCTCAGTGAGTCAAGCATACGCTGACCATTCAGCCCTGAAATCCCACCTCAACTGTAAACCTCTAGAATTGAAAATGGCAGCCAGTGGTGGTGGTGGTGGCCATGGTGCATGCCTTTAATCCCAGCACTAGTGACACAGTGGCAGGTTTATCTCTGGGTTCAAGGCTAACCTGATCTATAGAAAATTCTAGGACAGTGCAGAGAAATCCTGTCCCAAAAGACCAATTAATTAATTAGCTAATTAAGTAATTAATTAAAATAACATTGAAATGGAAATGTACACATGCATGCTTTTATAAACTATCCTTAAGAGTTCAAAGGTGAAGTGGTTCAAATGTACCTCAGCTGCATTCATGCCCTGGAACATTACTTGACTCTAAAAAGCAAAGAGGGAGTGATTCCTGCTGTATCACACATTGGCCTGGATTCCACTACACTATGTGAAGGAAGAGGAACATAGAAGTCCTTATGCTGTCTGGTGTCATTCATGTCAAGTACCCAGCACCCAGCATGGTGATCCATGGGGATAGATCCATGGGGGTGGGGACAGGGGTCCTGGGAACTGTATTACAAATATAGTTTCTTCCTGGGGTTGATGAAAACACTTGAGTCTAGGACTAGATAACAGTGATAGTCATGTGGTAATGTGAACAGACCGAATTTGCCAAATTACACTTTTTCAGTGATTAAAATAGTGGAAAAACTGTGGCTAGTCTAGAGAAAATAACTGTTAGGACAGATAATCAAATGTTAGCTGATGATATGTGAGGGCTTGTGACTTTTCAGTCTTTTTTTAATAATCTGCATGGTTTACAGTAAGCAAGTTTTGCATTAATAATCGAAGTAGGAAAGGAGACATAAATTGTTTTTATTATTATTATTATTATTATTATTATTATTATCACTTATTTATTATAAGGGAGAACAAGAAGCCAGCAACATGGCACAGTGGGGAAGTTGCTTGCTGCTTAAGCCCAATGTCCTGAGTTCAATCTCCAGAACCCACAGTAGAAGGAAAGAACTCACTCCCCAAAGTTGTCTTCTGACCTCCAAGAAGCATACTCACTCACTAATAATAAATAAAATAAGAATGAAAAAAAAGCCAAGGATGCTTTCTGGAGATATGGCTCATTGGGTACAATGCTTGCTGTGTGAGCGGGAGGACCCTAGTTGAATTCCCAGCACTCACACATGTTAATGCTTGGCAGGAACCCCTGTCAACCAGTGCTAAGGATGCAGGAACAAGAGCATCCTGGGAGCTTGCTGGCCAGTCACTCTACCAAAGCAGTGAACTTCAGGTGAGCCATTCAGCTTAGACATACAGGGAGGATAGCTACTTAAAACCAGATAAAATGTTATCTGAACAAATACTCATTTATATGTTCTGTTAATTATCTAAGTTGATCCTAGAGAGAAAAAAGAAACCATGAAACTGAACTTGGTTAAAAATCAGAAACCATGGAATTTTCAGGTAAACAGATGGAACAAGAAAACATTATACTGAGTATGGGAGCCCAGATGCAGACAGTCAGATATTGCAGACAGACAGATATCACATGTTCTCTTTTATTTGTGCTTCCTAGTTCCAAGTCTTCAGATATGCATGTGCAATGCGGTGTGACCACAGGAACCAGGAAAGTGAAAAAAGACTGTGGGGGAGGGGGGAGCTCTAGACAGGAGAACACCTGGATCCAACAAAGAGAAAGAGGGAAAGGAATGGGGTCTAACCTGAGGAGGGGGAGGGTCAGGAGAGGGGAAGGGTTAGGAGAGGGGGAGGGTTAGGAGAGGGGAGGAGAGGAGGAGGGGAGGGGGAGGGAGGCAATGTAGAAGGACAGAGGAAGGAAGAGGAGTAATTAACACAGGAGATGTTTATGAGAACCACAGGAATCCTATTGTTTTTATGTTTGCCTAAAATTACATCTAAATGTATGTGAATTATTCATACACATACACCCTGAAATACACATGCACCACAGTTTTAATAAAGCTATACCACACAGTCATAACAGGCTCCTCTCAAGAGCCATGGCTACCTAACAGAACTCTGGGCCCCAGGCATGAGAGGCCTCCCTGAGTTGTTGGTCAGGGGAATCCAAGAAACTCCTAAAAGGATATGGGCTATGGCCATTGTCCTCTGTTTTCTCCCAGAATTTAAAGGTAAAACCCTATTGCTGAACACACCATACATTTCAGACCCAGGAATCAAACTGGAGATGACCCACAAGCTGCTTTCATAGTACCAGAAGGTGTATCCGAGGGAGGAAAGGAATCAATAGTCGTCCTACCCAGCTGCGATACCTATGAACTACAGTAATGACCAGTAATGGCCAGTAATGGCCAGTAATGGCCAAGATATCACCAAAGATGCACTATATATCTTGGGGGTAACCAATAACTGTCTAATTGGGCTCAAGACCCCCTCAGTAGGAGGGAATTCACGCCTGGTCCTGTAAACACAGCCAACTACGCCTGGCTGGTGAGGTCATAGACCTAGAAGAGATTCTACCATCATCACTGTCCAAACCGGTATAATTCCCAACTGCATTCTTAAATGCTTATCCTTATACCCACAGCTAAGTGTAGCCTTCACCTCTCATCAGAGAAGCTCCTTTTACAGCAGACAGAGACCATTACAGAAAACCACAGCAGGTCAAAATACAGACAACCACTGACCACAGGGGAGCCCAGCCCCAACTGATACACCTACGACACAACCTCTACATTTAAGGCTCAGGGAACATCTCAGAAAAAGAGGCAAGAAGATGGCGGGAGTCTGAGGACCACAACATCTTCTGTGAGACAGTGTCTTCTCTCCAGGATAGAAAAGTTGGAATCGCAACATAATGGGTGATATGCCCGAGCCTGATGAAATCGCAACAATGTGGCTGTCTAAGATCTGAGCAAGGACAATACCAGCTGACATGCCAGTGTGGATGAGGGAAATCTCACACAAAGCTCCACCCCTGGATGAAAAGCTCCATCAAAGACTGATGTGGGAGATGAGTCTTCCCCAGGGATAAGCCCTCTACTCAGTTACCCAACACTAAGAAATCAGCCCTAAAAATGTATGTATACAAGCAGCACTAAATCAACTCAACAGGTTATATTTTTATACTTATTAATTTATGTATAAATAAATAAATATAATAAGTATGCATAAATAAATATTTTTAAAAGGCCATGAATTTGAGCGGAGGCACAGGGGAAAGTGGAGGAAGAGGGGAAGTGATGTAAATATAATATACATATATAAAAATTTAAAAATTAATTTAAATATTTTTAAAGGAAATAAGAATATATAAGAAGAGAGAACAAAACCTGCAGTTAGCCTTTGGCTTCTACATGTACACATAGGGGTGAGTGCCCCTTTACATCCCTCCCCCCAATATGTACATGCATATATTACATACACAAGAAGAAAGAAAAGCAAAAGCAAGAGGAGAAAGGAAAGGACAGAAGAGGAGGGAAGGGAGCCATTGAAAGAGGGAAGGAGGAAGAAAGCAAGCCTTGGAACTCCACTCCTACCCCATGCATGGCAAGACGAAGGCCTTGCTGATATCGGGCTGGGAGCTGTAAGGGTTTCTGTTAGCACAGGAAGGACTCATGATCAGCAGTGACCAATCAACATCGCCCTACGGGTCCTATGGAAAGATGCCCAGGACGCACGGTGGTACACACATAATGACTGTGGAGTGAATATGTGTGCACTTGTGAATGCAAAGATTTTCTCCAAAAGTGAATAGAACCCAGCGAGAATGGTTTTCTCCAGATAGCTCAGCGGGTAAAGGCACTTGCTTCTAAGCCTGACAATTCCTAGTTCAACTCCCAGAACTAATGTGATGGAAGGAGAGAACCAGTTACTCTAGGTTTGTCTTTGATCTCCACAAATGTGTGTGTGCACACTCACATACACACACACACACACACACACACACACAATAAATGAAGGAGGAGGCAGAGGAGGAAAGGGGGAGGGGAAGGAGAAAAAGGAGGGGGGAGGGGAAGGGGGGGAGGAGGAGCTAGTAGTTAGTTGTCTCTGGTGTGATGGTACTTGTCTTTAATCTCAGCATTCAAGAGGCAAGGCAGGCAGGTTTTTGTAAATCTGAGGCCAGCCTGATCTACACAGTAAGTTACAGGCCAGCCTGATCTACACAGAAAGACTGTCTTTTCTTTTTCTTTTTCTTTTTTTTTAAAAAAGCAAAACAAAATAAAACAAATAAAAAACTAGTTTTATTCTGAGCTGGCAGGTGGAAATAGAGACAAGGCTAGCCCTGTCTGTGCCTGTGGTAGTGGTTGCCTCTGCGCACATGCTTGGCAGGATGAACTTATTCAAACAGATACATTCTTTGCCAGAGCACCTGCTTTATGTAATAAAACAAACTTCTCAGTCATAAGATCAAAGCTATTTAAGTAAAAAATGTTTTTCTTGTCCCTGCCCCATTTTGCATTTGCCAAATTTTTATAAGACATTATTTAACACATGGAAACAAGCAAACATACTGTAGCACACGGAAACAACCGGGAATGTTTGCAGTAAAAACAGAACACTCTTCCCAGCTAACTTCCAAAGAGAAAATATGTTCATTTAAAAAAAAAAGTATTTTGCCCAGTATCACATACAATATGCCAATTCAAATATTATCAACAAAAAAATTAAAATACACATGTAAAAGTTTTTTTAAAAAATTGAAACTACTACAGAAAGCCCTCCCACTACACTAAATTTTCTATAGTGCTATCTATTATTGTCTCTGAAAAAGCAATTTTCCCGAGCCTCGGGCAGACTTAAGATCTAGGTGGCAGGGCAATACCCTGCTGACCTTGACCTCTGCCAGTCCCCTTTGGCCCTGAGCTCTGTAGCCTCCTTGGCTGATCTCATTACCCTCCTGCAGCTGCGCAGCCCAGCAGAGCCGCGGGGGACCCTGCGGGGTTGTTGGGGCTTTTGGACAGCTAAGGTCTTCCTAGGGTATTCAGCCTGCTTCCAAGTTCTGTTTATCCAACAAACACCAGGCTTGTGCTTTGATATTATATAGAGCAGAAAAAGAATGTTTTCGAGAAAGAGAACTTTTTTAAAGGGTTGGCAGAGGGGGCTCACTGCGTGGCTGCCATTAAGTGTCCCTTAGCTTCTCTGTGTACAGACAAGTCGTTGGATGCGCCCACCCCCACCCCACCACTCCTCTGGGACTCCCCTGACTTCTTCGGCGGGCGGGCGGGATGTGTTAGGACTCTTGGGATTCTTTGCTGAGCGGTTCCTCATTTTGGCTTCTCTGCACTGCTGCTCCCTGCACACAGCATAGGTGATGCTGAGCGCGGTGAGAGTGGCTACTCAAAGCTTTCCTAAACTTTCTGGAGCCAGCTCTAACCAGATCCACAGGGTCACTCTATCTAAGGACCATTGTTTTGTATGCTTGGTTCTGCATTGCTGTTTAAAAAGCATACGATGTTACATTCTTGCCAGACCACTCAGGAGGCAGAGGCAGGCAGATAGATCTCTGAGTTCCAGGCCACCCTGGTCTATATAGTAAGTTCTAGGTCAGCCAGGATCACAGAATAAAACCCTATCAAAAAAAGAGTTGTCTGCATCTTCTGAATAATAAAAACATCATAGAAAGTAACAAAACATGAAAACAATCTTTCTCGGACCATAAAAAAAATTTTAAAAATCACCACACACCCAGGACCTTAAAGAAGTCCTGATATATTTGAGAATATTTCACTGGGGGCCTTAAAAAAAAAGAATCGTTTTTATTACTGTTTTTACCTAGTTTTGATAATATCAACCTTGTATCAACTTTATAAACGTGGTGTGTGTGTGTGTGTGCATGCATGCGTGCGTGTGTGTGTGTGTGATGTGTGAGTGTGTGTATATGTGTGTGTATATATATGTGTGTGTATATGTGTATATGTGTGTATATGTGTGTATGTGTGTATATGTGTGTATATGTGTGTATATGTGTATATATGTGTGTGTATGTGTATGTGTGTGTGTGTGTGTGTGTGTGTGTGAGCAAAGGTCACAGGATAGCTTCAAGTCGTCTAAAGTTGGAGTTACAGGTGGTTGTGAAGCACTTCATGTGGGCACTGGGACAGGAACTTGGATCCTGTGGCATGGGCAGTGCGAGTCTTTAATCATTAAACCGTCTCCCTAGACTACTGTATTTTTTGAGAGAGTCTCAAGCATCTAGACTGCCTCTGATTCATTAAGTTGCTGAGAATGACTTTAAACTTCAGAGTCTCAATTTCTTCCTCTCTAGTGCTGGGATTACAGGGATGCTATGCACCTGGTTTATACAGTGCTGGGCAGAGATCAAACCCAGGGCTTTGTGAATTCTAGGCAAGCACTCTACCAGTGAGCTAAAGCCCCAGCTTCTGTGTGTGTGTGTGTGTGTGTGTGTGTGTGTGTGTGTGTGGTATGTATGTATGTATGTATGTATGTATGTATGTATGTATGTATGTATGTATGTATGTTTTAAGACAGGGTTTCTCTGCGTAGCCCTGGCTGTCCTCGAAGTCACTCTGTAGATCAGGCTGGCCTCAGATTCACAAAAATCTGCCTGCCTTGCTTCTTTTTTTTTTTTTTTTTTTGGTTCTTTTTTTTTTGGAGCTGGGGACCGAACCCAGGGCCTTGCGCTTCCTAGGCAAGCGCTCTACCACTGAGCTAAATCCCCAACCCCCTGCCTTGCTTCTTGAGTGCTGAGATTAAAGACAAGTGCCACCACACCAGGGACAACTAACTACAAGTTCCTCCTCCCCCTCCCCCTCCTCCCCTCCCCTTCTCCCTCCCCTACTTCCCAAGTGTTGAGATTAAAAGCCTGTGGCTTTCTTTCCTTTCCTTTCCTTTTTCTTTCCCTTTTTAAAATAGAGTCTCGTGAGGCATCCTAGGCTTGCCTCAAACTTAGGATTCCCTCCTTCAGCCTCCTGAGCCCTGGGGTTGTCACACCTGGCAATTTCTATTCTTCATTTTACAACAGGAGGCAGTGTTGCTCGAAGTCCGGTCTCTGATGTTCTGTGGCTATTAAATCTTGGGGAATCTCTGAGCTGTTTGCTTATCTGCAAAATGGGGATTACTACCAGTATCCACCCTACAGGGCTGCTGGGTGGAGCGAGTGTGATAGTATGGGTGAAATGCTTCGCCAACAGTCTAGTGCAATAAACATCAATATTCCTAGATGCTGTGGTGAGTTCATTTTTTAGTGCAAATAATACCACACTCCCTACCCCTTCGTCTGGAGCCTTGTCCGCTGAAGATTTATTCCTTAGAAGAGGTTCCCAGAAGTGGACTTTGCTGGATGCAAAGGGTCTGGATCCTTTCCAAGTTCTAGCCAGGAGAGGCAGATCCTGGTTTTCCGTGTCTCTCTGTCCTCTGGGGTAGGACATCGAGTCTTGTCACATATGGTTTCAATGACCATGAATTCAGGAAGCTTCCTTCTTAGGACAAGCCTATTAAGATAAAGGTCTCTTAGCATCTTTGGGGGCCTCCTAGAATAGCCCTGAGACATCAGTTTTACTCTGGTAAAACTGGAAGGAGAATCGCGCCCAAGGTGTGGTAAGAAGTAATCAATAGCTAATGGCTGGAGCTGACTTTTGTCCTCTTCATCATAAAAGACCTTTGAATTGCTTGGCCACTTCTGAGTTTCTGAGGAAAATGATAACATGAGGCCAAAGTTCGTACCAGTTGGCCAGGCTCCCTCACTCCACTGCCTGTGAGCTGGAGGGCAGGAGGGAGTGACCAGTCCCATGAGTGTAGGAACAGAATCACTGGAATTGGGGTCACCAGGGTAGAAGTCATCTCTCTGCTGGCCCTCCCACACATCCCACCACAGAAAATGCCCTATGCACTGTTTATCTGCTATTTGTACCCAGTACCCCGGACATGGGTAGAATTCGGCAGAGGGTAAGCAGAATGAGGGGATCCTTGGTTAACCATGACATCAAAGACACCAATCAAAACCAGGAGTTCCCCCTCCATGGTCATTACCCAGCCTCCCACCACTACTTTCCCAGAATGGCTGACTCAAAAGTCTCTGTCCCTGAGTCTGGATGTCTGCATTTCGTCCTCGGAAGATCGTATCATCTAGCAAATTAACTTAAGGAACATGGGGATCTACAGACCAAGTATTGTCTGCTCAGCTTTCTTCTGTGTTCGAACTGTCTCCACAGCACCCACCTTGCAAAGGGGAGCCTGGGCTCTTAGTATGGCCTTCAGGCCTCAGGCTACCTACTCAGACCCACCTTCCGGCTTGTCCTGACAGCATTCTGGGCAGCTCCTGGTGCCTGAATAGACTGGAGACCCCAGCTTCGCTGCTCTGTTAACTTGGTAAAAATCCTTCCTGACTTAAAGTTCCACTTGAAGGCTCTAAATCCAGGGGTCTGTTGTTTAATTTCTACAGATTTGTGGGTTCCCCGCATTCCCTCCCATTACTCATTTCTAGTTTCACTTCGTAGTTATCAGAGAATATACGTTATATACTTTGAACCCTTTCAATTTATTGAAATTTCTTTTAGGGTGTATCATTATGATTATGCTAAGCAAAAATATCCCATGTGCTGCAGATAAGAAGGTGTGTTCTGCCAGATGGGATGGCAAACGCCTTTAATCCCAGCAGCACCAGGCGGATCTCTGTGAGTTCAAGGCCAAGCAGGTCTACAGAGCAAGTTCTAGCAAGCTATGGCTCACAGAGAAACTCTATCTCAAAAACCAAACCAAACCAACCAACCAACCAACCAACCAACCAATCAACCAAACAAACAAACAAACAAACAAAAAAAAAACAATCTAAAAACCCTGGGGGCTGGAGAGATGGCTCAGTGGTTAAGGGCACTCACTACTCTTCCAGACATGGGTTCAAATCCCAGCACCCACATGGCTGCTCACAACTATCTTAACAAGATCTGTCACTCAGGTAGACATACATGCAGGCAAACACCGATGCACATAAAATAAAGGTAAATATGTTCACAAAGAATTTGTGCTGTGTTCTACTTTTGTTAATTGGTATGGTCTGTCAATGCTTTTGAGGTCTAACTTGTTCGCAGCATCCTTCAAGACTCCTGTTTCCTTGTTGCATTTTTATGCCTCATCCAACTTTTGTTCTTCCATGAAATATCGAACAAATGCTTCCTTGAAAGCCAATGTTACCGTTATTTTAGAATTAGCTTTGGAGGCTGATCTACTCCATTTGACCAGGTCCCACGTTTAATCCTTGTGTCTCTGTATGTCTCTGTATTTCTCTGTATGTCTCTGTATTTCTCTGTATGTCTCTATAAGTCTCTGTATGTATGTGTATTCATATGTGTGCAGGTGCACATGTGTGCCTGTATATTTGTGCCTGTGCACATACATGTAGGGGTCAGAGGCCAATCTTTGATGTTGTTCCTGAGGCAATGCCTGCTCCTCTCCACTTTGGGGGACTCCTGATGGCCTGGAACCTTGCAGCTGACCAGCCAACAAGCACCAATGATACACCTGTCACTCTACCTCCCTGGCACTGGAATGGCAAGTGTGCGCCATGATACCCAGATTGAAGCCCCAGGTTCTCGTGCTTACAAAGCAAGCACTTTACTGGCTGTGCTGGTTACATTTGTGGACTTGACACAAACCATAGTCACTTGGGAAGCAATTCCTTCAGTTAAGGAATTGTGTCCTCTGAACTGATGTACTGATGTGTGTGTGTGTGTGTGTGTGTGTGTGTGTGTGTGTGTGTGTGTGTGTGTGTGCTTTCTTGATTAATGATTGCTGAGGGATGGCCCTGCCCACCTTGGGCGGTGCCACCCCTAGGAAAGTGGTCCTGGGTTGTATAAGAAATCCAGTTGAGCAAACTATGGATACAGTCTAAGAAGGAGCATTTCTTCATGGCCTCTGCTTCAATTCCTGATTCCAGCTTCCTGCTTTGAGTTCCTGCTCCGACTTCCCTCAGTGATAACTTGTAAGCTGAAACAAACCCTTCTGTCCTCAAACTGTTTTTGGTCATGGTGTTTGAATCACAGCAACAGAGGCCAACTTCAACTGAGCTATCTCCCCAGCCCTTTATATTTAATCCTTTTTATACGAAAAGACTCTCCATGTTTCTGACAGCTCCAGGCCTAAACGTCTCAGGACATACAGCTCTTTAGAGAGTCTCTGGATGAGTCAGCCTGACTCTTCCATTCAGTCAACCAGTCTGCCCCCTTGACCCTCGCTTGACAGAGCTGATTTGTGTAGCCTAGGTTAACACTGAGTTGGCAATCTCTCTGCTTCAGTCTCTCAAGTACTAGGATTACAGTGGACCCACCATGCTTAGCCCTTCCTTTTTCTGTTTCCTACTTCCTGACTTTCTTTTTCTTTCCCACACATCACTGTTCTTCCATCTATCCCTTCATTTCTTCCTTCCTCACCTTATCCCTTCATTTCTTCCTTCCAACTTTCCTTCGTTCTACTTAGCCATTTATCTTCCCTTTCCTCCACCCATGCTTCCTTACTCCCATCTATCCGTTTACCTCCTGCCTCTCCCTTCCTCCACGACCTTCCTCCTCTTCTCGTATCTAGCTCCCTTTCCTGTCTTCCCTCCATCTACCAATCCACATCAAATGGAACAAACAACCTAAAATGCTGGAGCTCAAAGCAAATGTGACAAGAAAGGTCTTGTTAGTGAAGGATCACAGAAGGAACTGGACTGAAGGACCCTGGTTTCCAGTCTCCACTTCCCAGGATGACTAAAGGTGTTTCTTTCTCTCTTTTTCTTTTTCTTCTCCTTTCTTCCTTTGTTTCTTCCTTTGTTTCTTCCTCTGTTTCTTTCTTTCTTTCTTTCTTTGTTTCTTTCTTTGTTTCTTCCTCCCTCCCTCCCTCCCTCCCTCCCTCCCTCCCTCCCTCCCTTCCTTCCTTTCTTTCTTTCTTTCTTTCTTTCTTTCTTTCTTTCTTTCTTTCTTTCTTTCTTTCTTTCTTTCTTTCTTTCTTTCTTTTTTTCTGGTTTTTAAGACAGGGTTTCTCTGTGTAGCCCTGGCTGTCCAAGCTCTGTCGACCAAGCTGGACTTAAACTTACAGAGATCCATTTACTTCTCCCTCCTGAGTGCTGGAATTAAAGGTGTGAGCTACCACCTCCCGACCTAAACGTGTTTCTTTACTTAAAAACTTTTATGAAATAACTGTTGTGCTCCATACAGAGAGCCAGGCGCTGTTGGGGCTCGGGGTGGGGGGTGTTCTTCACAGGATCAGACACTAACACCAGAGCCTGACTGAACCACAGTACAGTGACTTGCAGTTTTGAGAGTGACGCACCAGAAGATACTTTGAAATCGCTTCGTGGAAAAGCCAATATTTGGTTGGGGTCTTAAAGGACAAGTTTTCTTTCTTTCTTTCTTTCTTTCTTTCTTTCTTTCTTTCTTCCTTCCTTCCTTCCTTCCTTCCTTTCTTTTTCAGGAGGGGGTGTCAGAATCAAATGTGAAAATGTCACAGAGAAGAGTAGAAGGTTATATTTCAGATAACCTGGTAAAAATGATTTAGACTAATTACAATGATTTCAAAATGATTTAGACTAATTACAATTGTCTAGAGTGGTAGCAATCATCTTTGGTGCAGTATTTAAGGCTGCAGGCTGGTTTTCTATGTTGGAACCCAACGCTCAGAGTAACAGGGCAAAATGAAGGAGTTCTGCAGAGTGAGGGCTTTGATGTAAGACCAACTTTGCCCTGAGCCCTGCTGTCCCTTTGCGGTCCACATGGTCATCTGTAGAAGGAGGGTGTGGGCAGAGAGGGTTTGGTGAGTGGTGTGTGTAGAGGAGGGCCAGCTCATTGTGAGTGCAGCTCTGGCTGTTCAGGGCAAAGGTACTGGCCAGGGGTGGCACAAATACACATTGTCCCCTGGAAGAGATGCTTCTGTCTACATGGCCAAAGACAGAACTGTAAGAAAATTACTTAATTTTTCTTAGCCTTTCGTTTTTAGATAGGATATCTCAATATTATAAAGACAAAATCAAACTCTGTCAAGAGAAAGATTCTGAAAATTATCAAATGCAAGTAAAAGCCATAAAGATGTTCACCTCGAGTGTTGCTTATCATGGAGATGTGACCCTGCCCCACCCCCAAAAAAGTCACAAAAACAAAAGTAGACTGTCAGGACAGAGGACATAGCTCGATGATAGATGGTTGAGTGACTAACATGCACAAAGTCCTGTGTTTGAGTCCCAACACCACACAAACCCTCGCAGGTGTGGTCTTAACATGCTGGCAATCCCAGCACTCAGAGCAGAAGCAGGAGGATCAGAAGTTCAAGGCTGGCTGTGGCCTCTTCCCTTGGTCTACCCTCCTCTCTGGAGGTCTCACTTTGCTTTTGGTGTCTCGCCTGCTAAACTTTGACTACTTGCTCACTCTAAAAAACAAATTCAAAGTAATTCTCAACTATGTATTCATTTCGAGGCCTGCCTGGTCCACATAGCAAGTGCTAGTCTATCTGGGACAACTCCGTGAGGCTCTGACTCACAACAAAATCAACAAACAAATCAAAAGACAGCAACAGACAAAAATTTAAAAACAATGTTTAGGATACTTTACTTATTGCATGGTGGCCCACAAAGTCTTCAGTAAAGTGTTCAGTGCCTGTCAACATGCGAAATTAGCTAGATGTTTTTGGAGGGTGAATTGAAGCACGGAAACTGGCCTCAACTAGAAAAAAAAATCCCCAGGCATCCGATCTCACCTGAGGATCAGAATGTAGAAGGGATTGTAATGACCTGAAAAGGAGGTCCCAACATCCTGTGAAATAAAATCGGACACAGAAGAGTCTGTGCACAGTTAACTGTATGCTAGTTAAAACAGAAAAAACAAACAACAACAAAAGAAAATGCTTGCTGGCCTCTAGGTGGTGAGTTGAAGGAGTTCCCCCTTTGATTATTCATGCGATATACTTCTCTTTCATCAGCTTCTACTGCTTGTAAAATTAAAAATGATGTGAGATGCTAGATGAGCTTGAACCAAGCTTACCGGATCTGACCAGTTGCTAAAGAAACTGAGCTGGAGGTCAAGCAACATTGTCAAGGTCAAGCCGAGCCTGAGCGGTACATTGATTTATAGCCAGTTCCATGACCTTTCCACTTGACCAGGAGAAAACACCTCCCTGGCAGTGTGTTGAGTGCTTCTAATATAGAGCAGGGGAGATCTGAAGGACTGGGCCTTGCTGTCAACCCCCTGCCTTCTCCCTCACTCCCTTTCTCTGTTTGTAGAAGACAACCTGGGAGAGCCCCTGGCTGGTGAGATCTATCCCTCTTCTCCCATTTCAAAGGATACTCGCTCACCAGGATTCTTTTGCACCCCAGCTTGGTAACATGACCTTGGGGCTGTTCTGGGCAGAGAATCTTCTCAGCAGAATGGGCTGAGAAGCCTCCTGCAGATTGAGCCAGTGTAATCTCTGCCTCACTTGTGCAGATAACAATTTTTGTAAAGGTGTCTGTTGTGTGATCAGGGCACGGAGAGTGGGAGATGGAGATGCCAAGTGACAATCGAGGAACTGAAAGGGCCCTTAGAGATCGCCTAATTTATGCTGGATGACTTAGGAAACTGAGGCATGTGTGTGTTAGCCAGCCAGGACCAGAATCCAGGGGGCTTTCGTTTCTTAAGCATTTCTTCATCCCGTTCTTTTCAGCTCCTCCTTCTTCCCCTTCTTAGGCCCATGGACCACACATCCCTAGCTGATCTTTCAGTGTATGATGTGTTTCATGGGGCCAGCCCCTTGAACCATCCTGTAATATAAGCCTATGAGTCACCATGAAAGAATGTTGAGGTAGGATAGGAGCGGGATCTGACTGTCGGGTGGCAACTGTAACCTTCTGGCTGCTGCATGGAGAGGGAACCAGCACCGTCAAGGGGAGCATGGAGTCTGTTGTGACTGTTCAAGCAAGAGGGAGGCAGTAGGCCATGTCTAAGGCAATAGCAACAGACATGGAAGTCATCAGTGAGAGTCCCCATGACGTCCTTGAGTCACATCCAATTCCTTCTTTGCCACCAAGTCAGTAGTCACCCGTCTAATAGGCTTGGGCTTGCATTTGGTAGGATTCTTTTAGGTGTGGTTGTGTAGGGACCTAACTCAAACCAGTGCTCAAATCTGTTTGTTGTACAGCATCATGTCAGGCATGTGGTAGGTATTTGGTAAATGAATGCGTGCATGAATGAATGACTCTTGACTTCTGGACCATTGTTATTTCTACAGCACATAATTCTGACTTTAAGCCTAAATTCCATAATCCTAAATATGTTTTAAGTCCATCTATTCCCATTTGTTCTCAACTCAGGAATCCCCTATAGGACGTACTTGGCAAACTAAAGAAACTGAGCTGGAGGTCAAGCAACATTGTCAAGGTCAAGCCGAGCCTGAGCGGTACATTGATTTATAGCCAGTTCCTTTCAGGCTGCCTTTGAAATTCTCCTGAGATAGGCTGCCTTTGAAATTCTCCTGAGACAGGAGAATTGCCTGAAAGAATTCAGGGCTGGTGAAATGGTTCATCAGGTGACAGTGCTTGCTACCGAGACTGACAACCAAGAATTCCATCACTGAGATCCACACGTAGAAGGACAGAACCAACTTCTGAAAGTTGCCTTTTGACCTCCACGTGTGCACCCAACCCATCATGTGAGAGTTTCCTGGTGCTACTTTGCAGCCAATCTGCTTGCCCCACACCTGACCTTTATTTTTTGGTAACGTAAGTTGCCTTTTCTAAAGTTCCATTTAAATAGACTTCTAAGTACTACATAGACTTCTGCGTCTGGCCTATTTCACTTATTGAGATTCATTTGTGCTGTTGCATGTGTGTTGCTAGTATGTTGCTCTATTGTTGTGGGATAGTAGTTGATTGAATGGACGTACCACAATTTGTTTACTCATTCACCAGCTAAAGGGCTAGCTTCCAGCTTTTGACTATTATTAATAGGGAAACTATGAGAATTCTCTCACAACACACATCTTTGTGTAGACATTGTCTTAGTTTGCTTCCATAAATACCTAGCATGGGATGTCTGTGTCCTATAGAAGATGTGTATCTAATTTAATTAGAAGCTGCCAAACTACTTTCCAACATGTTTATAGCGTGTTTCACTGCCTACGAATGTCACAGGGGAGTTTGAGTTGCCGGGCAGTATCACAATCAGCACTGCCAGTTTATGGTCATATTCACCACAGAACAGTGCCTCACTGCTTTTCAAGCGTGTTAATATTAGATCTGGAGCATTTTCCCATGTGCTTATCAGCCATTCATAATAAGCTATGAGCTGTAGTTATGTGTGCATGTGTGCATGTGTGCATGTGTGCATGTGTGCATATGTGCATGTGTGCATGTGTGTTTGGAGGTCAGGGAGTTGAAAACAGGGTCTCTCTCATGCATGCCCGGCAAGTGCTCTGCCCCTGGACTATATTCCCAGCCCGAAGCATAGTTATGAAGCAGTTCCTTTTTCTGTTAGAAATGTCCAAACTCAGCCAGTCGCAGTATAATCCCAACATTTGGGAGCTGGAGGCAGGGCCCAGCCTTGGCTTCATAATAAGTTCAAATCCAGCCTAGGCTACATGAGACAATGCCTCAGAACAAAGGGAGGAGAGAGAGGAAAGGAAAGAGGGATGAAATTGCCAAGTTCTGTCTGAGCCTACACTTACCTATAATCCCAGCACTTAGAGGCCAGTCTGGCCATAGGAGACACTGCCTGAGAAATAAACAAACAGGCAACCAGATGGATGGCTCTCAGCAAGTAAATGTGCTTGCCGCTCAAGCCTGAGGACCCTTTAGAAAAACCGTGGGAGAAACTGCTTCTGGTTTGCACATGCGCAATGTAGCACCTACTTCCCCATCACATACCCTCATACTTACACGAATAAAAAACAGAGCTTAAAAATAAATAAATAAATAAATAATAAGCAAACAAAAAAATCTCTAAGCTCTCTATTGGTCTGTTTCAGTCGACAAATGTTTACAGACCACTTGCTCTGTCCCACATCCTGTCATATGTGTGAAGTCTCGACACCAAGATCCATTGCTGGTCCTGTTTCATCACTTCCTTGGATGGGGGTGGGGTGAGGGTGGGGGTGAGGATAAGGGTGAGGGTGAGGGTGGGGGTGGGGGAAACGGATACTTCCAAGAGTTTTCTCTCAGTGCATCTGAGTGAAGGGGAAATGAGGAAAAGCGTCTACAAGCCAGGGGGTGATGGTGGAGACTAGAAGCTGGGGTGTGCTCAGGGGACTTCCAGTGGCATCAAGAGACTCAATCAACTATTTGCTCATTGAATGCTCACACAGCATCCTCTATGAGCCAGGCAGTGCTTCCTGGTGGACCACCATGGCCTATACACGCAGCCTAGAGGATCCCACCAAGTGAGCTTCCTTTCCTTGCAGCAACTCGCTTTTGTTAAATCCACTTAGTTACGAAGATTAAAAGACACCTACACAGGCTTCTGTTGCTTGTAAACGTTATATATAATGTTACACGGACACTTTATTGTGATGTTTAAATTAAATATGTATTTATACAGTTCTTTCCTCCATGGGATTTCCTCATTTAAGCTGTATAATCCACGAGAGAGCTCAGGATTGCTGTCATTGAATCTGAGAGCCAGGGGACTAAGAACTGGACCAAAGGCACTCGATGTAGGTGTCTGAATCCAAATCTTGGGTCTTTAAGTTAAACAAGTACACTGAGTTGTCTAAAGTACCACTGGTATATTTTTAGTACAGTTTTAGGATTAAAATACTAACCCTAATCAGTTAAAATTAAGGTCCAAGGGATTATGGTTTAGAACATTACCCAGGTTTTTCTAGAAAGCTCCCGAATCCCTGTTTGACCTAGGAAACCGCCCCGGGGCTTAGTGGAAAAGACTCAGAGTGAGTCAGAGCCCCAGCCGAGGCTTCCTGATGTGGCTTCGAGAGCCTGGTCTCTGGGCCACTTCAATTGTTTGATCAATCACTGTTTATTTATTGAGCTCACGAGCTTTGGGAGCAGTGTGTACAGCTTCAGGACAACATGTCAAGGGCACAAGTCCCAGCTCTGTCACTTCCGAGAGAAGGATATGGCAAGCAGCCTAATCTCCTGGGTCTCAGTTTCCCCATCTGTGAAGTGAGGAATAAAAACAGCACCAAAACTCAACACAACTGCTACAAGTCCCAGAGACGCCTAGAAAGCCCTTCCCCTGAGCTCTGCGCTATGCTGTTTATTAAATAACAAAGGAGTACAAATACTTAGGTCCCTGTTGAGTCTGCAGTACCAGTGGGCAAATTACATGAGGGCTGCCTTTTCTATTTAGTAATTTCGCTAAATAGAAGGGTTTTTTTTTTATAATGAAGATCAACTTAAAGAAAAATTTTAGCAGAGAACACTTTTTCCAAAACCTAATCTCAACAAATATACTGTTTCTATTTCTCCATCTTTTTAAATTCAAAAGTCTGCCCTCACTTTGGAATTTCATTAAAATCATTCATTTTTAAGAACTTGACAACATTAAGTGTACATTGGGGTGGAGGGCTTTTCTTTCTTTCTTTCTTTCTTTCTTTCTTTCTTTCTTTTTAATAAGAACATCTAACTCTGAAACTAGGTAGGTTGACCAGGCTGGCCTTGAACTCACCTAGATCAGCTTGTCTTTGCTTGCAGAGTGCTGAGACTAGAGGGTGTGCCACCAAGCCTGAGAGATTGCGTTCTATATAAACCACAAAAACCACTAATGGTTTGCTACGTAGAGTGGACATCACTGAAGTCCTTTAAAGTACCACATTTTACAGATGAAGCCCCAAGGCTCAGCTTATCCCAACACCTTGCCAACATCTGCATAGTTCATGCTTCTTTTATTGCTTTTTGCAAAACATTACCCCCAGTAAAGCTCTCACCATAAACACACAGGAACTTAAGCCTATGTAAACCTGGACATGGTAATCCCAGGGCTCCTACAGGGAGAAAATAAAGACAGGAGAACTGCTAGAAGCTGCAGTCTGGCTGGTTTGAAGATCACAGTGATGAACCTCAGAGACCCTGTCTCAAATAACGGAGACATGTGAGGTGTGCCACTTGTACAAGTTGGCACAAATGTGTCCACACTCACGATAATGCACATAGCGCATGTATACATGTATACATTTACATAGGACTTGCTCCCAAATTAAGTGACTTAAAAGCCATAGAGCTGGAGGTATATAGCTTAGTGACAAAGCACTTCCTTAGCATTTGTGAGAGTCTTAAGTTTGACCCCCCAGCATGAACGAAAAAATGAATGAATGAATGAATGAACAGGTTTTATTTTGAAAAGCCATTGTCACTACCTACTTGCAGTTTGAGCAGGGCTGTACAGCTGGTCTCTATGGTTCTGTGTAGCACTGTCTGGATAGCAGGCCCACAGTTAGATGGCCCAGCGTGAGCTTATTCAGATGCCTGTGTCTCGGCAGAGGAGGCTAACAGGGCTTAGGGCATCTTCTGCATGGTCTTTCCATGGTGGCTGGCCCCCCAGAGAGCAAAATCACACGTAGCCCAAGAATAAGCATAACACATCTTCTGTTGCATTCTCTGGATCCAAAGCAAGTCATAAGGGCTGCTCAGATTTATAGAGGCAAGAAACAGATCTACTTTTGATGCCTGTGTGGAATGGGACAGCAATTGTTCCACACACCTGTTCATCCTGGGAATGCTTTACCTGGAAAGACGTTTTTCTCACACATTTTCAGGGGGGATCCTAAGAGAAGGAGGAGAGGCTGAAAGGGCAGCAGACTGTTGTACACTAAGGCAAGTGACTTCTGCATGACACCCGTCTAAGCACTGGGCATGTTTAAGTCTCTTTCCCCCACATTCTACTTTCTCTTTGCAAAGGAGGCTGGATCTGTCGCTGCATCACATGGTTTAATAGGGGAGCCCTCAGCTGTGCTGGGGCCAGCCTGCTCAGGACTTCTGGGTAACAATAAAGTCAGCAGAATCATGAGGGCTGGAGGCATCAGGGGCATGTGGAGAAAGCAATTTGCTGTCTCCCATGTTTCCTAGGATTTCAAACAGATGAAAAGATCAGTGTTTAGTGTTTCCCTGACACATAACCTGTCTTTCCTTGCTATGTCTGCCTATGCCTACCTTCTTCTGTCCTGTCCAATTCAGTATTGTTCAGAGCACACTCCAAATTTATGATTACCCTCTCTGACACGTGATGTGTTGGTTTGAATATGCTCGGTCCATAGGGAGTGGCACTATTGGGAAGTGTGGTGTCTTAGTCAGAGCTTCTATTCCTGCACAAAACATCATGACCAAGAAGCAAGTTGGGGAGAAAGGGTTTATTCAGTTTACCCTTCCATGCTGCTGTTCATCACCAAAGGAAGTCAGGACTGGAACTCAAGCAGGTCAGGAAGCAGGAGCTGATGCAGAGACCACGGAGGGATGTCTTTTACTGGTTTGCTTCCCCTGGCTTGCTCAGCTTGCTTTCTTATAGAACCCAAGACCACCAGCCCAGGGACAGCACCACTCACAATGGGCTGGATCCTCCCCCCTTGATCACTAGTTGAGAAAGTGCCTTACAGCTGGATCTCATGGAGGCATTGCCTCAACGGAGACTCCTTTCTCTGTGATAACTCCAGCTTGTGTCAAGTTGACACACAAAACCAGCCAGTACATGTGGCCTTGTTGGAGTACGTGTGGTATTGTTAGAGGAAGTTTGTCATTGTGGGAGTAGGCTTTTAGACCCTCCTCCTAACTATGTGGGAGCCAGTCTTCTCCTGTTTGACTGTAGAACGAGATGGAGAACTCTCAGCTCCTCCAGCATCATGATGGCCTGGACACTACCATGCTATCTGCCTTGATGCTAATGGACTGAACCTCAGAACCTGTAAACTAGCCCCAGTTAAATGTCCTTTATAAGTGTTGCCTTGGTCATGTTGTCACTTCACAGCAATGGAAACCCTAAGACCCTCAAGCAAGCTGTTTTTCTTCGTGGAGTATCAGCTTCCTCCTCAGTACCAAGAGCCTTTTACTTAAACCATAGACACGAGGTTCACTCCTCATTCGGCACCATCTTTCCCATTGCAGGCTCTGTGTTGTGCTTTGAGGGAGGCCATGGGTAACGCAGCAAGGGGCTCCTGGTACTACTAGTACCTTTCTTGTCATGTGAATGAGCCAACAAGATCATTTTCAAAAGTTTAACTTACATCAGATTGTCAGGGCAGGTATTCGAGGAGATGAGCTGTAAGCGGAGGATGATGGATATGAACAGGCTCTGAAGGATTGTGATGAGGGAAGGAAGGGTATTCCAGGGCAAGGGAATATGGAGAGCAAAGGCTACAAGACAGGAGACAGTCTAATGCTGGAAACTGAATGGTGCCCATGGGTAAGGGCACCTTCTATAGACTGTGGAGAGTCCTACAAGCATTCTACAAGTGGTTGTAAAAATGTTCTCATATCCTTTATTTTGGGGGATCCTCAAAATAACTGCAGAAAGGACCAAGACACAATGCAGGTATTAATTTTACGTTATGAACTGTCTTTGCAGAGTTTCCCCCAATGGCCTCGCTCACCTTCAGAGCTTGAATTTCGTTTGATGTGTCTCCATTATTCATTGCTTTTCATGATTGGAATATTTTGGGAGCCAGAGACATCTTTATACATATCTTTCTAAAGCGGTATTTAATTCCTGTTAACTTTTCAAGTGTGCTGATTTTTATATATCCTTGTAAGAGACATTGGGTTAAATTTACCTTGCTGTGTCCCTGTCTACTCTTGTTGTCAGAGTAAAGCTGATCTCAGCAAAGAAGGTAGCGTCCCCTCCTCTTCTCTAGAAGAGATAAAGAATTGCTGCTAATACTTTACCTGTGAGGTGGAATTGAGCAGTCAGGCTATGCAGATCTGGCCCTTCCTAATTGGATAAATTTTTTTTTAAAAAAATGGAGTTCAGAGGGCTGTATGCACGCTAGGCAAGTGTGACAATAAGCCACACAGCAGTCCTAGTGTTTTGAGTGTGAGGGAGTTGTCCCCTCTTTTTGAGATAAGGTCTGTGTGGGTCAAGCTGGCCTTGAACTTGTGACCCTTTTGATTTTTCTTCCCGGGAGCCAGGATACAAGGATGTACCACCATGCCCATCACTGTGTGGGCAGCTTTTTTGTTACCAGCTGAAGCTCTTGTTTCAGGCCTGTGGAAAGCTTCCATTTCTTCTTGAATCAGTTTCAGAGCATTGTGCTGTGTAGGAAGTTGTCTATTTTATTTGTTTTCTAATTGCTCTAACCTTTTAAATCTCAGTTAAGTTGGTAGTCACGCCCCTGTCACACTGCTAGCCAATCTAAAGTTTTGTAAATTTTTTTGGTCCTTTCAGAGCAACAGTTACTGATTTTGTGATTTTTCCCCATCCTATTTTTCCTAATGTCTGCCCAACTTTCAATATTTCTACCCCTCTCTTCTGTTTTAATTCACGCTTCTTCTTCTAGTGTTTAAGGTAGCGAGATCATTGGTTGGGACATTATTTGAATGAATGTTTTATACACTATATTTTGATCATCCCCCCTCTATTCTGCAATGCTCTCCCTCCCCAGAACCATCCACCCAACTTTCTTTCCCCATCTAAGTTAGTAGTCTTTGTTCACAAACCCTGGTTTAGGAGTCTGTGTAAACCCTCTCAACCATTAGATTCACAAGGCATGTAACTCAATTCTGGCCAATAAGAGCAGGGAATGGCTAAGCAATGAACTTTTGCCCCAGACTGAAACAACCAGTGAGCTCAAGGCTTTTGGAGGAACTAACCAGAGGACAGCTCTGCTAGATTTGCCAAGTGGATTGGACCTTGGCCTAGAATGTAACACCCTGACATCCACAGTAGCAACCACAGAGGAAGCCAGAGCTGAGGGATAAGAATCCTGACAATTCTCCCTTTGGAGTGTTAGCTATGTAGGCCAGTAGAAGCCAACTTGCATAAGGTTTTCTCTTCCTTGCAACTGAAGAAGTCATAGCTAATGTTGTCCCCCTAAATTTAGCACCATGTAGGGCACAAAGTAGGCTGTTTACAAAGAGATGATAAATGAACTCCAAACAATGTAACATGATGGATGCTTACCAGGCTCCTCTGTGCAGATCTGACTTGGTTGTGTATTAGAAGACCAAGGCTCAGAATAAGCATCTCACAGGCCTTTGATGGTTTAACAAGTCATTCTCACTATTTTTTTTAAAGCAAAATTCACATATTCCTTAGTTAGGACAAAATAGTCATTTGGAGAAAACAAATCAGCACCACAAGGGATCCATGGTTATAGAGCAAGTCGATGGCACATTTACATAGGGTACTTGAGTGTCACGGCACATGTGTGTAGGTCACACGACAGCTTGGGGGGCTTGTGGGGGTGAGTTCTCTCTTTCCACCACGTGGGTCCTAAGGATTAGGTGTAATTTGAAATAGTTTACAATTTAAAGCAAAGCAATGAAATGAGTGTGGTTGTTCCCTTTCCAACTTGCCCCCCTCCCCTTGTCCGTGGGGTTCTTGAGGAAGTTGGAGAGAGATGCTAGTATCCATGATACTCAGCTGCACGGAGGACTCACCATGCTTCGATCCTTGTGGTGCTGTGTCATACCCTGAGGTCATGCTCTTCCTCTGGATCCTGTAGTCCTCTTGGCTGCTCTAGAGTCGAGGAGATTCCTCCTCATATAAAACACTCCTGGGGTGGCCTACTGACCTGGATTCTCCTCTCAGCATCCTGACTCGAGCTGCCTTTGCTGCCAAAGTATGCATGGCCCAAATGACTTCTCCCACTAACAGGAATTAGAGCATCTCACTGTCAGGGCTGAAGCCCTGGAGAGATGCCTGTGGCAGGAAGATGGGATAGCTGGTCCAGTTCAAGACCATCGTTGTGCAGACTGAGAGTCCAGTCTTCAAGGAGAAAAGTGACTTGTCTTAACTGGTCCTCAGCCCTCCAAGTTTTCAGTGAAGGACCCATGACCTCTCCTGACTTGTCTGGTGACTCTTCACCCTCCTGACTTGTCTCGTGACTCTTCACCCCTACACGTGGTGGGACCCAGAACCCTGAAATACCTGACAACAAAACCTGAAAGTGACCACTATTAGGCCTGTAGCAGGTATCAGGCATCTGGGAAGATATACAAGTTGTGTTGAATCAAAATCTGTAAAAACATCATGCTGTGGTTTTCCTGTCTTTTGAGTCAGACTTAATCCCTCCTAAATGAGCACTGCTAATTCCTTAGAGCAATAAATATCGAGTACAAAGTCTTCTATAACATGAACTTGACTATACAAAGCTTTAGGTCAAGTTGGAGACATAGGATAATCTTCAAGGAGTGATTTCCCCAATACCCCAGGGCCAGCAAATGACAGTACTCAGCTATCCTATTTGTCATTTCATGTATATGAATATTTACACATATTAAACTGAATCTAAACTGTGTTGCCTTTTAATGTCAAGTACTATCTCTTTAAGTGTTGCTATTCTGATATACACATATATTATTCTTTTTCTTTTCTTTTTTTTGATATTTTCTTTTTTTTAATTTTTAATTTATTTAATACTTAATAATAATTCTTTGGTTTCCGGGCAAACATCCCCCTCCCCCTCCCCTTCCTTATGGGTGTTCCCCTCCCAACCCTCCCCCCATTGCTGCCCTCCCCCCAACAGTCTAGTTCACTGGGGGTTCAGTCTTAGCAGGACCCAGGGCTTCCCCTTCCACTGGTGCTCTTACTAGGATATTCATTGCTACCTATGAGGTCAGAGTCCAGGGTCAGTCCATGCATAGTCTTTAGGTAGTGGCTTAGTCCCTGGAAGCTCTGGTTGCTTGGCATTGTTGTACATATGGGGTCTCGAGCCCCTTCAAGCTCTTCCAGTTCTTTCTCTGATTCCTTCAACGGGGGTCCTATTCTCAGTTCAGTGGTTTGCTGCTGGCATTCGCCTCTGTATTTGCTGTATTCTGGCTGTGTCTCTCAGGAGCGATCTACATCCGGCTCCTGTCGGTCTGCACTTCTTTGCTTCATCCATCTTGTCTAATTGGGTGGCTGTATATGTATGGGCCACATGTGGGGCAGGCTCTGAATGGGAGTTCCTTCAGTCTCTGTTTTAATCTTTGCCTCTCTCTTCCCTGCCAAGGGTATTCTTGTTCCCCTTTTAAAGAAGGAGTGAAGCATTCACATTTTGATCATCTGTCTTGAGTTTCATTTGTTCTAGGCATCTAGGGTAATTCAAGCATTTGGGCTAATAGCCACTTATCAATGAGTGCATACCATGTATGTCTTTCTGTGTTTGGGTTAGCTCACTCAGGATGATATTTTCCAGTTCCAACCATTTGCCTACGAATTTCATAAAGCCGTTGTTTTTGATAGCTGAGTAATATTCCATTGTGTAGATGTACCACATTTTCTGTATCCATTCCTCTGTTGAAGGGCATCTGGGTTCTTTCCAGCTTCTGGCTATTATAAATAAGGCTGCGATGAACATTGTGGAGCACGTGTCTTTTTTATATGTTGGGGCATCTTTTGGGTATATGCCCAAGAGAGGTATAGCTGGGTCCTCAGGTAGTTCAATGTCCAATTTTCTGAGGAACCTCCAGACTGATTTCCAGAATGGTTTTACCAGTCTGCAATCCCACCAACAATGGAGGAGTGTTCCTCTTTCTCCACATCCTCGCCAGCATCTGCTGTCACCTGAGTTTTTGATCTTAGCCATTCTCACTGGTGTGAGGTGAAATCTCAGGGTTGTTTTGATTTGCATTTCCCTTATGACTAAAGATGTTGAACATTTCTTTAGGCGTTTCTCAGCCATTCGGCATTCCTCAGCTGTGAATTCTTTGTTTAGCTCTGAACCCCATTTTTTAATAGGGTTATTTGTCTCCCTGCGGTCTAACTTCTTGAGTTCTTTGTATATTTTGGATATAAGGCCTCTATCTGTTGTAGGATTGGTAAAGATCTTTTCCCAATCTGTTGGTTGCCGATTTGTCCTAACCACAGTGTCCTTTGCCTTACAGAAGCTTTGCAGTTTTATGAGATCCCATTTGTCGATTCTTGATCTTAGAGCGTAAGCCATTGGTGTTTTGTTCAGGAAATTTTTTTCCAGTGCCCATGTGTTCCAGATGCTTCCCTAGTTTTTCTTCTATTAGTTTGAGTGTGTCTGGTTTGATGTGGAGGTCCTTGATCCACTTGGACTTAAGCTTTGTACAGGGTGATAAGCATGGATCAATCTGCATTCTTCTACATGTTGACCTCCAGTTGAACCAGCACCATTTGCTGAAAATGCTATCTTTTTTCCATTGGATGGTTTTGGCTCCTTTGTCAAAAATCAAGTGACCATAGGTGTGTGGGTTCATTTCTGGGTCTTCAATTCTATTCCATTGGTCTATCTGTCTGTCTCTGTACCAATACCATGCAGTTTTTATCACTATTGCTCTGTAATACTGCTTGAGTTCAGGGATAGTGATTCCCCCTGAAGTCCTTTTATTGTTGAGGATAGCTTTAGCTATCCTGGGTTTTTTGTTATTCCAGATGAATTTGCAAATTGTTCTGTCTAACTCTTTGAAGAATTGGATTGGTATTTTGATGGGGATTGCATTGAATCTGTAGATTGCTTTTGGTAAAATGGCCATTTTTACTATATTAATCCTGCCAATCCATGAGCATGGGAGATCTTTCCATCTTCTGAGGTCTTCTTCAATTTCTTTCTTCAGTGTCTTGAAGTTCTTATTGTACAGATCTTTTACTTGCTTGGTTAAAGTCACACCGAGGTACTTTATATTATTTGGGTCTATTATGAAGGGTGTCGTTTCCCTAATTTCTTTCTCGGCTTGTTTCTCTTTTGTGTAGAGGAAGGCTACTGATTTATTTGAGTTAATTTTATACCCAGCCACTTTGCTGAAGTTGTTTATCAGCTTTAGTAGTTCTCTGGTGGAACTTTTGGGATCACTTAAATAAACTATCATATCATCTGCAAATAGTGATATTTTGACTTCTTCTTTTCCGATCTGTATCCCCTTGATCTCCTTTTGTTGTCTGATTGCTCTGGCTAGAACTTCAAGAACTATATTGAATAAGTAGGGAGAGAGTGGGTAGCCTTGTCTAGTCCCTGATTTTAGTGGGATTGCTTCAAGTTTCTCTCCATTTAGTTTAATGTTAGCAACTGGTTTGCTGTATATGGCTTTTACTATGTTTAGGTATGGGCCTTGAATTCCTATTCTTTCCAGGACTTTTATCATGAAGGGGTGTTGAATTTTGCCAAATGCTTTCTCAGCATCTAATGAAATGATCATGTGGTTTTGTTCTTTCAGTTTGTTTATATAATGGATCACGTTGATGGTTTTCCGTATATTAAACCATCCCTGCATGCCTGGGATGAAGCCTACTTGATCATGGTGGATGATTGTTTTGATGTGCTCTTGGATTCGGTTTGCCAGAATTTTATTGAGTATTTTTGTGTTGATATTCATAAGGGAAACTGGTCTGAAGTTCTCTTTCTTTGTTGGGTCTTTGTGTGGTTTAGGTATAAGAGTAATTGTGGCTTCATAGAAGGACATATATTATTCTAATATAGACAAATATTGGTTATATATTTTTATAACATCATTTTTAATATATACATATATTTGTTTTGAGATTGGGTCTCTCTAAGTAACCGTGGTTGTCCTGGAATTTGTGATGTAGACCAGGTTGGCCTTGAACTTACAGAGATCTTCCTGTTTCTGTCTCCTGAGTGCTGGGAGGTGTGTGTCACCATGTCCAGTTGGCATAGAGTACATATTGACTAATAACCTAGAAAAGACACCATATCTTTCAGGCCTCTGTTTCTTCACCTAGTAAATGAACATGAGAAGAATGATGTTCAAGACCTCTGTCTTGAAAACACATAAGAAGAAAGCATGTTTCTATCTGTTCCCAATTTCTCTAAACTCATGATGTTTGTTTGGTTGTTTGTTCTTTTAATTTTTATGCTGATTCAGAGGCCCTTTAGACATCTTTAGCACATGAAAGAAAACTGAACATGATTTGCTGTTTCTTTCAACTGCATCAGTGAAGCCACAAAGTACCACTGCTGGAAGACAAGGGCGTCATCAAACACAAAATGTGCCTTGTTCATCTTGGGCCTTCATAAAAGAGGCAGAGACTTCCACCTCCAACCTAAGACCTTTAAATGAAATCGTCTAAGTGATCTGGAGCCCTGAGCTCTAGTTCTGGCTCTGCTGAAAATAGCCTGGTGATCCAGGTGACATTCTTTGCCTACATAGCCAAACCAGTGACCCTCTACAGTTCCTCATTCAGGGAAAGGCAGAAGGACAGTTTCTGTCCTGGCTTCCTTTAATGGTAGACTATTCTGTAGATGTGTAAGCCAAATAAACTCTCTCTTCCCTTACTTGCTTTTGCTCATGGTAGGAGTAGAAACCCTAAGACCGAAATTGGTATCAGGAGTGGGGTCTTTGTGTGACAGATCTGAGCATATTTTTAGAAGGATTGTGGAAGGACTTTGGAACTTTGGGCTAGAAGAGCCAGTGAGTGTTGAGAGCTGAACAGACTGTTCTGTTGGAATTTTGCAAGGCAAGGGCTGGGAACATAGTTCATGTGGTAGAGCATTGTGCCTGTTATGCATAAAGTTCAGAGTTCCATAGAACTGAAGTAAAATCTTTATTGGGACAGTTGATGCTGGTCAGCTGGAGCTGCGAGATCAGTGAAGAGACCAGCATGTTCAGAGGAGCTGAGATCTTCAGGAAAGTGTGTCCCCAGGGTCAGCACATAAGCTATGTTCAGAGGTAGCCAGGGTTGTAGGAGACCCCAGCATTTTGGAGGTACCAATACAATGGGATGACCACCAAGAAGAGCAGCAGCTAAAAGAGAAGTAGTAAGCAGCACCCCTTCATGTCCTCTATATCAACTCCTGCCTGTAGGTTCCTGTCCTGTTTCAGTTCCTGTCCTGGCCTTCTCCAATGAAGAACAGCCAGATGGAAAGTGGAAGCCAAATGAAGCCTTTCCTCCCCATCTTGCTTTGGGTCATGGCGTTTCCTTACAGCAATAGAAACCCTAACTAAGACGGTGACTTTTAGGATGAACTGTGCAAAGGTGCTATTTTTAAAAAGTTCATCTTGGCCTGAGTTCAAACGTTCCTTGGGCACAAAAGCTGAAAAATAGAGCAGCATATGGTAACCTAAGTTCGGTCAGAGGCTCACAGAGTTGTGGTGGCTGGCAGGAAACCTCATTGCCTGTTATGACCCACATCCTGCCTCCCTTATGGAACAATAGTTTGCTGAACAGTTGTGTTGGTCAGTGTATGGCCAGGGATGACAGATGTTCTACACACTGGCTTATGTGTACACCAAACACAGTAGCTGGTACACCACAGGTGCTCATTAAACATCTGTTGAATGATGGGCATCATTGTCACCTAGGGGGACCTATAAAACCCGGGCCTACTTCAGATCTACTAAGTGACAGAGCCCAGGTGACCACCATGTCCTCAAGAGTCTGGGAAACACAGCTGCAGTGTCTGAATAGATCATTCCCCTGTTATCAGACAGAGACATGCTGATGTTGTCCCTCTGAGGCTTTGTGGGTAGAGAGTAAAATATTCAAGTCCCATTGTGTAGATTCCAGATCTGAGGAGCCTGGGGTGCTCTGGGCATTGGGCTGGGTTGGGTAGGCACCACACTCACTTTCACTATGTTCAAGGGAGGCAAGGCCAATAAAAAGGCTTAGGAGGAAAGAGGTGGAGTCACATGGAGTCCAAGTCTGGCAACGTTATTGCCCCTCCCGTGAAAGTTATAAACGAAGAAATGTGCCTCTGCTCTGGCTTCCTCTGGGTAGCCGGCTGCTTCTTATTCCCTTCAAGGGGGCTATGGCTTGGACCTGGTATATGCCTAGGCTTGGCCTAAGCTGGACCTCTAGGACTTGGGCTGCAGCTAGTCACTTTAACCCCTTCTGCAGTGAGTACTGAGGATTTAGCCTAGAACCCAGAGTGTGCCAGGCGAACGTTCCACCACTGAACCAGATCTCCAGCTTTAACTGCTTTTAAGCTTGTTTGAGATGTACTAATGGATAGCGTGATTCATCCCATTGAGGGTTGTTGAGGGATTAGCGGCATCACGGCTCAGAAGCACAGAAAAAGCGGGAGGCTTGGTCTGATAGAAGCTGGCAGTACATTTGGGTCAGGGGACTCCGCACAGCTTCCCCAGTGGCCTTTTCATTGACTAGAAGACCAGCAAACAGCAGGAGATGCTCTGCCACCTTCCGTCTCTTGAGAAGTTTTGTTTTTTTGAGAGAAGGACTCGCTAGGTAACCTAGGGTGGCCTCAAACTTGCACTGAGGTCCCTCCTGCCCCAGCCTCTGAGCACTGGGCTACAGGTATGAATTATCACACGAAGCACTTGAGGGCTCTCTCAAGGAAGAACTCCACACTCCCGCAAGGAGGCCCCTGATGTGATTGCTGCTCATGAAGGTGCAGGCTCGACTCAGGTGGGGAAGGAGCACCTCAAATGACTTGTCAGCTCCAACCTAATCAGAGGATCAGTGATAAAGTCCTCTAGGCTGGGCAGCCAGTAGTATTTCTAACACCACCACCAGAGTTTTCAAAACAAACAGATCCTCTGAACAGTGCAGTCATCCTGCAAGGCCATGGCCAGAGACGGCTGGCTGGGGAGGGGATCCAGTATATCCCTTGGACTATAACAGGAACAACACCAAAGGGCCAAGCCAAATGGGGACCATCCCAAAGGAATCCAAGTTGATCCAGCAGCAGCAGCAGCCTTAGGAACATTCAAATCCTTGGTGAGAATGAGGAGGGTAACAATGGGGATGGGTGCTTCCTGTCTGCTGGACCAGAGCCAAGCAATTTATTTTGAACACATTGTTTCATTGGACCCTATGTGGAATAATACCGCCGCTGTCCCCATTTTGAGGTTCAGAGAGGTTAAGCAAGTGATGCTTTTACCTTTTTGTCATTGTTGTTGTTTTGATTCTGTAAGACAAAGGTCTCATGCAGCCTAGGCTGGGCTCAAACATGCTGGGTAGCCAAAGATGACCTTGAATGTCAGATCTTCCTGTCTCTACCTCCCCACTGATGAGATTTCAATACATGACACAATTCCAAATTTTATCCCATTTTATGCATGATGGGCACAATGTTCCCAGCCTTATTATTATTATTATTATTATTATTATTATTTTATTATTAATTATTGACAGCATCTCATGTAATCCAGACTGGCCTATAGCTCCTTATGTATATAGTACACTATAGTTATCTTCAGACACACCAGAAGAGGGCATCAGATCTCATTACAGATGGTTGTGAGCCACCATGTGGTTGCTGGGATTTGAACTCAGGACCTCTGGAAGAGCAGTCAGTGCTCCTAACCACTGAACCATCTCTCCAGCCCCTATAGCTCCTTATATAGCCAAGGATGACCTTGGCCTCCTAACCCTCCTCCCTCCATGTCTCAAGTGTTAGGATTACAGCCTGCATCATCACGCCAGCAGACTCTTCTTTTAGGTAATAGTAGCACGCAGTTAAGTTGGCATTAGGATTCAGACCTGAATGGAGCACAATGTTTGTTTAAGTGTTGGAGGGAAGGTATTTTCTACTCCTACAAGGGTATTTTCTCCTCCAGGAGCTTAGCACTCCCCCTAAGGTCAGGCCCTGTGCCAAGCACTTTACATATTTTATCTCTTTATCTTCATAACCTCATTGTGAGTAAGTGATTTTACTATCGACATTTCTACAGATGTGAAAGTGAAGGCCTGAGACTGGGCGACTTGCTGGGGTTCAAAACCAGGCAGTCACATTACTGAGCTGCCCAGTGCTGGAACAAGAGCCAGTGTGGGCTGGACCAGAACCCAGGACTCCTCGGAGGCTAGCTGTACATTCTCTCTGTTGGCAGCACTGTTCCTTAAAAGCGTGCTGGCCTGAAGCCCAAAGAGTGAAATCACACCCTGCGGTTCTGGGAACCTCAGACTGGAGAAGAAGGAAGCTGCTTCTGTGAGGCTCAAGTCTGAGCAGGTGTGCTGGGACTGTTTCCTCTTCTTGCTGGAAGGAGCCTGCTCGCCCTGGCAGGGTGGGGCAGCCCTTGTCAGTACCCTGTGGGAGCAGGGCGGGAGGCAGGTGTGCCCAATAAACAGGTCTGAGTCTTCCTGCCTTCCAGCCTTTATTCAGCTCCAGTACACCCCCAACCTCCCGCCCTACCTACCCCCCAACCCCCGCCCCGTGCACACACCTAGATGCCTGCCTGGCAAGCAGGGAAGTGATGAGAGTTCAAGGTTGGAGTCAGAAGGCTTGCTTCCTGGCTCTGGTTCAGGCCTCTCCTGGTGTGCACTCCTGACCTTCAGCTCCCTCATGTGTGTAGTGGTGGTGGTAGTGGCGGGGAGGCAAAACCTTCCAGCCTTTTCAGTTAACACACTATTTATTAACCGCCTCCGGTAAGCTGGAGAAATAGCCAAAGCGAAGTTTAAGCCGGGTTTCATGCATCTTAGACTCTAGCAAGGACAGACTGACTCAGATCAAGTCTTCATTGAATCGAAGGTACTAGGGCGGCTGAAACACTTCTAAGGGAAGGGTAGCATAGGCTTGAGGTAGGAGAGCAACAAATGGCACTCACAAGGTTGGTGGGTAAGGATGCCCTAAAGATGCCATTCTTTGGAGAATAGCTGATTGGCATGGCAGCTCCTTTTCAGAAGGCTCACACTAAGAAAGCGGAGAAGACCAATGGGCCCTGGAGGCTGACAGAAGCTTAGCCAATTCTAGACACTGGGCTACAGTAAAAGACATGATTGAAAATTTTTTTCAACGGGGGTTATTGGCTGGGCCTGGGGGAGAGAGATGTTAGGCTTAATAGGAAATGGGGGGGTTGCTTCAAAGAAAACAGGAATGCCACCCTCTCTGAGAAGCCTTCTCTGATTTCTCCGCCGCCTTTGACCTGTGCGAGTCTCCCTCCCTCTCTGGCCTTGCAGTCTGGGTAGAGAGAGAACTTAGGCCTCCGAAGATATCTCTTTTGCTGTTGCGGAGTACTGCGGCTTCAAACGCGGTTCTAAGCCTCCTGGAGCCTCAGTTTCCCCAGCTGTGTAGAAGCAGGTTGTCTGGCAAGGGCCCGCCCAGCGCTAACGCAACGTGATTCGCTCTAGCAGTAAGGAGGGGGTGCCCGCATTGCTGCGCAGGCACCAGGCTGCTGGCCCGGGCACCGCCACCTGGCTGCCGGCGCTTTTTTTCCCTGCGGGGGGCTGCGAGACCTGGTCGCCGCGCCAGACTCTGAGCAGGAAAAGCGGGGGTGCGACCCCAGGCTCTCGCGGCCCCGCCCCCGCAGCCAGCCCGCCTGCCGCAGCCGGGGGCCCGAGCTCCGCCCTCCACCCGCCCGCCCGGCTGCCTCCTCCCTCCTCCTCGCTCGCTGGCTCGCTCGCTCGCTCCCTCCCCCGGGCGGGCTCGGCGCTGACTCCGCCGCACGCTGCAGCCGCGGCTGGAAGATGGCGGGGAACGACTGCGGCGCGCTGCTGGATGAAGAGCTCTCGTCCTTCTTCCTCAACTATCTCTCTGACACGCAGGTACTGCCAGCTGGGAACGCAGGCCAGGGACTAGGGTGCAGAGCCGCGGGGCTGCAGCCGCAGCTGCAGAGGAAGGAGTGCAGCGGTGGGCGCACCGGGGCGATCGGGGGGTTCAGGCTGCAGAGCCCCCCCTTCCACGTGCCTTGCCCTGCGCTCCGTTACAGTCGTAGCAAGCTGCAGGTCGCCGGCGCATGCTGTAGCATTGGGGGATACAGCTAGGGCCACCTAGAGTCTACTGTCCCCCACCGGCAAAGTTGAGGGGTACTACGATTCCTCTGGCAGGTAGAATCCAGCCAGGGTCGGGGGATCCCTAAAGGCTGGCTCTGGGTTTTGTAGGCGCGTCCTCGGCGCCCGGCACTTGCTGCCGTACTTTCACGTGCACTTGTGGCGGGGCTAAGGGAGATGATCGATAGCCCTGGAGTCCCCTCGTTCTCCAGCATCGGGTACCCCGTAGCCCCCCACCTGCTCTGGCAGCGCAGAGTTTCCTGTCAGTTGCTGGCTAGGGGGATAGGGGTCGGCGGGGCACGTGGACATGCGGGCGGAGATTGCGTCTTCCAGCTCTCACTATCCGGAGGAGACCCGCTAGGAAAGAGCAAGGCAGGATCCGGGCGGAAGGACTATCTCGGGGGTGCCTGGGTCCCCCTGCGGCGCGCGGCCCCGGCGCGCGCTCCACGATGCAGGGGGAAGGGAAGGTGAGGCGGCGTCCCGGGCTCTGGCTGAGACTGGGAGCCTCACCGGCTACAAGCGCATGACAGGAGTGTGCCCTGGTGTATGGGAGGGAGGACGAGGAAGCTGCGGTCTTGGAGACTAAAATGGGGGTTTGCTGCTGGGACAAGCAGTTGCGGGGAAATGTGTGCACGCGGCGTGGGGGCCCCCACCTCTTCCTCGGTTTCCCCCAGCCCATGCCTGTTGCAAGCCTAAAGTTTGGCTCCCGAGTTAGGGCTTTTACTCCTGGCTCCTGGCTGTGTGTCCCCGAGAGGCTGGGAATGCGACAGAGCCTGGGAGGAGACCCCGGATGAGGGGACACGCCTGGGTACGAAGAGGGGCTGCAAGGCGGAAACCCGCGGGACTCGCGGGGACCGGCTGAGTACCTGGTGTGGAAGCGTTTGTGCCGGCCCGTTTTGCATAACACTGGGAGGGAGGGGAAGGGGGGGCGGGAGGTGGGAGGAGAGAGGGAAACTTTGCTTCTGGTTAGAATCTACCAGTCTTTGGGCGGTAGCAGCTGTCATGGGACCGGGTGGGCGGGGAGAGGCTTGCAAGCTGACTCCTTGCAGTGAGACGCGACTTGGAATGGGGACGCCACGGCCGAGACGTTCTGCTCCGGGAAGACTCCTGGTAGCGACTTCAGGCTGGCGACTAGGACAGGCGTCGTGGCGGGGTGTCGCCGAGAGGAAGCCCGCCACGCGCGGGAGACGGCGGTCCGTAGCTCTATACAAACGCCGTGGCGTCCGGGAGCCGCGGGGCCGCGTGGTGTGTGGCTGGCGCGCTCGGGTGGGTTCATACATAGCAGAGGCCCAAGGGGCTGGTGGCGAGTGGTCGCGCTTCTTCAGGTCGGGAGGGGTTGTTAATGAGCATGAGCGGGCTGTGCGCGGGTGTGTGTGTGTGTGTGTGTGTGTGTGTGTGTGTGTGTGTGTCCCCTGAGCGTGTGCACACGCCGCGCGCGCCAGGCGCGTACCTTTACCTCTGACGAAACTGCAGTGGAGCTCCCAGCAGCGTCGCTGGGCACGGTCACACGCCCGGTGTTTGTGTCTGCCCACGGCGGGCCTTAGCCTCAGCACCCCGGGAGTGGACAGCGTGGAACCAGGACAGGAGGTGGTAGGGATATGGGGGTCCCGGACAAGACTTGCACCCCAGATCTTGATTGCTTGGAGTCGTGTCTGTATCTTTACACTTAAGAACCGAGTAGAACAGGCCCAAAAATAGCCAGTGAGACTCTTTCACCCATACCAAGGTTGTCCGCTCTGGATAGGACCCTCTTTAACTCTAGCTTTGGTGTTTGTCTCACCGCTAATTGTTTGCCCTTTTAGCCACCAGCCTATCCTACTCAGTAGGTAGTTTCCTTGCTTCACCCAAGAAAATTGGGTAATCAGTTGTCAGCAGAAACAGTGCAGTGAAAGTTAATTTGGGACGTTTGCTCCCCCCATCCCCTTTAACTTAATCACGTGACAGGCCGAAGATCTCCGGGTGATCTTTGCCGGGCCAACTTGGGATATGTAATTGATACCAGGAGCGTTGCAGCCGCCCCTAGAAGGCTCCGAGCTGAGCGGGAATGGGCGGGGCAGCCCGCCGCCTCATTTTACAGTTGGGGAAGAGGCTGTGAGGGGTGAGCTGCTTGTCCACGACCACTCAGCCAGGGGGTGACAGAGCCACCCAGGGCTCCTGACTCCAGGTCCTGTGTGTTACCTCGAAATAGCACTGGACTTGGAGTCAGAAGGCCTGAGTGGAGTCACCTTCCCCGCTCTCTGGCTGGGTGATCCTGGAGCAAGCCATTTTAACTCTCCAGCCGGGCTCCTCCATCTGTCCAATGGGGCCGGTGGTGCTAACGGAGAAGCCAGAGAGAGAGAGGCCTGCTGGTGGGGTGAGCTGTGTTTGCATGTGAGCCTCAGGCTGTCCTGCTTCTGCCTCCCCAAATCCCTTCCCAGACCCTCCCCTCCCCCTGCCCTCCCCTCGGGAGTGTTGGGGAAAGTGGATTGTCTTTGTCCCCAAAAGATTTCTTCTTGTCTTTGGTGGCTAACCCGTGACTAACCTAGGCTTAGATTAAAGAGAACTGTTTGAGAGACTTAATGTTTATCTGTTGGGGCTAAAGTAGACATTTATCAGAGCCAGGCTTGTGGAAGTGTCTTGGAAATGTTTGAAGAATAGGTTCCAAGAACCAACCCTGTGCTGTTTTTACTTTTGTTCCGGCTGTACCTCTTGCTTGGTGTGCCTTTGCCCTCCATCCTGCATGGCTTTCTCCCTTAGTAGGCCTTCCTGCCAGCTTGCCCTGATCTCTCTTCTGCCTTTCATGAAGCCAAGTACTTTATGTGTTTGAGTCTATCCAGTCGGATCTAAGTTGAGCCTTCTTTTTCTCTCTGTGCCCACATGGCACCTGTCAGCATGCTGAGCAATGTCCCCTTGACCAGCTCTTGATGAGGTATGTGGATTACAAGTAGGAGTACAGCTGAGCCTTGCCCAAAAGTGCTTGGGCTGACAGGGAAGACAGCTGGGTGGTGAACATGGGAGAGGACAATGTGGAGGGCTACAGCTGCTAGCAAAAACCTTGACTCCAGAGGCCACACGAAAAGCCCAGTAAATAAAGGAGTTATTTCAAATCACTCGAGAGCCTGGAGGAACAGTCAGAGTATCAGAGATGACAAGGACATTATAAATCGCCAAGTCCAACCCTTATTTAAAAATAATTGTCACGCTGGTAGAAAAACAGCGCCAAGCCTCGTGACGAGGGAGTCACGTCTAATATTTTGAATTTGTATATATTAGCTAATTTTGTATGTGTGTCCGCATGTGTGTGCTGTGGCATGTGCGTGCAGGTCAGAGGACAAGGTGCAGAAGTTTGTTCTCCACGAAATGGGACGTGGAGATTGATCTCAGGTCGTCAGCCTTTGCCTGCTGAACCCTCTCACTAGCCCAGAAATATGTAATATTATCCAAAGATAGCCACTCTAGAGTCCTATTATCTTTAGATGTTTTTCTTTCCTACTCATATAGACCAGTTATTTGGGGGCGGGGTGGGGAAGAAAATAATAAAGGAAGTTATTCTGTTATACTAATTTGTAACTTGCAAGCACACTGTTTTGTAACTTGCTTTTTTTTTCTCCTCCTCACAATATGCTGTGAACATGTTTCCTCATCAATAAATATTGTGCCTACTATCTTAATGGCTGTATAGTATTTCATGGGATGTTGAACCAACACGGATCAATCAGTCCTCTGCTGTCACTCTGGTTTGGTTGCTTGCACTTATCCTATTGTGAGCAACGCTGAAACAAATACATTTGTGTCCATGTGATCTTTCCTTCATTTAAATTCCTAGAAGTGAAATTGCTCTGTCAAAGGAACCAGGCAGGCATTTGGTAAACACATAAGGAAATCGCCTTCTAGAGAAATTGTATTCATTTACACACTCATCAGCATTGTGTGGAGATGCCTGGCTGGCTATACCCCAGTTATTCATGCCTTTTGTATTCTCGAGTCAACAATATACTTTGTTACCCTTGTGGTTAATGTGCCTTTCTTTGATGTTCAATGGCTACTCCCTTGCATGACTCCAGGGACTTAACCTGCTAGGGCGGTGAGGGGATGAAGAAAAGACAGACTGCTGGAGGAGGCTCTCTCATGGAGAAACCCTCAGATGCTTAGAGTGTATAATAGGCAGTTGTACAGCGAGGTGGAGTTTATTGCAGCCAAATCAAGGAGGTGGGATTATTACATACAGATAAATGAGAAGGTGGGATTTATGGCCCACTGCTGTATCAAGGGGTCAGGTTTAGCTACCTTGGGTAGACACCATCTCCCTAGGGGAGCAGTCTTCAGACTGTAGTATCTAAAGGAAGAAAACCAGGGTGGACATTTTCTGCGCTCACTGTCAACATTCACACTTGGACTCCTTTGCGTGCTTCAGAGCCCCATTCTGACAGGACTAGAGTGGGATGGGGTGGGGCGGGGTCCTTTGCCATTTTCCTGTGGGTCTGAGATGTGTCCCCGCCAACAACTTGGGGCTTCCTATGCACCCTGTGTTCAACCCTTTCCATGGGGAATCACTACTGCTGGTTCCATACAGCACCATGGCTGGGAACTGGTCCTACTTGGCAAATGGATCTTTGTCTCCTCACCACTGTTGAGCAGGACCCAAGCACACAGAGGGAGAACTGGAGAAATGACCTGAAGTCCCAGTGCTCCTTGATAGGTCTAGGATAGTGTTGCCTCCATTGTCACTGAAGCCAGGGCCAACTGCTGTCCAAGGCAGAGCGGCAGCTGTACTGAACAGATGCGTTTGCCCACCTTCAGCCTGCGCGAGACTAGGGGCAGGGTAACTTCTTCATCTGAGTACGTCTTGGGGCGTGTTCCCCAGAGGGCTGAGCCCCACTTTCTCTGGCCTCTCTAGCTGAGGCTGGTGGGCAAGCATGGCTGAGAAACCCAGCCTAGCAGTTGGGCCCCTGGGGCTCTTGTTTCCCCCTGGCCTTGGGGCCTCCTCTCTTGAACTGGTGCAGGTCAGCCAGGAACTCCACTATGCTAAGCTATGAGTCATCCTTTTCCTTCCCTCTCATTTAGATGGAGCACTGGCTTGAGCCTGAAGCAGCCCCGCCATGGGGCCTCGGGCTTGGAAGTGAGGTCATGACAAGAGCATTGCAGTGTTAACAGCTGCCTTCCCTTCTCAAGCAGCAGCAGCATTTATAAAGCGTCCTCCCAGTCACATGTTCTCTGCTGAGCGGTCTGTTGGCACTATTACATCTTTTCCTCACAAAGATGCATAAAACCTAGGCACTGCTTAACAGTTCTAAAGATTTCGTGGTCCCTAAGAACTCACTGCCTTACCACTCACTCCACTCACACTGCCTTGGAATAACTGAAGTTATGTGATGACAAGCCCTCACAATCTTAATGCTACCTGAAGACAGACTGCTCTCTATTTGTGCTCAGGGTTGTTTCTCCGGCACCTTAAACTGATGATGACACACTGAGAGAAGACGGCGTCTAAAAGTTACTTCCGTTGCTCTAGGCCTCAGTTTCTCAACCTGTGAAACAGGGCTAACACACTCTGTCAGGTGTAAAAAATAATGGTTGTAAAATGAGCATTGACTTGCTTCGACTTGGAATTTTCTCACTGAAGCACTTTTATGGGGCAGGATTAAATTTTAAGCTGGTCCTGTACCTGTCTTTTGGTTGGTCGGTTGGTTGGTTGGTTTGCCGTCCTGGGGACTGCACCCAAGGCCTTGGAAAGGCTAGACAAGCATTCTACCTCTGAGCTCCACCCCTAGCCCTCTTTCTGCTTTTTATTTTGAAATGGGGTCTCCTTAAGTTGCTCAAGCTGGCCTGCAGTCTGTGATCCTCCTGCCTCAGCATCTGGGGTAGCCAGGAGTACAGTGCCCCGAGTCCTGGACTGCAATCATGTTTGTGTTAAAAGAAAAGAGAAGCATCCCTTGAGCTGTGTGAAGGTGATAGGATGCTCACAGCCTGTTTCCCTCTGACTCATCAAGGCAGAGGAGCAACTCCTAGTCATCTCCTGGATACCTCGAGGATGTGCAATCCTTTGCACTGGGATGACCTTTCTGTTCTCTCTCCTCCTTCTGTCCTAGGTCCTTGTCCAGTCCACAACTAGATTCCCATAACTGCCACCAGGCTTTGCCACGACAGACAGTGTCTTCTCTCCTTCGCCCTTGGTCTTGGTCACAAGATTGAGAGCAAAACATAGACTTTTCCTGTATAAGCCTGCTTTCCCCTTAACACACACAGTCTTCCTAGCTGTCTGGGTTCCTCGCCGGAAGTCACAGCTGATAACCTATACACCATGACTGCCCAGAGCTTCCCCCACCCCCTTTACTACACTTCGCCACAGGGCTCACCCCTAGTGTCCCACATTCCATGGACTAGGACAAGTGTGTAGTAACGTACATCACAGCACTGCAGGGCTGTCCCTCATCCTAAGAGCCCTCTGCACTGGTCTTTCCTTTCCCTTGCTCCTTCTGCTCCAACCACTGGTAGTTTTACTGTGCGTACAGGCTTGCCTTTTTCAGAGCATCAGGTAAGTACAATCACATAGTATATAGGTGTAAATGGGTAGTGATGAGATTTGTATGGCTCAGCCCCCCTATGACTTCAAATTCATGGCCAAACTTGAACTTTGTTGTACAAGGGCATCAGGTCCTTGAAGTTGGAGCATAGGCCCCAGGATTTAACCTGAGTTGTTTACTTGTCCCAAGTTTTAAATCAGGACTTAACAAGCACCATGACCTTGAGCAAATGTCCCCAATCTCCGTCGGTTCTTTTACAAAACTGGAGATAACAGTCTAGTCTTCTGTACCCCATCCCAGAATGTGCTGGCAGATTTCTATTTACCTGCAAGAACCCGCTCCCCTGGCTGCGCTGGGTATGGACTCTCCCATCTCTAGACCCTAATGGCTTCAGCCCTGTTCTACAGTGTGCTGGGCCTCCTCTGCAATGATCTCCACTGGGTTTGAATCCTGATCTGTGGTTTGTCTGCTGGGAAACCTCCCTAACCACTAGAAGTCACACGAGCTTCCAATTTTTTTTTAAATTATTACTCTTTATTTTTTCATACAATATATTTTGATCATGTTTTTTCTCTCTTTCTAATTCTTCCCAGATCACCTCCACCTCCCTACCTGCCCACTTTTGGTCTTTCTATCTCACTTTCAACACCCCTCCCCAATAAATACCGAAACAAAAATTAAACAAAAAGCCCACATAGACAGAAAACAAATGGAACTTACTTTGTGCCAGCCAGCTGCTCCTGAGCATGGGCCCGCCCTAGACTATGGGTGACACTATTGGAGAGAACTGATTTTCCCTTTCTCAGCAGGTATCAATTATGAATAGCTGCTTGTTTAGGGGTGGGAGTCTGTGTTCTCCCTCTCAGTGCTGGGACCCCATCTGGCTTGAACCTGTGCGGGTCTCGTGTGTGCTGCTACCATCTCTGTGAGGTCATACGTACATCCAACCTGTTCTGCCTGGAGGACACTATTCCTTTGGGGCCATCCATCCCATCTACTCTTACAATCTCTCCATCTTTTCTTCCACATGGATCCCTGAGCCTTGACGAGAGGGGCTCGATGAGGACATCCCATTTAGGACTGAGTGCTCCCAAGTCTCCCCTACTCTACCCATTGTCCAGTTGTGGGTTTCTGTGTTAATTCTCTATGTCCTTGAATACAGAGAAGCCAAGCTGGTGCCAGACTTGAAGCTTCAGTACTATTGACCAGCCTTCATAGTGCTGGAATGAATTCCCCACACCGCTGGAGGAGGAAGGGAATTGTCCATCTCTGCAGTTACAGACCCTACAGCTGACAACAGCCACACGCCTGAGGAATACATCAATACCATAGTGACAAAAATACCATGGGAGTGACCAGTGGCATTTTGATTGGCTTTAAGGCCCACTCCATTAGACATTGCCAAAGTGTCCAAGAGCCCAAGTCTAGATGGTTCACAAATCATGTGGGGGAAACATACTACTACTATTCTGTTCAGAGAACATATCAATGAGATAACTCTTTTTTAAAAAAACCATAACTCTTAATGGCATATTGCCATCCCATAGAGCATCCCCATCAGACAGCTTCCTATAAAGAGCAGTTGCAAATCGAACAATAGCATGGGCTTACAGCATCTCGTTTGTCAAGTGGACCAGTGCTACTTATACAGGCCATAAGCAATACCCTTTGGGAAATTTCTCCTGGATAGTCAACATATGAAGATGGAGCTTTATCTGTTTCAGTCACCATTTTCTCCTATAGAACAGGCAGGCCCAGTGCACGACAGATGTTCGTGCTTCCACACTATGGTGGGATATGCCGTCTTGGGAGCAGGACACTCACTGGTTTTCACTGTGTCTTAGAGTTCTGGAAAAAGGCCACTGCCCCGCTATCATTTTAATATCTTTCTTTCTAGCCAACCTGAGCCTTAAGCCGCTGCCTAAGAACCTGTGCTCTTTGTGAAGCCATTTATGTCTCCTTTGCTCAGGCAGAGCTTGCCTTCTGCCGTGGTACCTGGACAAGCTTTCCTCACAGGTCACCAATACGGTTGCCCATGATGACTAGTGGAGGCAGTACCTATAAAGTATCTTTAGTGGACTCCCTAGTCCCTCAGCATACCCTTCATTATCAGCAATATCAGGGTGTCATGGCACGCGCTACACACCACATCTTTCATCTGAGCCACTCAGTATCCGTGAACAGATGGTCCTGACGCGGTTGGGCTTCCTGCAGTGATGCTGGAGGTCGGTTGCGTATTCTCCATTTTCTGAATTATGAAACCAAGGCACAGAGAGGTCGGGTCAGTTAAATCTCACAGCTGGCCCAGTGGCTGGCCCAGAATTTGAACTTTGAGCAGCTTCCTTTCCTCCATGCTTTGTGTGTGTGGGGGGGGGGCTAAGAGAACATCATACCCAGCCTGCTTTCACAGACGAAGGGGCCTGAGGTGCCTAGATGTGCGGTCTCTTTCTTTCTAGCTGGGTCTTGTCCAGCTCTAGGGCTTGGCCAGGAGAGAGGGTATCTTGGTTCAGAGGGAGGTCAGGGCAGGAAGTCTTCTCAGTTATTACTACTGAGCTCTGGGTATCTGTTGGACCCTAGACTAGGATTTTCTTCTTTTCTCACATCCCTGAATCCCCAAGACCATGTATGTGCACTGTTTGCAGTCGATCCACATGGATGCTCTCCCTAGACACTCAGTCCCTCTAGTGTGGGAGATGGAGAGGATATGGAGAGGTGCCATGGTCACCTCGAAGAGCTCCCAGAGATGAGTCCTGGCTTGAGGTCTGGTCTACAGGCTTTGGGTGGCAATGGGGCTCCTGGGACCCTGCTCTGCTCTTTCCTAGGGCACCGAGTTGCCACATGATCTAAAGAGAGAGAGAGACAGAGACAGAGACAGAGAGACAGAGAGACAGAGAGAGAGAGAGAGAGAGAGAGAGAGAGACAGAGAGAGAGAGAGACAGAGAGACAGAGAGAGAGAGACTTACAAATAGGGAGATAAAGTCAGTGACTAGTTAGCTCCATGGTCCCATCATGGGTGCAGTGTCTACAACAGGACACTTAATCTTGACCCTGATTAGTCCAGAAGAAGGGCTTAGAATTCTGGGCTTGGGCTCTGGGGACAGTAGACCTATGTATGGCCTTGGCGGTAGATTTGCTTGGGTCTCCACATTTTCATCTGCCAAAGGGTGTGGGAGTAGCATACTGTCATGTACTCTCAGGTCTTCGTGCAAATGGCCCGAGGCAGTGCCTGTAAGATGTGCAGAGATGTTTGGTATACAGCCTTCTGTATGAAGACACAGAGTATAGATGCTGAGATCTTTTTCCTTTTTTCCTCCTGAACTCTAGGTCTTTGGCCCTGCCTAGGCCTGAAGTTCCTCCGTCGTAGTAATTGTTTTCCTTCTCCTGTACTAAATCTAAAGAAGTGTCCCATTGCGCCTTAGCAACTGTTGCCATGCTGGCTTTTAGGAAACCAAATCCAGTTGGATGCCACTTGAAGAGAGATGAATGAAGGAATAGCTGGTAGTGGCTAAGAACCCCAGGCTTTAGAGGTTAGCTGCCTACATTTTAAAGCAGGGCTTTCCCGCTCTTTAGCTTTGTGACCTCAAGCAAACGTTTTGATCTCTCTCAGCCTCATTGCTTCAGATGTGGATCAGGAGATAGCCGTGTGGTCTTGGGAAAACATGGCACAACCGTAGTGCACACAGAGGCTTGCCTCCCTGACATAGGAAGTGCCTGATTGTCACATCAGTGATGGCAGCAGCAGGGCTGGAAATGTGCCTTGTACAAATGTCATCTTGAGTTTTGAGGGGCTCAGAACACCTTAGGGATCACTTTGCTTAATTTCTTTTTTAAAAAAATCTCAGAGTGAGGAAACAGTCTAAGGACAGGCGAGATGCCTCCAGGTCATACAGCAGGGGCAGGCTGGAACCCCGGATTGCTACTGTCTTCTTGCCATGGCTGGCCCTACATAGCAGGGGCTCTACTTTCTGGGACCCACCATCTGCATACTTAGCTGGGTAAGCCCTGCCTAGCTAAGATGGATGCTCCCCGACAGCTCTGCAGCCATATTTTTTTTTTCCTTGTGATTGCCTGGCAGAACATAGTCATTTACCAGAGGGAGAGAGGAGACGTTAGAAACCAGGCCCTGAGCAGTTGCAGCAGCCGGCCCACGAGTCCCTCCCTGATGTTACCATGGCAAACAGCCTTGGCAACGTGGCTGCTCGAGCCTTTATTTCTGGTCTCAGGATCCTTGTGGGGAAATGTGGTACCTAGAACACCGAGAAGGACTCGGTTATGGCTCCTTGGCACTGAGGGTGGCCCAGACTTCATGCTGCTGGAGATCTCAGGCCACAGTATCTCCTGATGGAAAACTCTGCAGTCCACCCTGTATGACCTGCAGAAACAGACCTCTGCATATGACCTTCAGGGTCTCAAAAGCCCATCTAGCGCCTTCACTTGTCAATCAGTTACTGCCTGTGTGACCCGCTGTGATAAACAGGAAAACATGGTATTCAGAATGTGATCTCTGACTCTAGATGCTTCTAGACCGGCCTCATCTTCAACCCTATCCTTCAGCAATAACAAGAAGGAAGAGGACAGATAACAACCACTATCGAACCCTTCCAAGGGCTTGTTTGGCCCTGTCCTCAATTCTACCCACGTACAATCAACCTCAGAGGAACCTCATGAAGCAGTCTCTACAAAGCCCCATTTTACAACTGGGTAGACTGAGGCTGACATAGAGTTGCCTGGTGGTGTTCTAGAGACACTGCCTTGAGGGGTCTGACCCTACTTACTGCCTTCATCTCCACCTATATTCATCAATACCCAGCTCAGATGCCACCCACTCTGATCCCCACTCTCAGAAGTGCCCCTTCTGCTGTGGTCCCACGACCTTTTTTTTTTTTTCAGTCCTTGGCTTTGTACTGTATTTTGTCATCCTGAGAGGTTTTGTTCTGTGATTTGGTGCTAGGGATGGAGCCTAGGGCCTCAAGCTTGCTAAGTGGACCCTAACATTGAGAGCTACACCCCACCCCCACCCTCCACCACAAATATCCCACACGAGGAGCCTGACTAACTAGGAAAGCCTCAGCTGTCTAATCCACACAAGGAGTTTGGCTGGGTATGCCTTAAGAGTCATCAAAGAGGTTTGCTGTCACCATTATCTTTCTTTAAGGGTAATCACAAGATAGCAACCACTTGGATTGCTTGATGTGCAGGAGCCTAAGCTGGGATGCTAAGGGGCATTATCTTTGAAGTCCTCCAGCAGCCTGTGAGGTTGGTACTCTAATGCCTGGGGACAGGACTTAGGGAATTGCAACCACTATCCCCAGATCACCAGATCCTAGCTCACGTTGGCAGGGCTGGGATAGAAAACGGTGTCTGCTTCAAAGCACTTGATCCTGACAACTGCAACGTGGCTAAACCAACTGGGCACAGAAAGCATTCAAATGGGTTGGCTAGAGGCATCTGAGTGGGCCATTGGTGGGGTCAGGAGAATAGATAGACAAGAGGGGACTTGGTCTGAGGAAAGTGCATAGGAAAGACATCCTTCAGGGCCCATTGTGTACCACACTGTCCCAATTCTTGATCTTACCATGAACTTGGTTAAATGCTAGAAGGTGGCCTTCACCAGCTATAGCCTTTGTGCTCAGAGCTGTGCTATGATAAATGGGTGAGGCCTACAGAGAGATTGTAATAGCCTCTGCAAGGGGCCAATGTCCTTGCCACCAAAGATATGCTTTATACACAGAGAGCTTAAAGACAAGCTCTTTGTGGAGTCTCTGGAACTCTATCAGAACACACCTTCTGAGGGCATGTCCTTGTGGAATGTCAAGTCCCTGGTAGGAATTCTTGCAGTTACAGAGTATGGCTGTTGTCTACTCGGGAGCTCCCAGATCCTCATAACTCAGGGACGTGTCCCTATTTATGGACAAAAAAGTTTGACGCCAGGTCGGGCCTACATGAGCTCTTCTCTACCCTGCAAGTCCCCAGTGTATCTGAGGAAGGTGTATTCTGTCAGAGAAGCAAGGAAGATCAATGCACACCTTTAGTCTCAGCCCCATAGGAGGCAGAGTCAAGCAGATCTGTGTGAGTTCAAGGCCAACCTGGTCTATAAAGTGAGTTCTAGGACAGCCAAGGCTATACAGTGAAACCCTGTTGAAAACAAAGAAAAAAGAGTTTATCCAAAGCAGTCAAAATTTTAGGCTTCTTATAATTTCCTTTGTATGCATCTGTTGTTCCTCTGTGCTGCCCAGTGGCTAAGGTGCTAGGTCAGTTGTCAGCTTTTCTTGGAGAATTAATGCAGTCTGAAGATGAGATATTGTCTCTCAGCTTTCCAAGGCTTCTGGGGATAGTACAAAGAACACAGGCTATGCGCTTGGCAGGTGCTAACTGCCCTCAAGACCTGGTGTAAACTTAGGGGCTTATGGGCCTGGGTCAGTCTTAGCTTTGGGACTTTTAGTTGTGTGATCTAAGGAGTCAAAAAGCAACCCTGTGCTCCAGTTAGCCAGTGCCCGTACAAGAGTATAATTGGGGTTTACCTGATAGGCTCAGGAGCTCATCAGTGGCTGCCAGCCACGCATGCACATCAGAATCAGCTATTCAGTGCAAACATTGTAATTACACGTTGGCCCGCTGCGTGTGTAGGCCTCAAGCTTCTATGTCTTTTTGTTTGCTTATGTTTTTCTATGTCTGTCCCTTTTTGTCCTGTGCCTTAAAAGACTTCCTCTGACGATATTCTTACCCTGGTCCTAAAAGGCCAGATACTATTTGTGGAGTGTTTGGCACTAACCCTGTGGGTTTCCTCCCTGTTCTGTGTCCCTGGCTTCTGCTGGGAATGCTGGGTACCTAGCCGGTCATTTACAATGCCTGGGGGTAAATGGAGGAGACACTGGGGTGCCTGGTTTAAGCAGGTTCGTTTCCCTAGGTAAACCTTCTTCTCCTTGCTTTTCATATCCCATTTTATGGGTGTGGAAGTGAGGCTGGTGCTGGGAGTGGGCTTGACCAAATGCTTCGTTCTAGCCATTTTGTGCCTTCTGAGGCCAGAGAGGTAGTTTTGTGGTTTAGAATGCTTGCTGCCATTAGAGGACCTGGGTTTGCTTCCCAGCACCCACATGATAGCTCGTGACCATTTCCAGAGAATCTGAAGCACACTTCTGACCTCCACAGGTACCAGACATGAACAGGGTGCGTGGACATACATGTAGGTAGCATATACATGTAAAATGAGTGTAAAAAAAATCAAATCAAATAAAACAACCCTCAAATACCCCATACTGCTCTCTCTCCTCCATTGTCAACCACACGCCCATATGTGGGGCAACTCATGGAAGGTAGGATTATTTTAAGAGGCGAGAGGGTTGGAAAGGAGGAAGCCAGAGGGGATGCCGCCTGTAGACCCTCTGTCTGGGGTTCCTTTAACTGTTGAAACCCTTAAAGAGTAGAGGGTGCTGGTCATGGTCGCAGCCACACAGAAGTTTAAAGGAACAAAGGACCGGAGTTCATATGCACTGTCTTCTCAACCCCCATGTGCTGTCTTTGCCAGTGGGCATGAGGGAGCCCAAGTTAGGACTGCACTGTGGTGGGGCCTTTGTGCCTGCTCTTCCCTCTCCCTGAATGTTCTTCCCTGAAGTCTCTCTTGCCTCTAGGTTCCCAGGTACCTTCTCAGGCTGTCTCAGAGTCTACTCTCCTCCCTGTTGTCTACCCCGACACCCAGCCTTTTCATTAAGGCATGTGGCGCTTGGGTTTATTAATGTGTATCTTCTTTTATGAACCATTTTTTACTCTTTTATGTAGATGAGCGTTTTGTTTGCATGTTTGTCCGTATGCCACATGTGTACCTGATGCCCACAGAGTCCAGAGGATGTTGGAGCCCCCTGGAACTGCAATTACAAGGTGGTGGTTTGGCACCATGTGGGTGCTGGGAATATAACTTAGACACTCTGGAAGAGTATCCAGCACTCATAACCACCAAGCCATTTTTCCAGCTCCGTGTGCCTTCATTGTTCATTTCCCCTCTGGGCACTGAGGGTCTACAGGACTGATGTTGCCAGAGCTGTGGTATCTTATGGACCTAGACTAGAGCGTGGCACGTGTTCCACATCTATTCAATCTTCCTTCCCTCCTTCCTTCTCTTTCTCCTTTCTTTTTCCCTGTAGCAAAATACTGATACAATTTACTCTCTTAGCTTCTTGTTCAGTGTCCAACTCAGTGCATTCCTCATCCTGTGCGACCAGCCTGTCCAATTCTGTAGTTCTTTTCATCTTGTAAAACTGAAACTTTGTACCCACTAAGCAAAGCCCTCCAGGGTCGCTTTCCTTCTCTGTCTTCAGGATTTGGTTACTGTATGTATCCTTTTGTTGGACTGATTGTTTTACTGACTACCATATCTTACCCTCAAATGTTTACTCAAATGGGTCAGAATTTGTCCTTTGGAAGGCAGAATAATATTCCGTTGTATGTATGTGCCCGTCGTTGGCCCCTCCGTTCATTTGTGGATTTGGATTGCTTCCCAGCTAAGCCTGTTAAATGATGGTGCCGTGAGCCTGGGTATAGAGATAGCTGCTTTGGGGGTGCACTTTCAGTTCTTCTGGGTACACACAGAAATGGAACTGCTGGATCCCGTGTCTATTCTATTTTTAATTTTTGAGTAACCGCCACACTTTACACAGCAGCTGCACCATTTTCCATCTCCACTGACAGTGAGCAAGGCTTCCACTTTTTTCACACGCCGCCCCACTGGCTGTTTCCTGGGATTTGATAGTAGCCATTCTACCTCCTTGTCGTTCTGACTGTATTTCCCTCCTGACTCAGCATCTTTTGGGGGTGCTTATTGACTATTCAAATATCTTCTATGGAGAAGTAGCTATTCAAGTCTTTGCTCGTGTTTTAGAAGCAAGGTCCCTAGTAGCCCAGGCTTGATTTAAACTCACTATCTAAACAAGGTTGACCTAGGACTCTTTTGACCCTTTTCTTTCTCTGTCCAGGTGTTAGGATGATAAGTGTATATATACCACAACACCCAGCTCCTTTCCGGTCCTTTGCTCGTGTTGCTTTTACTTGTCCGTTTTCAAAGTATTAATCCTGAGCTGCCCATGGTGGTGCATGCCTCAGTCCCAGGAGGCTCTGTGAGTTCCAGGGCAGCCTGGTCTAAATAGTGAAACTGACTTAAACCAGAACCAAAACCAAAACCGAAATATTAACTCCTTATCAGGAATATAATTTGCAAATATTTTCAACTTTCGGCAGGGAAGCTTCCTCTTTGCTCTGGGACTTTTCTTTCATGAGATACAATTTATCCATTTCTTTTCTGCCTGTGGCACTGTGGAAAGAAGTCATGGTTACTCTAAACCCAGTGCCAAGTAGCTTTTGTCTCCTAGGCATTTTGAAACTTTTAAGTCTTGCCTTGAGGAATTTGATTCATTTTGAGTTAATCTTCATGATTGGGGTTAGATCTGGGAGCTCCTTCATGCTTGTAATAGTTCTTTGAATGAATGAGGGTAACTGAATGAATGACTCCCTCAAGCTATGCAGAGTCCATTCAATCTTCCCAGTAGGCCAGGCAGTACATATCTCAACCAAGGTTGAGGGCCTGGGTCTTAGGGTGAGGGTCCCACTGAGCTATCCAGCTCCTTGGTTGATTGATTAAGCCCTCAAAGCTCAGAAAGCAAGTGTGGCTAGAGCCCTGCTCCAGAACCACAGGTCATAGTAATATGCTATCATGCCCCAGTGCCCCAGTGACCTCAGGCCACTTTCTCCCTGGAGTTAGGCAACACCTTCCTATCGTATGGGTGTGGCCCCTGTACCTGCCCTGCAGAGCCTTGGGCTTCTAGCCTGCTTTAGAACTTACTCTTTGTTCTAGTGGCTGAGAGAGAGGCCACCTGGCTCAAGTTTCTTGGTCTATCCCTCAGCAGGAATGTGGCAATGCCCCCCCTATAGTTTGTGCCTGTGCCTTCTACAGTGCATATGGGTAAGGGAGGCTGTGGGGCAGAGGTCCCTCTCCTTAGAGTCAGAGTAGACCCATAGAAGCCTGTTCTAGGCTCAGCCTGGAAGGTAGACTAGAACTGATGAAGGGTGGGCCTGAGCACGGTGCCTCCAGGATCTTCCATTTAGCAGTCAAGTAATTTCCAGCATATTGCTTATTCTGCCTGGGTTTCAGTTTCTGCATTTGTGGCATGTTGTAACTTTATATATCTCAACTGAACTGCTTTACGTGGTGTTCAGGTGTTATTACGGACAAGGACATTTGCCAATGACTTGCTGGTTTGGTGACAACTTGGTGATGGAAGCCAATAGATCTGCTATGGAGCTGTGGACAATTATTTGGTATTTCGTTCTCCGTCCACACAGTGGTCACTCTTTGTATAGCATAAGCTGAAGTTGCAGATTTGAGCAAGCTCCACTCTTTGCTCTGGAAACAGGTCTACAGAAGGCCTTGAAGAGGTGGCTCATGGAGCCTTGGAAGGACATGGTTGTGGAAGGAGAAGGTTGGCTGACGTGGTGGGATCAGCCTGCACCGATGTGGCAGTTATATGCCCAGTGACTGGGGTGGCAGGCATGAGTGGAAGCTGTGCCTCTGAGAACTCACAAGAGGCAAAATGAATGCAGTGTCTACCAGAATCAGAAGTGTCTGGAGGAACCATGAGGATGAGTGGTAAGGTATCCAGCAAAAACAACTAGCTGTAGGCTGCTTTGGAGTAGAGAGGCATGCCTTGGGAAGGTTCCCAAGGGAAGGTGATTTTTGGATGACTGGGTTTTCCCAGGGCCACACAGCAGGACAGAATGAGTGTTGCTATCTGTGGTTTGCACAGCTCATCCCCAGGCCTTAAGGGTGGAGGAAGCACTTGGGAATTTGCTAGATGGGAGAAAGGCTAGGGTACAATTCTCATCTTAGTTCTGACTGGAGTCCTTGCTCAGTAGAGCAATCATGTCTCTCATGGCCTGGACACACCAGGTATCTTCCGGACAGGGAAGGTAGTTTGCTTTGTAAAGTAAATTTGCAATAAATGTAACAAGGACGATGATTATTGTCATAATAATTATTATCCCTCTTTTAGTGTTAGGCCCAGTAGCATATTGCTGGGAAATTCCATCTCACATCTAGAATTTACATCCTTGTGAATATTTTCATCACCATGCACAGGAAAGCCCAAGCCCCCAGGATGTGGAAGTGACTTGTGCTGTAAGGACACTGGTGCATGAACTTGGCAGGAATGTGTGACTGGTGACTCCCACCCCCAAATCTGCCTAATGAGAAAGGAAGATGTTTGAAAGAGGCCTGGTCCTGTCTGGGCCTTGTCTAGACTCAGTTCCCAGATTGTCTTTCTCAGGAGTGATTCCCAGTCTTTTTGAAGTTGCAACATCTACCTATTGTGTGATTTTGCAACAGTTGCAATGGAGAACCTCCCCCAGAAAGCTTAAACTTCCATCATTTTCTCTTAGTTGTGAGTTAGGGAAGGGGGGAAAACAAATCTGCAGAGATTGTCGTCGCTGTTGCTTGGGGGTTAGGGTGTGGTGGAGGGAACATGGTCTTTGAGAGTCTGGAGGGAGTGTTCTTTGCTGTCTAACATTGGCTGGACCTTGCCTCCTCTTGGGGCTCGTGTGTTCCAGTTTCTCTTCTCTACCAGCTTATATCTCATTATCTTCCTTGCCTGGAATTGTCTTAGAGTCCAAGTTTAGATTTATCAATTGGGGGGGTATTCTTTGATAAATACTGTCTGTACCAAATATCAGACAGATCAGGAGAAGGTAGTTTTCTGGACACAGGTGGATCTAGGCCAGCCTTATCTCAAGTGGGTGGTGTGTGTGGGCCACCCCCATGCTCACTGGGTAAAGCCAGTTGCAGGTCCTTAACTCCCAAGATTGTTCTCCTTCCCTGGTGACAGGGGCTGACTTCTCTTTGAACTGTAAGTTGGGAGAAACGTGTCAGAGGATCATGTGCTTTAAGAGAGTGGGTTGGAAGGAGGAGAAGGCGGAGGAGGAACTCCAAGCTAGAATGCCTGCTCCCAACCTCCCCAGTGAATTACGGAACATTGGATAAGTCATTAAGGGAGGTGGCAAGATTGGGTGAAAATTGGAAACTTTGGGTTAGATTTTTTTTTTTAAAGTAACAAACCATTAAGATCCTTTACTGATTCTCTCTCTCTCTTCCCTTCCTCCCCCCTCTATGTGTGTATGCATGTACATATGAATGTATGTATGTATGCATGTATTATGAATGTGTCTATATATGTATGCATGTATGTATGTATGTACATATGAATGTGTGTATGTATGAATGTATATACATATGAATGTATGTATGCATGTATGTACGAATGTATGTATGTATGTATGTATGTATGTTTACCCTGTACTATTTTGGCTGCTTATAGTTTTGGGATCTGGTTTAACTAAAAAGTGTTTTAATAAGGAAGGTAATACAGGAGAGTTCCTGAATATCCTGGGGTCAATGAATCTGACTCTGGGTAGCCCTCTGAGTCTCTGGACGGTCATTCTCGGATGCTGGCTTGTGGTGTTGGCATGAGGTCTGCAATTATTTAAAGAAAGTTCACATCAAGTGGAAAAGAGTGACCATGGTTACCATACCATGTGGCCAGTAAGCAATTCAACACCAGAGTCACCCAATTCCCTCTGAGCCTCCTCAGCTGCCGGCTCAGATAGTAAAGCCAGTGGATTAGGTGACCAAGAGATGATAGACAGGGCCAAATGGACACAGGGAGAGCCCTTGTGGGCTTGGCCCTTAAGCCTGGAAGACTGGATTTGCCTATGCCTAGGGAAAGTGTTGAGTTTGAGTCTCACAAACCAAGTCAATGTGAAGCCATCAAGTGAAAAAGGAGCTAAAGTTGACAAATCTATAGAGTGACAGTGTTTATTGCAAAAACTCAGACATTAGTCTCAATGAGCTGTATAGTTTATAATTGATTCCAAGATGTCTTGGAGATGTGGTTTCTTCCCTTCATTCCTATAATTAGTTAATTGATTTATTAAGGGGTGGTCCTGTGATGTTGCCTAGACTTGACTTGGACCTCTCTAGTTTCTGATTTTCCTGAGCGTTATACCATACCACACTCCTTTAAAAATTTTATACACTCCTAAAATTTTATATTTTGATTGTCTTGCTTAACAAGTATTATATATATTTAAACTGTCATTTAAAAACATTTTAAAAGTAGTACTTTAAAAGTTTTCAGCATTAGGGACTGAGTTAGGTGTGTGTGGGGGGGAAGAAGGGGTCAATTATTCAGTCCCACAGTTTTTTCTCCTTACTACTTTTGGTGTTTAAATGTCTCTCAGATGAACATGTGATTACTTCTTCCATTTTTATGTAAGGTTTGGTATGTATGTGTGCAAGGAATTGTACATTTGAAGCAAGTCTACTGTGAAGCGTCACCTTTCCCCACTAAATTGTGTTTGTGTATACATATTTTATTTGTTTTTCAATACTGGGTTTCTTTATGTAGGCTTGGCTGTCCTAGGACTTGAGCTGGCCTCTAACTCACAGAGATCTGCCTCCCTCTGCCTCCAGAGTGCTGGGATGGGCATGGGCCACCACTGCCTGGATATTTTTTTCTCCATATATATATATGTGTGTGTGTATATATATATATATATATATATATATATATATATATATATATATATATATATATATATATATATCCAGGCTTGGTGGCACATACTTTTAATCCCAGCACTTGGGAGGCAGAGGCAGGCAGATCTCTTGAGTTGGAAACCAGTCTGAGCAAAGTTCAGCAAGTTCCAGAACACCCAGGGTTACCCTGTCTCAGAAGGATGTGTGAGCTGTGACAATGTGCATGTGTAACTCCCAGCACATGGGCAATAGAGACAAGAGGGTTGTGAGTTTGAAGCCAGTTTGGATAATATACTAAGCCCCAGCCTTAAATACACACACCAACCATTGAAATGCATACATACATTAAATAAAAGATGGTAGTGGTTAGATTATTGAGAATGAAAATAGGCAAAAAAAAAAAAAGAGAGAGAGAGAGAGAGAGAAAGAGAAAGAAAAAAGAAAAGAGAGAAAAAGATCTGTTACAAGCAATGCTTAAAACGGCACACACACAAATAAAAAGACCCATTATAGGCTCTATGTTTGCCAAGCTTCCCTCCTTGGGCACACAACCTTGCCTTGCCCTTGCCTTCTAGGCTACATCCATGGGCTGACTTCTGCCTGTGACCTTGAGAGGGAAAGTCACAACTTTAACTGTAGCTTACCATGTGACCGCCTGAGCCTCTATCTCCTACCCTAATACAGTAGGAACAGCTCATCCCTGGGTAGGAGTGTTCACAATGAGTCTAAGAGCCCCGTCGAGGCCATCCTCTCACAGGCTGGACATGAGGCTCTGTGGCCGGCCTCACCAGCCTTGTACAGCCCAGTGCAGTTCCTGGCGCCCCCATCCCACATGTTTTAACTCAGTATTTGATCACGTCCAAGTGTCTCCCAGGACTTCCAGCCATTCTGTCAGGTTTTCGTCACCTCCCCCCCACAGCATTACAAGTTCACCTTACACCCATACATATCTGTTAAGATGGACAGAACAGGGTAAATACCCTTACTGGCAGGAGAGATATTTGCACCCCAAGCTTCCTAACTTAGAATCTGTTACTCAGCCAGACCGGTGGAAGTGCTAACTGATCCATCTTGTGATTCAGGCTGCAACTGGAGCAGCCCCAAGGGGAAGCTTCTGGGGACAGCCAGGAGAAGCAGGCCCCCTCCCCCAGCAGCCTCCAACTGTCTGGTGAGCTGACTTCCACATTGGTTTCATGATGCATCATAGTTCCATGAGGAAGAAAGACATAGACGTGTGTGTGTGTGTGTGTGTGTGTTCAGTCTAATAAAGCGTGTGCTTGGTGTGAAAATTATAAAATTTATGAATGGACGCCATCCTGTGTTCTTACTGTGCTTTCCTTTCCAGAGAAATTTTCACCAATTTCTAATCTGTCCTTCCAGAAATTAGCAGACAGCGGCAGTAGATGGTCTGACTTCCTGCCTCCTTGCCACCCCCCACCCCCGTTTTTGGCACAAACAGTATTAAACTAAGAACATTGTTGTGTAACTTGCTGCCCCCCCCCCCTTAATAGTTTTTGAAAAATCCTTTCATGTCAGTGTGCAAAACTCGACTTCCTGTTTTGACTCAAACAGAGTTTTAGTTGTCTATTGGGTATTCCTGATGTAGTGTGGCTGGTTTTAATGTCTCTGCATAACTGTCATTCTGTACACACATTAGAATGTGCACAGCTGAATACCTTGAAGGGAATTGCCAGAATGAAGGGTGTGTGCACGTTACATTTGGAGAATATTAATGCTTTCTTCCTCACTAAATTCTGTCAGTTTGTTTGCGTAGAAACAAAGGAAAAGTCTCTGTTTCCTCCTACCTTCACCAACATGGTGATGCTATTAAACTTTTAAAAGTATTTATTTTTAATAGTATGTTATAAGAGGATAATATGATTAAATAATCACTCTGTGTGTGTGTGTGTGAGTGTGTGTGTGTGTGTGTGTGAGAGAGATATGTGTTTGTGGGTACGTGTGTTATGGCGCGTTACTTAAAGGTCAGAGGGCAATTTTGTGGAGTCAGCTTTTTCTTTTTGCTTTTACTATAGTCTCTGGGCTGGGTCCTCAGGCTTGTGGGTAAGTGTTTTCATCCTGGTTTGTGTGGCCACTGGCATTACCCTGTGCTGTCTCACTGGCTTACGTAGCCAGTATCTCACTTGCCCAAACCAGATAGATGTTTATCTGTTTGATGTCTCTTAGAGATTCCATTGGGACCCCAGTTCCTCTCACAGGACTGAAGCTTACCTGTCTCCTTCTTGGTGACCTGCCTGTCAGGTGGCTGGTTCTTATTGGTCAATGAGGGCGAGCTTGTTATTATCCACATTTCCCGGCAGGATCTGGGGCCTTTCTTGTGCTCCTGCTTCCTCTGGCAGCTTGGATTGAAGGACAAAGAGCCCTGTCGTAGCTCTCGGGTGCCCAGCCTGCTTCTGTCATCTGACTGCTGTGTGAGTGTGCTCAAGTCACAGATGTGAGTGATGTGAGTGTGTTAGTTCTGCAGTAGCCATGTTGGCTCACACGAGATCATCAATGTGAAAGTATTTTTTACAAGCTTTAGGTTAGGAATTGTCGCTTGGCTTCACATTGAGTGGTAAGGTTTTAGACTCAAGAGCCCAGTGGTGTGGTCAAACAGATAGACTAGGACCTTCCTTCTGCAGCGGCATGTGAAGGCTGGGTCTGGCAGGTGTCCACTCACCTGGCCTGGTTTGTAGCTAGGAGCCATGACGATGCTCAACTTCTTAAGAACTCCTCAAGATACATTGGAAATATCTCCCCTCCATGATGGCATTTTCCTTGGGGCTGGGCTCTCATAGCTGACATTTTTTTTTTTTAAACGGAATTCCTTCTCTGCTGTTAGCTGTGGGCTTGGACAGGAGATGGCTTGCTCATTGCTTTCTCTGTGTGGCTTCCTCACAGGGCTGTAGAGAGGCCGAGCTCTGGCTTTGGGTGGGCTCTTGGTGAGGTGATCTGGGTTCAAGGCTTAGGTCAGCTCTCCCATGCCGTTTGGGTATCCTCGGGTATCACCGTCCTCTCAGGCATGGATGGGAGTCTGGGCTGTTTAAAGATCCATTGCGACTGTAATCACAGCATTCGGGGTGGGGCTGGGAGCAAGGCAGGAGGACTGCCATCAATTAGGGCCAGCCTCAGCTACATAGTGTACTAGAACTGTGTAGGATATATTAGAGACTATTGCAAACAAACACAAAATCAGTGGCTTTGAATAGAGAGGTACAATACTACTTAGGAGGCACACATGAATATGTTATTTAAATAACCCTCACTGAAATGCAAGTTAATAGAGAGGCCCCGGGGACCATTGTCCATTCTCATACAGGTTCTGTTGTGTCACTCCTATAAGCTAAAGGACACATCCTGAGGAAGTTTGGGGTGTTTTCCTACTTCACAGACTGCAGATTCCTTCCTGTAAGCTGATTTTTTTTCTATAACCCTAGGAAACCCCACATCTGGCTTTCTTCTTGCCTTCAAGTGTGGGGGGATGGTGGTGGGGTTGGGGTGATGGTGGTGGAGTTGGGGTGATGGTGGTGGAGTTGGGGTGATGGTGGTGGAGTTGGGGTGATGGTGGTGGGGTTGGGGTGATGGTGGTGGAGCTGGGGTGATGGTGGTGGAGCTGGGGTGATGGTGGTGGAGTTGGGGTGATGGTGGTGAGGTTGGGGTGATGGTGGTGGAGTTGGGTGATGGTGGTGGAGCTGGGGTGATGGTGGTGGGGTTGGGGTGATGGTGGTAGAGCTGGGGTGATGGTGGTAGAGCTGGGTGACGGTGGTGGAGTTGGGGTGATGGTGGTGGGGTTGGGGTGATGGTGGTAGAGCGGGGTGATGGTGGTGGGGTTGGGGTGATGGTGGTAGAGCTGGGGTGATGGTGGTAGAGCTGGGTGACGGTGGTGGAGTTGGGGTGATGGTGGTGGGGTTGGGGTGATGGTGGTAGAGCGGGGTGATGGTGGTGGAGCTGGGTGATGGTGGTGGGGTTGGGGTGATGGTGGTGGAGCTGGGGTGATGGTGGTGGGGTTGGGGTGATGGTGGTGGGGTTGGGGTGATGGTGGTGGAGCTGGGGTGATGGTGGTAGAGCTGGGTGATGGTGGTGGAGCTGGGGTGATGGTGGTAGAGCTGGGGTGACGGTGGTGGAGTTGGGGTGATGGTGGTAGTAGTGGTGGTACCTGGCTCGACAGAGCAGAAGCCACTTCCTGAAATAGGCTGTCTGGGCTTGTCCCATGCTCTGTGGAGTTTAGGTCTGGCTTCTGGAACACTGATCTTGAGTTTCTCTAGCTTATAAATTATTCTGCCAAAAGGATTTCCCTTTTCTACCAATCGAGCCCGTGTTCAATGCCTATTTTCTGTGTGCCAACCACTGGGCTTGGACCTGGGAATCCAGCTGTAAACTTGACCCTGGACTACTCAGGAAGGCAGAGAGTCAGGATTTCAGAGAATGACAAGGCTGAGAAAACCAGTCTACAAGGCTGTGAAGGGCCATTGTCTGCAGCAGAGAGGGTGATCCAAGAGGGTGACTCTTACAAGATGCTCATCTGAGAGGATGCTTATCTGAAGGCTGAGAAGTCAAAAAATTAGCAAGACTTATGGGAAAAGTGTCCCAGCCTTGTCCAGTCTTTACTAAACACACACACACACACACACACACACACACACACACACACACATTAACACACTTAACATATACACATTCATCGCACATAACACACACATACACACTCACATTCACATACACACACAAAAAACACACACTTAACACACACCCATACACATACACAACATACACCACACATACTTAACACACACTCACACACACACCACACCCATACACACATACCACACCCATACACACACAAAATACACATGCACACATTTAAATACATACCACGTACACTCACCAGACATATATATACTCACCACACACACACATACACTCACATACGCATACACCATACAAAAAACAACACACATACACTTAACACACACTCATACACACTCACACACTAACACACTGACCATAAACACATTCAATACACATACCATACACACACAACACACACACACATAAAACATACAACACACACATACACACACTCATAAACACACTTAACACACACCCATATACACATATACCATGCACACACATACATACACATACCATACACACATTCAACACACATACCGTACACACTCACCACACACACACACACACACACACACACACACACACACACCCCTGGCTAGAGCAGGATTTATTGTAGTTACTGCAAGGCCTCACTGAGAGGGTAGCAGCTGTAGTCGAGTGTATAGATCAATACACTTTAGGCCGTGGCTAAAGTTACAGATTCCACCAAAGTAAGGACATTTTACATCCTCCATAAGTTGCAGAATCGTGGTTTTCTGAATTTAGTAACCCTGGCAGACTGTCCTGATGGGGACGAAGTCTCCCTCACTGGCCTTCCATCTAATGGTGTCAGCATCCACAGCTACCGTTGACACAAAGTCAATTTCCACTTTTGGATCTCCTATTTAACGCCCGGCTGCTTGGAGAGCTACAGAGAACGGAGGTCAGAGGGGCTAATTGGGTTGCTTAATAAACGGCCATTTCTACAGCTGGAATAGCCAGGCCTCAGGCAGGTTCAAGGCACAGGGAAACCAGCATGGCTAGACCAAGGAGCTAGACTTGCGGGTGGAGGCAGAGCCTGGGCTGGAGTCCTATTAAAGGAAGTTGCCACCATCCTGGAGACGAAGAGCCACTGTCCTGGGACGGAAGCCTGGTCCCACTGTAAGTGGGCAGCATGAGTTATTTCCTGGCTTGGATTAGTCTCTCCTGCTCACAGCCTTGTAGTAGTACACTCCTCTTGTTTGTTCTTTAACCATGACCTTTGCCAGCTGATGCCACATGTGTGGTCAGTGTTATCACAAGTCTGTAATTGTATGATGACCCTGTAAGAGTATAGTTCGCAGAGATAAGGCTAGAGTTCATCCAGTCATCCTGTGGTGCATGCTGGCTAGGTGGTGAGTAGCTAGCTTTGAACAGGTCTAGCCTCTTCACCTTGTCTCAGCTCAGACTCCACAGGTTTACCCATTCACCACCCACCGTTCAGACCGAGTCAGCTCTGTACTTCCTTTTGTTTACTTATTTAACAAGTATCTACTGACCCAGTCTGAGTAGAGCTGCGTGTTTTTGTATAGAGGACAGAGGGTTCCTGCAAACTTAGAGCATAGTACCCTGAGGGAGGAGGGCAATAAAGCCTTGAGAATGGTGAACTTGCTAGAAGTATTAGCCTTTTGTCAGCAACACCATACACAGCAGTCCTTGTTGGGAGACACATCCTCACAGATGTGTCTTTGGAGCAAGCTATGGTCAGGATGCACATGGAACTTCCACGTCTTTGGGAAACAGCATTTAGGTTGTGTTTCCTATGAGCTAATTACCAAGGGGTTGAAGATGGTTTAGAATATCTATACCCACATTCTAGAACCTTCCATCTAGGCTCTGTAGTGTGCTGTATTACTACTCTTTGGTTGTATATTGCTTTATATTGACTTCAATAAATACTTATAACTCTGTTTGGAAGATATAGTGTCTTAGTTACTTTTTCTACTGCTATGCCAAAATGCTCTGACAAAAGTAACTAATAAGGGAGAAAGATTTGTTTTGACCCACAGTTTGAGGGTATAGTCTATCACAGTGGGGAAGCTGAAGTAGCAGGAACTTAAAGCAGCTGGTCACATTGTATCCAAGTCACCAAGCAGAGATTGAGGAATGCAGGCTTGTGCTCAGTGCACTTTTCCATTTTTACACATGCCAGGATTCTAGCATAGGGAATGGTGCTGCCCACCATGGGTAAATCTTCTCATCCCAATGAACTTAATCAAGTTAATTCCCCATAAGGCTTGCCTAGAGACCTGTCTCCTAGGTGATTCTAGATTTCACCAAATTTGACAGTCGATATTTATTGTCACATGTAGTTCAAGAATTGACCATCAATTTTATATATTCACAATGTAAGGCTTCATAAATATCTTTTCCTGCTTTCTTTTTCTTTAAGTTTTTTTAAATTTTAGTTTATTTATTTCAAGGTCTCTAGGCTGGCTTCAAACTTTATAGCTGAGAGATGTCCTTGACCTATTGTGTCTATTTTTCAAGTGTCTTGCTTTTTTCATTTGTTGTTTTTTTAATTAAAATAATACTTGGTTTAAATTTTTCTTACAAAGGACTTAGATCTTTACTGAAGAAAATTAAAGAAGTTAAGATCAACTTTTCCGAAGGGAGCCTGTCCCCCTCCATAGTCATTTCGCTATTAAGAAGCATCACGCGGAGCACATTTTCCTTCCCACATCCGTTTTCCTCTGGAAAACTATCTGCTCATATTGGCTCTGTGATGTTCTTGCCACTTAGCATTGTTTCAGTTGGACACTCCGGTCTTCTTTTTTTTTTTTTTTTTTTTTCTTTTTTTCGGAGCTGGGGACCGAACCCAGGGCCTTGCGCTTGCTAAGCAAGCGCTCTACCACTGAGCTAAATCCCCAACCCCCAGGACACTCGGGTCTTACTTGGTCCCCTGTCTCACTATGGTTTAGAGGCGCTCACTGTGGCCTTACAGATTTAAATTCACCCTTTTTTTGCTGACAGGGGCAGGAAGAGGTACTTCATGACCTTGGCTGGAGATTTTGCTCTGTGGTTTTTTTCTTCTTGTGAGCTACTTACATTTCACTCCTGACTCCTAGTTCTTGATAGTCTCATTAACCCAGACCACTGGGAGATAGCTGTCCTTTGTTGAGTGGACTGAGTCAATACTGGACCTGGTATAGTTGCCACCAAGGAGCAGAAGCAGAGTGAGGACAGGGACACTGCCATTTCCTATTCAGAGGCCAAGTCTCCTGCCTGTGAGGCCATGGAGCAGCACATGAATGGAGGTCGAGCTGAGCCCTGGGCAGGGTGAGTTAGTGTACTCCAAAGGCACCTTCCTCATTCTCACCATCCAGAGGAAGTGAGGATTTTGTTAGGAATGCCCCTCAACCCTGTCATCGTTAGACATTTTTCTAGCTACTCTTTAGAGCTGGGAGGAGCCTACCTGCCTATAGTCCTCAGACTGGGGTCCTCTCATACTGGTTATTGAGGCTCAGTGAGGTCAGACCATGCAGACAGCCTATCAGCGGCAGCGCTAGGATACAGAGTGAGGCTTTTCCACTGTGTTCTCCATGTTAACGCCTGTATGGGTGGGATAGAATGTACCATGTGTACAAGGAGCTCTGCGGGTTGATGTAAGCATGGAAACTGAGGGAAATGCAGTGTGGAGACACTTCGAGGGCCCAGTGAGGCTGTCCACATACTCACCTCTCGGCACTCATGAACGTCTTCGCTGTGTATGGGTAGCCATAGTAATTTACCACTTGGAGTAGACGGCAACACTTGTAACAAGTTTGAGACTGCCTGGTCCAGCAGGCCCAGTGGATTCCAAATGCTGTGGAAACTTAGCATTATTCTACTAACAGTTTCCTGCACCTGCCACACAAGTAAGATCTGTGTACGGATCCAGGGGAGAGGAGGAGGGGAGTTGTCTGTTTTAATTTTTTCCTGCAGAGTGTTATGGAATCCCATTAAACCAAACCACTGTTCATTCAAGTAAAAAGGAAAGATTTTGCGGATGTGGAAGACAGTCTAGTTGGGGTTTAATTCTGCCTCTAATTTTCTTTTTCCAGCTTTTTTTTGGAATGGGGGGTGGGGCTTATGCGTAGAGACTATGATGTGCTTGTGGAAGTCAGAAGACGATTTGTGGGATTTGTTTCTCTTCTGTTGTGTTGGTTCTAGGGGTCAAACTCAGGTCCCCAGGCTTGGTGGTAAGGGCCTTTATATGCTGAGCCGTCCTGTTCATTCTGGTACTAACAACTCAAATTGTAGAAAGTCGAGGTCCAGGAAACGATTTGATGCATATTCATCACATGCATACTTTGGGGTGGTCATGGTCAAGATAAGTAATATGTCCTCATCAATGCGGTTTTGTGTGTGTGTGTGTGTGTGTGTGTATGTGTGTGTGTGTGTAATATATATATATATAATATACACACATATATATACACTATATATATATATATATATATATTACACACACACACACACACATACTAAGAACATTTAGGTCTCCCCCCTGAAGAATGCAATATTTTGTTTATTATAATCACATTATTTACTTTATATCTCTAGAACTTAGTCCTCTTACCTAACTGAAACTGTGACCTCTGACCAGTCCTTCACCATTTCTTCATCCCTGAACCCTGGTACAGCTGGCTACTCTCTGCTTCTCCCATTTCTGGATTTATAGCCAATAGAAGTGAAAGCAGGCCCTAGAGGTAGCTAGTACTCCTGTGGAACCCCATCATTTACAGTAGCTGTTATATAATCCGCAAAATAGATGGATAAAGAAAACATGATACTGGCAAAGATAGGATACTCTTCAGCCATAAAGGATGAAATTCTGTCATTTGCAGCCAAATGGTGTTGCTGGCAATCACAGTGATGGTGACATAAGCCAGATGCAGGCACATGCTTCATGATCTTGCTTACACGCAGACTTGAACAGTTTGTGAAATGACATCGGCAGACTGTGGGTCTGTCTTCAGTTTCCTCATCTATAATATTGAAGTCTGTGAAAGACCACGTGATTAAGGAATTCTCAGATTTTCATCTAGATTTCTGCCAGACCAGTGCTGGCCCTGCTGTCTAGAAGCCTGAGATACTACCAGGCCTCCTCTCTGACTGGATGCTCTTCCTTGCAGGTTCTTGGATTAGAGAGAAGGAGTATGAGGTACAAGATGACAGCAGAGAAATAGGGCAGCCCCCTCATAGAGCCTGTGTTGGTTCTGGGAGGATGGGCCACCATCTTCCCAGGCCTAGCCTTCTCTTTGTCCTGAGGGTTAGTTCCGAGACCAAAGATTGGAAAACAGAACCTGTTACCTAACATCCTCTAGGGTGGGCTTGGCTTATCCACCTGCTGATTGCTGTGTGCACAGGCCCTCTTTGGAAGTAAGTAGGTCACGGTGGCTGTGTGGCAGTCTGTGTGTGGAACTAAATCCAGCTCCCGTCTTTTGCTTCTCTGTGTGGCAGTGAAGTATTCTGGAGAGGTACGCTGTTGTCCTCCATACACTCCCTGGTTCCTTTCCTCTCCTGGTCCTGCAGGTCGCATCGTGGAATCTGCATGGCAGCCTTCTGTGGACCTAAGTCCCTGGTTGAGCTCTCTTAGAAGTTTGTGCTCATTTTGACTCTTCCACTGAGGGAAAGGTGCAGGCTAATGGCATGCTTGCCCTTCTTGCTGCTGTCAGGGTTTGGTGAAGCAGGGTAGAGATGAGAGAAAGGGAGGTGTTTTGAGCCCCTCTTGGAGATCTGCCCTGCTCTGGTTGGGTGTGGCTGAGTGGAATGTAAGAGATGGGATTGCCAGAAAGGCCTTCTGGGACCTTTGTTTTACCTCAGTTTAGTTGTGATCCCCTGAGGGGAGATTCTGAGATCTGTGGACCCCTGTGGAGGGATGGCAATGTAAGAAAGGTTGCATGGGCTTTCATGGACCCTAAAAGCTGCAGTCAGGCCTGAAGTAAAGACTGCTGTTTCTTCCTTCACAGACAGACAAACTGAGTCCTGGAAACGACCTATGTCGATGTCTCTGATGTCACTGATGGCTGAGAAGCTGGGGCCTCAGAGCAGCAGAGAGAAAGGCTCGAGGCCTCAGGTCTCCAGCCCCATGCAGGAACCTGAAGTGGGCTGAGAGACTCTAAAAATATGAATTAATGGTGTATGTATGTAATGGGCATAGCAGGAGCTTTGGCTAGCCAAGTTCTGAGACCTAGGGATACCTGGCATTGGGTTGAAAAACTTCAGGTATTCTACTGCTTTGGTACATGACAGAAGAGGAAACTGAGGCCCAGCCAGGTCAGGTGACTGGAATCAGGTCAGTACATGTAGATGGCTTTAATCAAAGGCTCAGTGTGTGTTCTGGGGAGTATGCTTGGTATTTGGAGTGGAAGCGACTTAGTTTGTTTTGATACTAAGTGTTTATTTTTATGTTCGTGGGAGAATATACTGCTAGAAACATCTAACTTACTATTGAGGAGAAGTCTAAGAGGGGAAAAGAACAAAAGACACTTTTGTAAAAGGTCTTTTTTAAATTAGTTGATTTAGTATGTGTACCCAGATACTATAGCATGTATGGAGGTCAGAGAACAACTTGCAGGAACTGGTTCTCAGGCCTGGGATTGGTGACTGGTACCATTATACACATACGTATATCCTAAAAAATAATTTTTTTAAAAGGCCTGTCTGGATTTATGATAAATTTGATCCTGGCTGGTCCCTGAGTCTTCATGGGAACTTTCCTTAGGGCAGAGAAACAACCCATACTTTCTTGCTCCCTGCCTCCTTCCTGGAAGGGGGCCTCTTCCCAGGGACAGGGCAGAGTGGGAGGAGCCCAGGGAGTGATGTCACTTTCCAGAGATGTCTTTCCGCTGGGACTTCGCTCAGACTCCAGCATGAGTAGAGTAACATCTCCAACCAAAGTCCAAACACGTGGGACTGGTTTCAGCTGTAGGCTGCTCCTAGCCACGAGACTGAGAAAATGGAGCAGGCTGTGCTCTGTCCCCTGCTGATCTGTACCAGATGGTGGCTGTGTGGAGCCTACCATGTGATGAGTCAGGGCTCAGGGGTCCTAGGGTGGCTCTGTCCACCCCCCTGAGCCTTCAGATCCTTATTTCCAAACTGGAGGAAAATACAGCCCAAGCCTTTGAGATTAGCTTTAGAATTGAGTTTAAATGTGGCGATGTATTTAAAGCTCCTGACAATACCTTGCACATACTCAGTTTATTTAAAGCTACTATTTTAATAGAGCTTCGTGTGCGCGTGACTCCTTACAGAAGTTCTGCCTTCTGTGTGACACAGCAGAGGTGGGAAGTCTGAGTCTGGGCAAAGCCTGGACTTCACCACGTTGACCTGCCTCCAGGCAATCTGCCACCTGGTGGCAATTTACCCAAATTGCAAGCTCAGTGTTTTGTTTTTGTTTCGAGGCAGGCTCTCTCCCACTATGTAGATTGGAACTCACTATGTAGATCAGACTGGCCTTGAACTGAACTGACATTGGTTTGCCTGGCTCTACCTCCTAAACTGGGATTAAAGTCTGGCAAGTTTGCCCCCCCTCCCAATCTTAACCTTATGATGATGATGGTGGTGGTGGTGGTGGTGGTAGTGAAGGATTATGGAGTTGTGGTTATGGAATAACCAGGAAAGACAGGCTGAGTCCCCTTCCCAGGCTTCCCAATACCAGGCCTGGTGGAGCTTTAATAATCAACCAGCCCTATGTTCAAGGTTATCACTATTGGGCACGTTCTGTAAGCCGGACAACTTGATTAGCACATTGAGTCTGTTCTTTGTAAACCACTTTGCTACGAGGCATGGGCATATGATTAGTGTTATATTTTAAGAAGAGAAACTGTGACTTAGAAATAACTGAACAATCTTTCTGATGCCGCATGGCTTGTAGGTTGACAAAGCAAGAACTTGGGCCGGACAATATGATTTAGCTTCTTAGTAAGTAAGTAAGTAAGTAAGTAAGTAAGTAAGTAATCTTTCACCATGACCAGGCCAAAAATCTGTCCTGCCCAGGTGTCCAGAGGGTTCAATGGGCTATGCTCCTGGTTTCTGTTACCAGGGCCGGGTTTGTACCCTACAAGCCCTGCCTGTGTCTGTTACTGAGCCTAGTGTTTAACTGTAGCATCCATGTGATTTTTTTTTTGCATCCCCCTCCCCCCCAAATCCTGACATGGTTGGATTGCCTATCCCCATCCAAACCAGTGGGGAGAATTTATCTTCTTTTTCTTGAGCAGTTCTGAGGAAAACAAGGGTCTGGCTTGTGCTTAGAGAGCCCAGGTCTGGAAAACCCTGGGGAATGGAGGGGGAGTGGAAACAGAACCAGTGACTTCCTTTCACATCCCTTTGGCCGGTGATACTTTCCTGATTGGCTATCATGAGATGAAAACCCGGTCCTCTGAGTGAAGAGAGAGCAGTCTTCTCAGCGCAAGGATGTCCTCTGATGCCAAGGGGTGGAAGTTTGTCTTGTACTGGAGAACAACGGCCCTCTTTCTGAAAAGCTGGCCATCCTGGCCCACTTCTCACACTAGCCCTGATGGAGGGATGGGTGTGGGGTGGAAGATGAGCTCTGGGATCTGTGGGGGTTGGGGTGGCATCGTGTATCCCACACATGTGTTCCTCCATCTCTCGTCACTTCCACAGCTCTATAGGATGTCGCGTGGGTGAGTCAGGCTAAAAGACTCCATGATTATAAAATAATTAATTATTTAGGACTGGTGGATTATTTGGGACTCCCAGGGGAAGTCATCTTCTTGGTGCTTCTTCTGGGTCTGAGGAGATACCAGAGGGTTCTGAGGAGGAGCGGCAAGATGTCCTTATATGCCCGCGGGCATGACTCTAATCATGGTAGTGTCGTGTTTCGAATTAAAGAAGTTAGAGCTTCGTTCCAAATGTAATTGAATACTAGAAGTCTAGAACCTGCTCAGATCATGAATTTTTCCAGCTTTCTTTTGGCCGGTCTTTGCTTCCCATACACGAAAGCCCTCCACCCCCCACCCCCCAAATGGCCTCTCAGTGCTGCTCTGACTCTTAGTCTTGCAGCCCCAGGAGGTTGTCATCACATTGCCTTGGGCACACCACCTCTTCAGGTTCTCCCTTCAGGGAGCTGCAATGACTCTTGCCTCCCGTTGGCCTTTCTCCCATAGTTGAAGGCTCTGGCCACTTTCTCCGGCTTGCTGGGACCTCGTACCATCATTTACCCAATGAGTCGGGGTTGTATTAGCTTTCTGATGCAGCTAAAAATAAGCCATCACAAACTTAGTGGCCCTGGTGATGTAGCTCAGTGGTAAGCCTCTTCCCCACCTAGCGTACTCCAGGCACTGGGGATAGAAGGTGAGGGGTAGGAAGAGCTTGATTTATGTTACCCAATGAGTAGCTTTTTTATCGTTTTTCTTTATGTCCAGCCAGCCACTTGTGTGGTCTTGAACAAAGTTCACCTCTCAGACTCAGTTTCTTAATTTGTTAAACGAGAACATTAAGACTCTTGGCAGGGCTCACTGAGGGTTCGTGGAAGGGGTTGCATCGGAAGCACCGGAAGTGAGCCGGGCTGCACCGGAAGTGAGCAGGTTCTGCCGTTTGAAGGTCCATCATCTCCATTTTCAAAGTTTATGTTCTAGAATCCTGAAGGTATCGGGTGGCTGCTTTGTGGAGCCAAGGCCGAGGAGGGTCCTGGGGCCTCTAATCTGTGTATGTTCCTCATTGAACAACACCTTGCTGAAGATGTTTCCTACAGGGCCAATCTCGGCTACCCACCTGACGCCACTCTTTTAGTACCTTGGCTTCACGGTCTCATTACAATCCCTAGGCAATCCTATAAATTAGGTGCTGTATTGCAGAGTCTCACACACAAGGCCGTGGTCATTCTGCTCACATCAATCTGCTAAGGCCATTGTGTGTAAGGGTAGGCTTTATATGACACAAGAGTGTGGTGTGGACGGCCAAAGTAGGCAGGTCATGCAGCTTGCTCACTATACTCGTGAGGAGCAAAGGTCCCAACGAAGATGCCAGCCTCTGATAAAGCAGCTCTAAGAGCACACAGTAGGTCTTGGATCAGGCTTGGTTTTCATAGCTTTGGTGGTAAAAGTCCCCACCAGTGAGCTCACTGGGCTGACAAGACGGCATGTTGCTATGAGGTGTTTGGCAGGGACGTGTCATGGTGGGTTGGGTGTGATGATGGTGTTGATGGGCTGACTATCTGGGATGTACTTGTGTGAACCACGCAGCCAGGCTTCCTGGGTAGAAGTGGGTATTTGGTTGTGTTGAGGCAGTGAGTTGCTGTGGTACCTGTGGTTTTAACAATATGAATGTATCTTCTCATGCTCCTAGAGGCCAGACAGCCATCAGGACTGGTTTCCTGAGGCCTCTCTTGTTTTCTGTAGGTGGTATCTTTTCTCTGTGAACACCCATTCTTCTGACCATCTTATTGTGTGTTCTAGAGCAGTTACCTGTCACTCTGGCCACTGCATTTCCTGGGGAGAGCAACAAGCACCTGGCAACAGACCAAAGAGACAAGGCTAGCCTTGTGGACCAGTGATTTTGACTAGGGTTATTTAAGAGCAGCTACATCACCAAAGAGAACACCTCACTCTCCCCATTGCCTGCCCATAAATTTGCAGAGGGGCAGGGCTTATGAGCATCTTTCCCAAATTATAATAAATGGGCGAGTCCCATCTTGTGTAGTCCTCTTATAGGTCATCTCACCTTCTAACAGTTCAGAAGGCAACAGTGTGTCACACCCAGGGACAGCCTAACTGTAATGTCCCCCTCTGAAGACCTTCTCCAATGGGTCCTTTAGTATGAGCTTGGGTGGATTGGCCTTGAGGACTGTGCTTTCTGTAACTGTAACTACTATGGTGTTGGTGTTGGGAGAGTTCCAGTGACCTTGTGCAACAGTTATCATGTTCAATGCAGTGGCTTCCCGAGGCCACACTTAGCTGTGAGCATGACTGCCTCATGGGGTGATGACTGGCTAAGCTGAAGGGGGCAGATGGTTTGGATGTGGTAATGTCAATATGACGCTATACTACTGTGTGCTGGCATCAGGGAAGTTCTTGGTGCTGGGAATGACTTCACAAGCTACCTGTGTAGTTCTGCCACATGTGCCATAGGTAAAAATACACGTTTGGCTCTTGCAGGCCAGAGGGCAGGAATATGTGGTTTGTGTGACAAGACACCATTTAGTCCCCAAGGTTGCATACTAGCCTGGCCCTTGCCTAGTTACTGCCTGTTCTTTCTTGCTGGGCACTGTATTGGGTATTCCATGCTCTACCTTGTGCTTGATCATTTGGCCATTTTAACCTAGATAAGGTATAGGAGGCATTTGTCTTGTGTTCTCCTCTTGATGGTGGCCTGAATGTTTTTCTGAGAGAGGTTGTGGTGATGTGGGCATCTGAACACTAGTGGAAGACTATAGGTAGCACCCCACAGCAGCTACAAGGAGGGGAGTGTGGTAGCTCCCTGTAACTGCCTTATAGGGACACTGTAGTAGAATCCATCAAAGCCAAGGGCTTGGGACCTGTTGGTTCTGCTTTACTTGTGCAAAAGGCCCTATTCTGTTACCTGGGAAACAGGGCCAGTGATACTGTGTACCCAGAGGCCATGACATAGAAGTAACCTTATATAAGGCCACATTTTTAGCTGGGGTCCTGACTCATAATAAGGGCCCATAAAAAGGCTTACTATTTGTAGTCTCCTCCCTGTGCCCACCATACGGACAGAGTTTTCACATCCCATGCATCAGGATGGACAAAGTTAGGAAAGACCATTAATTTTGACCTTCATCCATTCAGCATGCAAACTACTCTTCTTAAGAGGCAGGCCCTATTGGGGAAGTGAGGGGTTCCGGAGTTTCAGGGATGAGCATAGTAGGGTTCCTGCCCCCATGTGTTACTTAGCTGCTGGGCTAGGCCTGGGTTTTACCCATTTTCTGTCTCTGCCCCTTGTGCTGACTGTAGACATTCCATTTGTAACCAAGTCCCGTTGGGCCAGAGTGACTGGGATTCTCTAAGATCTGCTGGGGGAGTCATGGAAACCAGATGAAGCTACTGGTTGGAAACTCAATACTCAGTGGCTGGGCTCTGACCCTTTCCAGGATTAAGCTGCCTTCGTGTGGGACATGTCCCCGTGGTCAGAAAGCAGGGATAGCTACAGTGGAGATACAGATGGTGGGACTGTTCTCAGCTCAGCCTGAAATCACCTCCCCACCTTTGGTAGGCGTGTGCCAGGCTCCTGAGGTGTGTCGGAGAGGTGTTTAGGGTGGGTTGGAGCACAGTCAGTGATGAATTCTTACTTCTTTGGGTTTACTGCATATGCTGTATCTAGAGTTAGGAAAACACACTTCTGAGTCACGAGTCCAGGTACATGTCCCAGTCTGCAGGATAGGCCCTGCAGGATAGGCCCTCTTGCCTTCTTTCCTTCCCTCTCTCAGAGGAAGCAGCATGGTGTGGTCAGTGGTGGCTTCATGGGTGAGGGGGATAAGGGCAGGGCTGAGGTAGCATCAGGATCCCTGGCAGTCAGAGCTTACCAGATTCCTCACTTTCACACCTGAACTTAGACAGGCCTCAGACTCCCCTGCAAGAGGCTCACCAATGGCTTAGAGGTCGATTATCTGGCCCTTGAAAGCACAGGCTCTAGGTCTAAAAAGGCTCCTTGGTATGGACACCCCGGTGTGACAGCCACTTCCTTCTTCTGGCCAAGAAGTTAGGGGTGTGTGTGTGTGTGTGTGTGTGTGTGTGTGTGTGTGTGTGTAGGCTGATCTCCAATTCACTATGTAGCTGAGGATGACCTTGAACTCCTAACCTGCCTCCATCTTTCAAGAGCTGGATTATAGACATGTCGCAGCACCTTCTCCATTTCAACCTCTTCCCCAGAACCTCTCTCCCAGGCAACTCTAGAGATACACTGGGCTGTCTGTAAGGGAAGTAAATCAAGAGAGACAGAAATCAATATTCAATACAGTCTTTCCATTTCTGCTTCTCCTCTCTGGCCCCCTCTTGACATTGTTCCAACACAACCAAGCTGTCTGAGGCTAGCAGTGCCCCCTGGTGGTTAGCTGTCGAGAGCCAGGATGCACACTCCTTGTCTGCAGCTGCCCTTGGCCACCTGCTCCCATTAGCTACCTCAGACAATTATGTTTCTTTTGGGCCCCTTCTACAACATGCTCTGACTGTAATAGGCAGCACAACATATGTACGCATGTGTTTGTGTGATACGATATACATGTGATACATATATATGTATGTGTATATATATATATATAATTTATATATATTAGCTTGTAGGTGGTGAAGACACTGGTCTAGGAGTAGAAAGAGCTGAGCCATGTGTAGTTTTATTTTTAGGTTGTCATGTGATGGGACAGATTCCTTTTTCTCTCTGGGCCTCAGTTTCCCCATCTATACTATGAAAAGTTTGCTGAATGAGGTGTTTTCCAAAAGTAGTGTTTCCAATCAGATGGTTTTCTTTGGTGTGGTATGGTGTCCCATACATTTGGGACAGGAGAACATACCCAATGCTTTTGGCCATTGTACCACCTGTGGTTGGCAATCTTGAGGTTTCTGAGACTGTGGATGAGGTGACTGCTGGCTGAGGGAGGGCTGCGTGGGCTGCTGGCAGTCGTTGTTTTGAAGATGAGTTGCAGACTTCCATGAGATGACTCACTGAGAGGCCCCACAGTACAGTAATGGAGGAGCCCCTGGGTTCAACTCTCTGCCCATCCCTGGCCAGCTCTGGACCTCAGACAGTCGGAACAGGATAGAATGTGTGGCCCAGGAACCTCTTCCATTTGGCATCATTTTCAGATTGGGTAAGGCTGGGCAGACCCCTGAACTGCACAGAGACACACAGACTTATGCACTTAATCTTACACTGCCCCTCCTGCCTGCCTGCTTCCTGGGGGCCTACCCCCCCACATACACACTCTTCCATAATAGTAGCAGACATACCCTGGCTGGGAGAATATTGTAGTTCACAAGAGGGAGACTATAATTTTCATTTTGCAAATGCCAGCCTAAGACTTAGATGGGGGTCATGACTTATGTAGAACACAAAGATGATGAGGACTGGAGCCGGGGTGAGAGTACCCTGCGTGGTGGTACAGAGGCAGACTGGTGGCTTGTTCCATCTGCTATTTATTAAGTACTTAGTATGTGCCCTGGCTGTAGAATCATGGTATGTTAAACCACACACACACACACACACACACACACACACACACACACAACCACACACACAACCACACATACACATACAACACCACACACACACAACCACATACACACACAACCACACACATACAACCACACACACACAACCACACACACAACACCACACACAACCAAACATACACACACAACACCACACACACACACAAAACCACACGCACACAAACACACAATCACACACACATACACACAATCACACATACACATACACACAATCACTTATACACACACACAACCATACACACACACGGCACACACACACATACACATACACACACAATACCACACATACACACACACAACCACACACACAACACTACACACTCACACAACCACACATACACACACAACACCCCTCACAAACACAAACACACACAACACCACACACTCACACAACCACACATACACACAACACCCCCCCACAAACACAAACACAAACACACACACAACACACACTCACACAACCACACATACACACACAACACCCCCACACAAATACAAACACAAACACACACAACACCACACACTCACAAATACACATATACACACAATAACATACACACATACACAACCACACACACACAAACACAACCACACACACAAACACAACCACACACTCATACACACACAATACCACACACGCACACACACACAAACACACACAACACCATACACACACATACAACTACACACATACATACACATACACACACGTACCCCTTACAGACACACAACACCATACACACCACACACACACACACACACACACACACACACACACACACACACCCCTTGCAGATGTGGAAAATGTTCTTCAGAGAGACATCCAGAAACAGATATCCTGGTTGCCAGTGTTTCCTGTCTCCAGAGTCTGTTTTCCACCAACCCTAACCATTTTCAAAAGCCACCACCCTCTGGGCCACTCACTGCCCTGTGTAGTAAGGTGGGGCCCAAGCAATGCTGACAGCCAGGAGTGGGAGGGGGCCTGCCTGGCTTCAAGCCCAGGAATGCGTTGGGAAATTCCTCTATCCTCCCACACTTGGATGCTGCACCGGAAGAGTTAAGTGGCTGCCTCGTGCCCATGGATCACGGAGGCCTCTTCTCTCCTTTTACAGCCTGACTCTTCTCAGGAAACCGATGGGCAGTGTCCTCCCTCCCCCTCCATCTGGACTTATTTCCTTCTTTGGTCCTCTTTCCCCATGAGAGCAGCAGAGTCCTGTCCTCCTCCCAGGGCCTCTGGCTTCCCAGGAGGGGACACTGAGAAGGAGAGATTTTAAAGCTCTCTTCCTAAAAATGTGCGTGTGCTACCCAGCTGCCTACATGCCCGAACCAGCATTAGGTTGATGCCTGCAGGTGACTTGTGTTTGTAAGTCATTGCAGAAGAAAGGCACACTGAGCCCAGTGTGGAGGACCAGATTCCTGGCCAGTGCCTCAGCCTGTCTCTTCCCTGGCCTGTAGCTTGGTGAGAGGAACCAGGTTGGTGAGTTTCCGTGACTTGGTCTAGATTTTTAGTGAGCAGAAGAAACAGCTCAGAGACCATGAGGAGAGGCCCAGAGCAGAAGCCAGTCTCTTCAGCTTGATAGGGCTGGGGGAAATTAAAGGCTATGTTGTGGAGGCTACTGGCTCACCCCCAGGCAGTCTGTGTTTGCACACATCCTGTCACAGAGCCTCACCACCTCCCAGGCTGCCTTCTTTGGGCAGTTCTGACTGTCATCCCGGCTTCTACTCATGGCTCCGGCTCAGTTTTGTGGTCCTTCACAGAGCAAGGCTCGCCTTCCTGAACTGTCAGGGAACACACATACATACACGCCTCACTTCTTGGTTCCCTCAGGAGTACTCAGGACTGTCTGGAGGCAATGAGGTGGCCTGTTTCTGTGTTGAAAAGGGAGAAGCTTGATAGATTGATCATGAACCCCTTCAGTTCCCAGGATTCAAGGAAGGAGATCAGCTAGGAAATTTTAGAACCATTTCATAGGGGCCATGGCTCGGGCAGTGCCAATGTTGGCCAGGGGCTTTATTACTGTCAGTCTTTTAGAGAAAAGTTTCCCCGAGAGTCATTGCTCCAAGAGAAGTACCAGGTTTTTGTGCATCACACGCATGAAAAGACCCATCAGTCCCTCAAGAATCTTCCTGGAGTTTCTTTGATCTCCCAGGCCAGGACCAACATCATCTAATCCCAACTCCTTTACCGTCCACTCCTCCGTGGAGCTCATGGGGGCAGCTAGGCAAATCAGTCTAGACAGATCCCTGACCAAGCCTCTCTAGATGGGTTTTGTCCACTCAGATAAAGGGCTAGTATATGGCTCTGTGGCAGAACATTTGCTAACACGCTTGAGGCCCTGGAAAAAACAGACACACAACCCTTTGGGGGTCATGGTACACGATGGGCAAGTTCAACTATAAATTTTCCTGTTGTGGCATGTTGGTGTGGTAGGGTGGGATGGGGGCAGGGCTACCTCTCCTGTCCTAAAAGTCAAGTTTTAGGACCTCTCACACACCCCAGTATCCCTGGACCGCCTCAGACACCACTGTAATATTTGTGTCTTCAGGAGGTTTTTATTGAGCATTTACTGTACACCGGAAATGGAGGGTCTACTGCAGACCATCGAGATGACCTATCATAGCTCTGGCAACAGAGACAAGGAGACAAATCAGAAGACGGTGAGGCAGGGAAGGAAGGGACAATGAGAGGAAGGTACATCAGGACGGACTTGATCCAGGAGTGACTCTTGAGACTTGTCAAAACAGAACCTTGAAGACGACTGGAGGACCCTGAGAGAGGCTGGGGTAATGAAGGACTGTGAGGAGGAGGACAGGGAAGGTTGCAGGATAGCTCTGTAACAGGTCCTGGCTGTGCGTCGGATGGGGTGCCACTGCTCTGTGATACTTGATAAAGAAGCAGAAGGAAGCCTTTTCCAACCCTCCATGCAGGTTGGCCCAGCTAGATTGTTCCCATGACCCGGTGGTGTTTCCTAACACTCTCTGTCTGGCAAGAGCCACTGAAAGGAGATCTGGGCGAAAGAGTGTCCATCCAGGGCTGCGTGGAGGGATGGGGACCCGGGATGAACTCCCAGGTTCATGTCGCCAACTCTTCTCACGGTGGGGTTTGGGGGAGCTGGAGTGGGGAAGCAGAGCCATTCGAGGGGGGCAGTGCGTGAATCTGCGTACCCAAAGCCCTTGCCTCTCCCATTACAAGAGCTGCTTATGGCCAAGGCCTGGCGCCAGGCTGAAGAGTTCACATTCTTCTCCTCCTTAGTCACAAAGGCTCAGATGACCCCACTTAGTCCTCCTGACCTTGAATTGGGTGTAAGACTTCAAGTCAAGAGTCATCTGGTATTCGGTGGATACGGTTAAACCAAACACAAGAGCGGCCAATGCTCCTCACCTCTGAGCCATCTCTCCAGCCCCAAAGTCTCCATCTGTACAGTGAGAGGTTTGGACTGGGTTCTCTGAGACCCTTCTAGCTTCCATAGTCTCTCCTTTCTGCTCTTCTGTTTTGGAGCTCTTTGCCAGAGGAGAGACTTGGCAGGGGGAGGCATTGGGAGAATAATGAATCTCCAAAAGGAATCCATACCTGTGACACTGTGCTCCATTAACAGAAGTCTGGGCATAGATCTAGGGGGCATTCACATACCCTCAGAGGATCTGTGGCTCATAGCTGTCAAGGTGTGCACCCCAGAAGATACAAGGAGGAGGAGATCCTGAAAGCCATTTGAAAAATCTGTCAAGGAAAGCGGCAAATGGAAATCATGGGTAGAGATTCTAGTGTGGGCTGGAAGGACCTTTCCGTAGAGCTGTCTCTAGCTGGAATGAGCTGCCTGTCAGGGACGGGAGGGAGTTTCCAGTGAAACGGGTGAGGAGGCACATGGATGGACACCTGACAGATGTTCTTTGCCCTCTGGGGCACTGGATGGGGTGATTTCTGCTGGCTCAGGATGTGTGCCATTTTGTGAGCTGAGCTGGGGGCTCAGGTCCAGTCCTGGCAAATAGCATTGTGACAGTCATGACTCAGTTTCCTCCTGTGAAAAAGAGACAGAATGTCAGTTTGCCTGTGTGGCTTCTTGAGGGGGTGACAGAGACTTTATTATGCTCCACGGGAAGAGGTTGTCTGCCTGCCACCGTGCTGGCTCTTAGGTGGTAGGCAAGAAGAGGGAAGTCTGTTTTTTCCCCGGAGGTTAAGGCATCTGGCATCTAAGTAGCCAAATTGCTGCTTTCAGAGATTTAGATTTGAGAAGAGTGTTGTACATGGTAAACACTAAAGCAGGGCTGGGTGTAGTGGTGTGTACCTGTCATACAGGGGGTCCGGGGGCTGAGGCAGGAGGATCACGAGTTAAAGGCCGTTCTGGGATATAGACCAATCTGGGGTACAGAGCAACTTAAGGCAAACCTGCGGTACATCGTGAGAACCTACCTAAAATACAAGGGCTGGGGATGTAACTCAGTGGTAGATTACCCACCTCGTATACATGAGACCCTTGGTTCCATGACCAGCATCCCAGTAAACAAACAAATGAGCCATCGGGGATAGCCAAACTAGGCAGGAGAGGATGGCTAAGCCATCACTCATCACTCATTACTGTCCGCCCCTGCTGGCTCTACGGCCTCATACTCTTCACCTGCAACAGCGACTACTTAGTGGTACAACTTGACCTGTGAGGTAGACTCTATTTGCCTCTGCCGAATAAAAGGAAATAAGCACGAACACCAATCTCTGTCATCATTAAGCAAGTGACTCAGCCAGTGGATCAAGGGGGGTGTTCATGTGTTGGCAGGGAGTGGATAGGGTTTGGGGCCGATGTGGCCTCCTGTTGAAGGTGGTCATGGGGCAAGCCTGAGAAGGGGGGAAGAAGAATACAGGTTGATCGATGTCGTTTTTGCAAAGATCACCAGCAGCAGCCATGCGTGCGTGCGTGCGTGCGTGCGTGCGTGCGTGCGTGCGTGCGTGCGTGCGTGCGTGCGTGCGTGCGTGCGTGCGTGCGTGCGCACCTTTCATTTTCCCAAGCACAGGGCTAATGACTGTGTGGAGGTGGCAGTCTGTGAAAGAGAGATCCAAATGGCAAAGAAATGTGGGGGCTGGAAGCAGCAGCTACACTCTCGTGGTTACTGCGAAAAGAAGCCAAGATGTGGGCTGGAAAGGTCTGCATGGCTGATAGATGCTTTCATTTCCAGAGAATAGGAATCACCCCCAGGTCAGCAGAAAGTCCGGGCTCAGAGTAGTAGAGTTGGTGTCCAGACCTTTGTGCCATTGCAAGGCACCCTTTATTCTTCCCTGAGATGGGGAGGGAAACTGGTATGGGCAGGGGCTGGCAGGTTCTCATATATTTATTTATAGCTGGGACTCTGGGTCATGTGGCCCTGGGTATTGGCATGTCTGAGTGCCTCATCACTGGGCCTAGCATCCTGCAGATTAGCAGGTGCCCTAATATGAACCCACAGTGCAGGGCTGGAATCCTACCAAGCATTCCCTCTGAGTTCTCTCGACCCCAACCCCAAAGGGCCAAGAGGCCCTTTGGAACAGAGGAGGGGAACATGGGGAAGGAGAAGGGAAATAGGCCTACACGTAGCAACCAGTGATCCTGAGCTTACAGGACAGAGCCCCCGGGGTGCACACTGGCAGGTTCCGGTGCTGAAGTCACCCCGAGTTGAAAGAGAACCTCTCGGCTCCTTCAGGCCACCCTCATTTTGGTGCGTGCTTGCCCCTTTGTGCCATACTCAGCACCCCAAAGGCCAATTTGTCACTATCCTGAGAAGTGCAGCCACTGACGAGACTGTGTTTTGACCTACTAGCCCACTTGTCCTGTCTTGTTCTGTTGAGTCTCAGCTAAGGCTGTGTGGCTTTTTTTTCCTCTCCCACCCCCTCCTTTCCTTCCCTCCCCGATAACTCATGGCCATAAACTCACGCTTTCCCTGCCTCAGCCTTCTGAGCGTTGAGATTACAGGCAGGTCTTCATACCCACCTGTGTGGGTTTTTTTTTTCCTGTGAAGAAAGTGGGTGTCAGGCAAAGGGGATTAGGCAAGGACTTCACAAAGGAGCCGAAGTCATGGCCTTGGTAGGTAACTCTTTGTGTCTTGAGCTCCTTATCTGTGAAATGGGGAGAGACGAGGCCTCACAGGGATGTTTTGTGGTTCCAATAGTCCATTATGTTATATAAATGTACCGTTCCCTGCTGGCCACCTACCTCTGCCACATACACGCATGCCGGGCTGCTTACACGGACAAGGTGAGTTTGAGACCTCTTGATGTGGCTGCCAAGGCTGGTGGCTCTGCTCCAAAACGGGGTTCCTCAGGGCAACTCCCACCCACATTGCTGCAGGCCTGAACCCAGGAGCGTATCTGAATTACTTGTCCATAGCTAGGTCAGAAGTAGACCCCACGACTTCACCTTACCCTTCTCTCCCTCCCCGACCCCATTGTCACCTCCTGACCTATAGAAAAGCCACATGGTTGGGACATCTGTTTTTGTCCCTATTCTGTGTGCCAGCCAGGTTGTAATCTTCCTGACCCTGTCCTAAGGAGTCCTACATAGGCTCCCTCAGTAGCCCAGTGACAGCCCATCAGGATCTAGTCCCTAGTATTTCACCTTCATTCTGCAGGCCCCTGCTATCCACTCTGGCCACCCGAGTTCCTCTCAGTTCCTTCCCATGGATTCTAATGGCTTGGTCTGAGGCTCCCTGCTCAGATTGGAGAACAGGGGAGTCTTTCTCCTACTACTGTTCTTGCATCAAACCTCAGATAGGACCTGGTATTGCTTATTCTCACGGTCATAGTTCTCATATAGAGAGTTTCCATGCTCTCAGGCGACCATGGCCTCCAATGACAAGGAGTCATTACATTGATATTCAGGATTGAGACGAGAGAAAGAGAAGTCCTCCCAAGGACAGCGGGAACTCTGGGTCCCAGGTAGAATTTTTGCCTGGGGTCAGCCCCTTTCTGGTCTTTCATGGACATGGAAGCATGTTCAATGTATCAGGGACTGGGCCAGCTGCTCTCCCCTATGGGACTTGCTTGTTCTAAAGGGAGCACAGGAAAGAGACAAAGAGGCTAGCATGGCTTGTGTAGCTTGCTGGAACCAGGTTGCAATCTTGTTCTTGTCACTTGCTAACTGGTGGCCTTGGACCTCTCTGGCACCTCTTTTCTTCATCTGTGAAGAGGGATGGGATAGGTGGGTTTCTTTTTCAGGGTACTAGGATAACCAAATGATACTTAGTGGGCACGAGAAGGTAGTAGCCCTTTCCGATCTGATGATGGAATCTGACAGTTTACGTGTCTCCCAGTCTTCATTTGCAAGACTTCTTGGCTTGTCCCCTCTAGCTTCTGGTACCTGATGTTCATAACAGCCCACCATGCCACTTTTTTCCCTGGCTTCGGGAACTCCAGTCTCCTTCTTCCCATGTGAGACCCTTTTTTGTATTTGAAGGTGCCATCTGAGTATCCAGCTATGTCTGGGAGGCTAGAACTGTGACTCTCTGGCTCCAACCCGGACTGGGACTAATAGAGCCAGAGAACAGAATAACTTGCTCATCTTTCCCCACATCTATACCGTTGACTGCCTGAGGCTTCCTCCACACTTGCTTCAGAGCAAAGGCAAAATGAAGGTATAAGCCAGTACCCTTGTTCATGGGAAGATGCCTGAGGCAGGAGTCACTGTACGAAGGCAGGTGTCATCGATACACCTGGGGTCCCAGACACCCTCATCATGGGGTGGGTTCCTGTTGAGCCCTTCCACGGGCATGTTGCAGACTGTCTGCAGAACTGAGGTTGAGGGTTTGAGAGGAGCGCTTGGGTAACAACAACGGTGGGGAATAAGGATGGAGGCCATCAGACAGCAGCACATGTTGAGCAATGAGTGAATATCTCTTTCTAATAGAGGCAGAAGGCTCTCCTATGTCTGAGAGCTGAGGACTAGGCCTTTTGACTGGCCAATTTTATTAGGTGTCCAGGGTCACTAGCAGACAAAATATATCAAAAGCAAACCTTAAGCTGAAGGTCAAGCTCAGTGATTCCCACAGCTGTTCTTTTTTTAACCACAAAGCTGTTAGGCAGCCAGACTTGGGGAACAGGTAGCAAGATGCTTCCCTAGGTAAAGCCTGACAACCTGAGTACCATGTCTGGAACCCACATGGTGGAAGGAGAGAACCAGCTCCTTCAGGTTCACACACACACACACACACACACACACACACACACACACACACACACACCACACACACATACACACACATACAGACACACACATACAGACACACACATACACACTACACACATACAGATACACACCATACACACACTACACACACATATAGACACACACATACACACACTACACACACATACAGACACACATACACTACACACACAGACATACACAGACACAGACATACACACACCACACACACACATACACACTACACACACATACAGACACACAGCATACACACATACACACACTACACACACATACAGACACACATACACTACACACACAGACATACACAGACACAGACATACACACACCACACACACACATACACACTACACACACATACAGACACACAGCATACACACATACACACACTACACACACATACAGACACACATACACTACACACACAGACATACACAGACACAGACATACACACACCACACACACATACACACACCACACACACATACAGACACACACATACCATACACACATGCACACACTACACTACACATACAGACACACACACACACATACAGACACACACATACACACATACAGACACACACACCATACACACATGCACACACTACACACACACACACACACATACAGACACACACATACACACATACAGACACACACACACAGACACACACCATACACACATGCACACACTACACACACACACACACACACACACACACACACACACACACATACAGATGTAGAAAGCCAGGCTTGCACCAATGGTGGGCGTGGAGGAGAAGCCACAGGAACAGGGCTCGAGCCAATTGAGTTTCTTTCCCATCCTCATGACAGTATATTTAGCTGTTAGATCTGTTTTGGTTCTAAGTGGCAGAGCTGATTCATAGCCACCTCCTTCCAAAAGAAATCAACTGATTCCTACGGTTGAAAATGTGGATCAGTTGGATACAGGAGCCACCGCCTCTCAACCTTGCCTTCCGCCTTCCTTTATGACACTTTTGTTTTCCCTGTGGCTCCCCTCCCACTCAAAGGAAAAATGGCAAAATGTTTTTTTTTCCCCTCTTGGTACTGGGGATTGAACCTAGGGCCTCACACACATACTAAGTCAGCAACTCTATCACAGAGATATCCCCAGTCTCTCTTTCAATTTTATGTGGAGACAGGGTTATACCTCTTACACATGTAACTTAGCCCAGGCTAGATCTGTGCTCTGAAGCTCAAGCAGGTCTTAGACTTGCTCTCTTCCTGTGACAGGCCTTTGCTACCAGCGTGAGCTCCCACAGGTTAATGTGAGTCAGCTTGGTAATGACTGGGGAGAGTACCTTTCCAACAGCAAGAGCCTTTGTTCATGGGCTAGCTGTCATTGTCTAACAGGTACATGGTAACCCCTGAGCCCATCGTGGTCGATAGAAAGATGGCTCTCTGATTGCTTAGGACAGTGTTCTAAGCCCACCACTAGGGCAAGGATGAGACTTCAGATAGGAGAATTGTCCCTCAGACAGACAGTGAAGAGACAAAGACCCTGGAGCCCACAGAGGCCACACAGTCACCTTCCCAGTTAGGATTTAAATGTAACTAGTAACAAATTACTCAGTACACACTGTGCTAGTGTTCCTGGCCACAAGACAGCCTTGCTGATACAGGATGCTGAAAACATCTGCTGTGCCCCTGGTAGTCAGGAAGATGAGGCTGTGGGGTTGAATGAAGCAAAGTGTCTGTGTCAAGCAGTGGGGATATAAAGAAAGATGGACGCCTCTGTGGTAGGATTCTACACACGGGGCACTGTGATTTATCGTGGTATCCATAGGAAAGGTTTAATATATATAAGAACATGGGCAGGGTTATGTGTACATCTCCCTGCCATAGCTAAATAAAGAAGTATCCTGAGTTTGGAAGAAAAAGAAAGATCTTCCTATGGAGTAGAAAGGTTGGATTTCGTCATTTGCCATTTGTGCTTGACTGATAATAACCATTGGAAAATTCAAAGGGGTGCTCTGACTTGGCCAGAAAGAGACCTGCTGTTGATTAGTAATGTCTGCAATGGGCAAAGACACTAAAAATGGTGGTATGCTCACTGTGTTGGAACCATTCATGTACTTGTTCGCAGATCTTTCACTTCAGACACAAATCAACAGAACAAAATTAAGAACCGCCCCAGGGTTCAAAAAGGAGACCCATGAGATAGAGGCCGGCCTTGGAAGTGACTTGAGAATTCTGAGTTATACTAACTGGGTGTGTGTCCTTGTGGAAGGCATGCTCCCTGCTAAGTTCCTTTACCTCATCTGCAGAATGGAACAGACCATTCCTTCCTGTGAACTAAGCAGGGTGGTTAAGGAGTTTGAAATGAACTCATAAATGTGAAGTCATTTTGTCACACTTAAAATAGCAGCAAGCAGTTTTATGTGCTGGCCACTGCTCTAAGTGTTTTGTTTATATCCTCATTTAATCCTCAAAATAACCCTATGAAGTATTTACTATTGTTCTCTTTGGTTTATAGAAAATGGCGCTTGGGCAGAAATGCCAAGCCACGTGACCCAGATCACAGAGTTGTAGAACAAGGTTCGGGCCTAGGAAGCCTGGCTGAGGAGTCAATGCTCCTACCCTCTTCATTGTGGTGCTTTCCACTCCAGAACCTTCTGTCATGCTTCTGGAAGGGCTGTGCCGTTTTTTTTGTTCAGAAAATGACCGTATGCCTTTAGTCATTCATTGACACCCATGAAATTAAAAATGGGTTTGCATTTTTATCTGTGCCTACTTTGCAGGGCTTAATGATACTGTTCCCAGGGTAGTAAGGGAGGGGACGTGGTACAAACTTAAGGATCTGTCTGATCACCAGTCACACTACCTGCGTTCGCCTACTGGCTCTATGCCTCCCTAGCTAGGTGACCTTGTGCATGTCACTTAATGTCTCTAAGCATTAGTTTCCTGTTTGAGCTCGAGTGACAACCACATGTACTATCCAGGGACCAGGATCTTGCTGCAGCGCCATTTATAGCATGTCCTAGTCAGCTGTGAGCAGATTTCTCCTTTGCTGGTGCTAGGTGGAAACTGCTGTTCTCCTGATCCATGGGAAAGCTGACCCCTTGGGGTGGGTTGACTCCTTGGGGTATGCTTGTCCCTTAGTGCCAGCTCCCTTTATCTCCTCCGCAGGGTCCCAGACTGCTCTGCAGTCAGCAGCTGGTACCCAGGTCCTATCTTATTTCTATAGCCCCAAACCAGTCCAATCCAGAATGAGCTGGTCTGCAGCCCTGCACTTGTTTTCTGGAGGCCTCTCCTGCTTAGAAGATTATAATGTCTAGGGGCAGGTCTCGGAGAGGTCCAGGTCCTGACTCTGGTGCGAGGAGCATGCAGAGGGCTTGCGATTAAGCCAAGGCTGATGATAGCACACCACGGATCTCTCTCCTGTGGTTCATGCTGAGGGCGTTCCTTCTGTTGGAGGTCACAGGAAGCCTGGCTGTGTATCAGGGTCTGGCAGTTGTGGGTATGGGTGCATAGTCACACAGTTACAGTTACAGTAACTGTTACTTTACCACATGGGGCCTTGGATAAAGTACAGATTCTTGGACTCCCCCTGAGATGGATTCAGCACCTCTGGGGTCCCTGGGATCCATGATTCTGAATCTCTGCTCGCCAGGAAGCTTCTCCAGTGAGTGGCTAGGGCTAGAGACCAAACTTGGAGGGACTCTGACAGAGCCAAACCTTGAAGAGCAAGCCTGTAAGTGAACCCTGCTACTTGGGAGTTTGAGACAGGAGGGTATCAAGTTCGAAACCTGGCTGGCCTGTGGAGAAAGTTCAAGTCCAGCTTGGGAAGTTTAGGGAGCCCTTTTCTCTAAATGAAAAAAAATATATGAAAGGGGGCTGGGGGCACAGCTCAGTGGGAGTCTGCTTGCATAGCAGCTGAGGCTCTGAGTTCAACCCCTAGTACCAACAAATACACACACACACACACACACACACACACACACACACACACACACACGCATGATAAGACCAGGTGAGGTGATCCCCTCCACCCTATAGCAATCCGGCACTCAGGCGGCAGAGGGGGAGGATCACAATTTCAAGGCCAGCCTAGTCTAGCAAGCCAGGGAGACAATGGCCAGCAGTACCTTCCTGCCTTCTTGTAATGTTTTATAGATTAAGGTATTGAGGGCCATATCCCAGTGCTGCGTGCTTTTCCTGTTCATATGTGAAAGGGCACGCCTGTGAAGGCTTTGCTCTTGACATAAATGCAGGATGAATGAGCCCTTCCTCAGCCCAGGGAACCTATCGTAAATCCCTGCCTTGGGTCTAAAGCTTCCTAAAGCTGAAGCCGGTGGAGAGGGCACCGAGAGGGCACAGGCAGGGCACAGGCGGTGGCCTTTAGGCGAGTCAGAGGGATAGGATGGGGAGGAAGTGCAGACAGCAATCACCTGGCGGGGGGGGGGGGGTGGGTGGGAGGGAAAGACGGAGCCTGCTGCTGTTTGGAGTCAAGGGTAGGGATGCTGTAAAATGGGAACGGAATCCTCAGGTGCTCCCACAGAGTAGGGGGTTGAGATGTCGGACTCTCCACACACACACACACCCCTCCCTCAGACATCCCCCCCCCAGAGGCAAAGGGGGCCAAATAAGAGCAAGATCTTTTCCCAGAACCAGTTTATTCCATTTTGGGGCCTGGCTCAGGCAAGATGGTAAAGAGAGAACCAGATTCTTGACTTTGTTTAAGGAGTGGGGATTCTATTTATATCTATCCGTGAATGACAAGGTCTCACGTTGCACAGGCGTGGGCTTGAACAGCCCTTGAACTCCGTGTCGTTAGGGTGACCTTTAACTCCTGATCCTGCCTCCTCTACCTCCCCAAGCTCTAGATTACAGATGTGCACTACCACACCAGGTTTGTGGCGCTCGTTATCGAACTCAGGGTTTCAAGCAAGCTAGGCAAGCCCTCTTTTAACTGAGCTATACTCCCAGCCTCTGGGATGGGCTTTATGCAGAATCTAAGCTCCCACACTCAGATTCAGATTCTGTCCCCAAGGGACTGCAATGCCTGTTTGTGGTAACTTTTGAGTTGTGGAATCTGTAAGGTGGGCTAATGCCAGCTCCCACCTCGCGGGACTGTAACGAAGGATGTGGACCAGAGCAGATAGAGAGGTTGGTCTATGTCTACTTACATAGATCGCTGGGGCCTCCAGTCACCTTCACACTGTCGACCATCACCCTGTGGATACAGCAAAAAGGAAATGGTTGACTTAATCTTAACATCCTCCCTTGTGAAGAAAAGACAGACCGTTCATCTGCTGGTGTCCTGGGTCCACCCTTAAGAGCTCACGACAGAAGTTTGCCTCTTCTCCCAGAACTTCACAGATGAAATGATAGGCCAAACATCTCAGCCGCCCTCCATCTTACCTCCCTGTGGATCCCTGTGTCTGCCCTTGGTGTGTCCCTTGGGTTCTCTAGCCTCTGGGGTGGCTGCTACTGTTTTTCCCTCCTGGTCTTCCTGGGAACAGGTGGAGGCAGCTGTGCTTTGCGTAGGTTGGAGTGTTTCTGCCCACCAGGAGGAGTCCCTGACTCAGAGAGGTTTCTTGCCAGCAGGGAGAAGTAGTTAGATCATCAAGGCCTAGGGGAAGAACAGAAGGATGTTGGTTCAGTTAGGGCTGCTTCTGTCTCCTGGTAGATCCAGCATGCTGCTTTAAGAAGTGCCTAGCACCATCCTGCTTGACAAACAGGCCGCAAGGGTTTGTGGGAAGGCAAGGTACACTCCAGCTTCCCAACATGTCCTTGAATCTAGCGAGCCATTTTGTTGGGACCATCCCAGGGACCTCAAATTGCTGTCCACACAGAGAATTTCCTTGAGAAGCTAGAGTCTTTCATTTTAGATATCGCCTGTGTTTGGAGCGGGATGGGGCAACCACTGCAGGAGGCCAGGGGCAGCGCCTAAGCTGGGAGCTGTGGCATTTCCTGAAGACAGTGCTTGTATTTCAGAGAGGTATGTTTGCTGGAAAGATGGCAGCTAGAAGCTCTGCCTGAGCAGAGCAGCCCCTCTCAGTGCCTGGAAAGCAGGCTGGGGCAAATAGAAGACCTACTGTGTGTTGAGGCTGGGATGATGATGACTCTAAGAGTTAGCTATCTTCAACAATGGCCACTTTCTTCTCCTCCTCCTCCTCTTCCTCCTCTTCTTCTTCCTCTTCCTCCTCCTCTTCCCCTTCCTTCTCCTCTTCTTCCTCCTCCTTTCCCCTTCCCTCCTCTTCCTCCCCCTCCTCTTCCTCATCCTCTTCTTCCTCTATTTTGATTTTATTTTTATTTTGTGTACATTGGTGTTTTGCCTGCATGTCCGTCTGTGTGAGGGCGTTGATTCCCCTGGGAACTGGAATTACAGACATTTGTGATCAGTCATGTGGGTGCTGGAAATTGAACCTGAGTCCTCTGGAAGAGCATTCTATGCCCCTAATGCTGTGCCATCTCTCCAGCCCCCCATTAGCAAACTCCTTTACAGCCCTGTAGGCTAACTCCTGTCGGCAGCCTGTTTTTGTAAATAAAATTTTATTAGAACCCGCCACGCACATTTCTTTATATGGGATGGCTTTTACAGCATAACGTGCAACGGTTGCAAGGAGACCTTCTGGCTTAAAAGTCCAAACAGAAAGACATGCTAGCACTTTTTGATATGAGCTAACAAAGGGGGGTTAACAGTCAGCTTTAGGTAAAGAAAGCCAAGAGAGGTCTCTTGGAGCCTCCCCAGTATGACAAATGTTGTCAGCCATGTGTTGAGACCTTAATGAATGGGAAGCTTGTCGGGTCCCACACTGGGGTCAGAAGGATGACAGACAGTGCCTAGTTTGACTCTTGCATATTCATGTGGAGGAAACTGAGACGCGTAGAGGCAACAAGACTTACCTGGAGCAGGTTTAGCAGAACTAAGTCTCGGAGAACCCAGTTCAGAGCACTTTGTTCTGGACGGCTATTTTATTGGAAGCATGCATGTATATACATGTGTGTGTGGGGGGGGGGGATTGATCTATAGTAAAATGGCAGAGATGTGCTTGCCTCTAAAGGGCAGTTGGTTATCTTATTTCTCCTGTGCTTATTGCCTTTGAGCCAGGAGAAATGTGGGCATAGATTGCTACCCTGTCCTATATAAGGAGCCTGTTGTCCTGGCAAGGGCCGCCCCATAGCAACATGGCTAAAATGGTCACAGGCCGTTCTCCTTGAGGCCAACTCCTGCACAGCAGCTGCACGGTGGCTGCCAGCGGCACACTGTCTGCCCAGCTCCTGCCCTCCCTGCTGTCACCAGATCGGAATGCAAGCCCTATCCATCGGGTCTGTTCTCCTGGAGTGTGTCCATTGTGGGGACCAGTGTCCCAAGGATAAATGACCCCTGTATACCTTGACTTGTGTCCAAGGCCTTGGGGACACACAAGGTAGCTTAGCCTTTTGGCTAAAAGGGATGCCAGATATTCTACCAAGGACCTTCTCAGCCAGGCATAGTGACACAGGTTTTTAATTCTAGCTATTTTAAGAGACTAAGGCAGGAAGATGACAAGTTCAGGGCTAACCTAGACTACCTCGTGAAAGCCCCTAACACTGATTCAACAACCCAAAAGGTACAAAGTGGGTGAGGATCTAACTCAGGGGTGGAACACTTGATTAGCATACATGACGCCCTAAGTTCAATCCTAGTGACAAAAACAAAACAACAGCAAAAGAAACCCAACAAAAACAAACAAAAACAACCAGGCATCAGTTACTTCCTACCATGGGACTTAAACCTGTTGAGGCAAAGTTCCTCTCACTCCCTATCTGTATAGTTCTACCTCCCGGGCATCCCTGGGAACAGCTCTGAAGCAAGAAGGCTTTTGTTTCTATTGTAGAAGAGAAGGTTAATGTCATGGTGTGTAGGGTGTTCAATTTCCTGGTTTCCTAGCTCAGTTCAACCACCTGCCCAGCTGGGTATTTCCAAAGGAAGTTGGTGGACCTCCCTGGGACTCAGGTGTCCTCACCTGTGCAGCAGGCACAAATGGGATCCTCCCATCAGCACCTGTGGCTATCATGGTTAAACTGTTGGGTAGCACCTGAATTAAAGGTTGTTCCCACTGGGGCGCTGCAGGTATAACATCCACACCCCCCAGGTTCTCAGGCAGGCTTGGTTGGGCAGTGAGTTTCCCAGTCAGAGGACACTTCAGGGTTCTGGAAACTTGACCTGGAGATTAGAGGCCTAGGCTTGGGGAGGGCAGAAAAGCAGGGCTGGTGGTGGTGGAGAGAAAGAACAGGGAACAGTAGGAAATTCCCAGGATTCTACTTGCAAATGTGAATCCAAGTGTGGCACGACAGCCCCGCTAGCTTCTCTGGGCAATGGGTTCAGGAGTCAGTGGTGTCTGGGCAGGACAAAGTTGTAAGCTCGTGAGTCCTGGCTGCTGTCATCTTGGTCCCAATCTTCTGTGTTTTTCTGTATGATCCTCCTCCCTTGTCTTCTCTTTAGGATTGAATGTGTGTGTGTGTGTGTGTGTGTGTGTGTGTGTGTGTGTGTGTGTGTGTGTGTGTGTGTGTTGAAAGCAAAAATGACATAGTGACTAAGAACCTGTTTTTGAAGTCAGACAGGGGAAACTCAGTTTCCTCCTCTATGCAATGGGAACGATGCCAGCGAAGGGATCGTGTGACATCATGCATGGAAGGACTCGACTCACTTTCCCACACACAGTCAGCCCACTCAGTAAAATCTGAAGAGTACCAACTTTGTGTTGAGCAGGGATCTGTGGGAAGCAGGACAGCATTTCGGAGCTTTCATTCTAGTGGGCTTGGAAAGATAACAACAGTGAACGCAGCGGTGTGGCTCAGGGAGAGTATGGCTCAGCCAAGGGTCACAGGATGTGACAGAGTGGGGACGAGTGGCCACTGCTCCTTAAAATGGGTGTCATCTGATGGGAAAATCAAGGAGACAGCCACAAACAAGTGGCTCGTGCAAAGGCCACGGAGTGGTGAGCAACTGTTGAACTCAATTGTAAATAAAGTGCTAGCACAGCTGACAGGGGCCGTGTGAGCCTTAGATGTTTGTGTTCTTCAGGGGTGTGAGGGCTTTTGGACACTTCTGACCTGCCCGTGAGGGGATGCCATCTAATTTGCATAGTTCAGAGGTGATTTTTGGTGGCCATTGGGCAGACCGTGTCAGGTGGGAGGGTGGGAGGCAAATGGGAGGCAAATTAAGAATATTTTCTCCAACTCTTCAGTAGACAAGGATAGCATAGACTGGTGACATCAGAGATGGAGAGTACAGGATGGCTGGCACCCCTGTCCTAGCGGGAGGAGTCATGGGAACAGGATGCAAAAGGGTCCTCCTTCCTTGCAGGTGTAGGCAAGGATGCACAGCTGCTGTGTGGAAGGGTTCAAGTTGCTCTCGAAAGAAACATTTTATTTATGTGCCTAAATTTAATCAATCAATCAATTAATTACTCAATTAACAAGATCTCACTACGTAGACCAACTGGCCCGGAACTCAGAGAACCATCTTCCTCCACCTCCTGAGTGCTGGGATCAAAGGCATGAGCCACCATGCCTGATACTTACTCTTTATAATGTGACACAAGGTCCTCTGTAGCTCAATATATGGCCAAGAATGGCCTTTGGCCTCTGGTCTTTTGCCTTCATCTCCAAAGTGCTGAGACTCCAGGCACGTGTGCCCATCCCTGGTTTCTGCAGCATTAGGATCAAACCCAGGGCCTCATACATGCTAGGCAGGCAATCTACTACTCGACGAGCTACACCCCAGCTCGAAAATGCAGCTTCTTCTCTGCTTGGACAGCCTGTGTCTGTCTCATGAAGCCTTAAGCTTCTTCTGGCTTAAGCTTCTGGATTAGCTTTGAGGCTCACAGCCCTTACCCTGCCACGTCATATAACCCACAGCCTGCCTTGAGCCCCCAAGGCCCAGAGCCACTCAAAGCATTCACTCTGCTGTTCCCTCGCTCCCTTCTGACAGACCTCTGTTGACATGCGGGTGGGAACTTGAACCCTGTTAGGTCATGGAGAATACCCACCTCTGTGTAAAGTGCTGGGCAACCTCATGCTTAAGGAGTATGTGAATTTGGGTGAGAAAAGTTATATTTGTTTTAGCATTCCCTTTAAATATGAATGTAGGTGACAAAAAAAGGCCTTAGTGGTGCCTGTGACTTTTGTCACCAGTGGAAATCACAGATATTTCCATATAGCTTCACAGTTGTCAATGTTCTTCGGAAATATTTGGGTTTGTTGCTAATTAGAAGTTGTAGGCAATTACTACACTTGCCATGGCTCTCACTGCTCCATAATGTTAATAAGGAAACACCGTTAGGGTGGGATTCACCCTTCTGTGTAGTTTCTAAAAATTTAAATTCCGTGTGCATGTGATGTACGTGTATGTATGTGAGGGAGTGCACACGTGAACACAGGTCTCCACGGAGGCCAGAAGGCGGTGGGTCCCCTGGAGCTGGAGTTGAGCACCTCCTGACAGGCACCTGAAGAGAATACACACCCTAACCACCAAGCCATCTCTCCTGCCCCAACTTTTCAATATTTTATGAGTGTATTTTGATATTAACTTTATTTTCTTTATTATCCTGTGTTTTATTTTTACTTTATGCATCCACGGGCATTCTGAGGACTTCATAACCTTCACTGTATTGTGTAAGGGCCTGTGGCTCAGAGAAGGCCAAGCCCTCTTCCCCCATTGTATGAGAACAGCTGAGGCACAAAGACATTGATCTTATCTTGGTCGCATGCACAGAGCTGGTGGGGGATTATACCCAAACCCATGCAGCACCTTCTGATTCCAAAGTGTTTTCTTCTGTCTGTCTGTCTGTCCCTCTGTGTGCTCCCCCTGCCCCTTCTTTGTACATGCAGGAGTGTATGCCACCCAAACTTAAAGGTCAAAGATAACTTGTAGGAGTTGGCTCTCTCCACCATGTTGGTGGCAGGGATTGAACTCAGTTTGTCAGACTTTGCAGCAAGCCCCTTCACCCTCTGAGCCATCTCACTGGGCCTCAAAGTCAGTATTCTTAAGTCTGTCAGTGCCTCCAAGTAGCCCCATTAGCTAAACCTACAAAGGCTTTGAGCACAGTCCATGCAACACTGTTTCTCAGCTTTTTGCCTAGGATCAGGCACAGAGTAAGTTCAAAAAAGGAGGACAATGGGGAGCCCCTATCGCCAGTGCTGGGGAGGTGGAGACAAGGCGATCTCTAATTGGTGAGCTCCAGACCAATAAGAGACCTTGTCTCAAAGGAAGTAGGCAATATTACTGAGGATGGTACCTAACATTGTCCACGCACTAAGTGCTTGCACCACATGGGTGCACTTGTATACACACACACACACACACACACACACACACACACACACATACACACACCCCACACCCCACACTCACATATACACATACACACACCACACACACACACCCCACACACACACAGCCCACACTCACACATACACACACACACCACACACACACACACACACCACACACACACACACCACACACACAGCCCACACTCACACATACACACACACACACTCACATGTGTACACACATGCACACTCCCTCCCAGGGTAGTAAGTAGCACATGGCTTTGATCCCTGTACTTGAGAGGTAGAGGCAGGTGGATCACGAGTTCAAGGCCATCCTTAGCTATATAGCTATTTAGTTCAGGTAGCAGCCTGAGCTACCTGAGATCCTGCCTCAAAGCAACAGTGAAGAAAAATAATACTACAAATCAAAAGGAAAGAGAAAAAGCAGCTTCTGCATCTGATTCCCTGTCATGCCTTTCTTTCCTGTAGTAGAGTAATGATTTCTTTACCAGGGAAAGGATTTTCCTTTCTTCTGGGCATGGTGGTGGTACACATCTTTAACCCCAGAACTTGGGAGTCAGAGACAGGCAGATCACCATGAATTTATGGCCAGCCTGGTCTACAGAGTGAGTCTCAGGCCAGCCAGGGCTATACAGTAAGACTGTGTCTCAAAAAAGAAAGAAAGAGAGAGAGAGAGAGAGAGAGAGAGAGAGAGAGAGAGAGAGAGAGAGGAGAAGAAAAGAAAAGAAAGGAAAGGAAAGGAAAAAAAGAAAATAGGGGGACTGGAGAGATGGCTCACTGGTTAAGAGCACTGACTGCTCTTCCAGAGGTCCTGAGTTCAATTCCCAGCAACCACATGGTGGCTCACAACCATCTGTAATGGGATCCGATGCCCTCTTCTGGTGTGTCTGAAGACATCTACGGTGTACTCACATACTTAAATAAATATTTAAGGGTTGGGGATTTAGCTCAGTGGTAGAGCGCTTGCCTAGCAAGCTCAAGGCCCTGGGTTCGGTCCTCAGCTCTGAAAATAAAAAATAAATATTTTAAAAAAAAGAGGGAGAAGGAAGAGAAAGGAAAAAGAAAACAAAAGAGCATCTACCATTCTGCTCTGGTAGATCTCAGAGGGAAAGGAAATGGATACTTTTGCCCCTACTTTATGCCCCTTGAGTATATGAACAGAGACAGAGAAACCAGCCTGGGCTAGCTGTAAGCAAGCAAATAAATAAAGCAAAGCTGGGATTCTGGGCCACAGCTCCAGCCATCAAGGTCCAGTTCAGGCCTTTGCTGTCCTGGTCCAGTCCCGAGCCCGGTGGCGCTGCACACTTGAGCACATTACTTCTGTGAACTCAGTTTCCCAAGATGATCTGGATACGAGATCTGCTTTTCTTTGGCTGTCAGACAGTAAAGTAAGGTGCTTGGTACCAAGGGGTCCTACAAAAGCAGTGGCTATTACGATGAGATAGTGCCCAGCTTTCCCAGATCTCAGGGAAGACGCAGACGCCTCCTTGCTCCACAAGATGGCATAATGGTTAGGCTCCTGGTGAGACTCGGAACATCGGAGATGAGCCATCGGGGAGGGTGGCCCTTCATCCTCATCTCCATCCTGGACCCAGTGTGAATAGTGATGCCCCTATTTTGCACGCTCTCTACTTAATGAGCAGGGCCACGATCAGCCTTTGGTGACTTACGGCCTAGATGGACTGTCTCTTGGCAGAAGTTGAGCTTGAGTCATGGTTTGGGAACAAGTACCAGGCTGGCTGCCAGAAGCAGAATTTACCTCAGATCCTCTGCCTTTCCCTTCTCTCCCCAGGCTCCATTTTATGCTTGCTTCTGACTTATTTTGGCTTTCACCAGGCCACAGACCTAGAAAATAGCTGGGGATCATACACTAGGATTCTGACACCTGCCCTATGCTCTGCCCAAACACAAGCCCGGGGGCTAAGTCCTGAGCCAGCTACTAGGTCTCCGAGTCGCGGTGGGGAGGGCTCTAAGATGTGTACATACCAGTGGACCAGAGGAAGACCTAGAGGAGGGACAAGCTGGGACAGTCAGGGTGGCTAAGTGTGGGACAGAGGATAGATTGAAACATATATGTGATTAAAAACAAAAACCTTCTAACTGAGAGGGTTTAAATGGGAAGGAGATATTCTCTGGCTTCCCCTTTCTCTAAACAATCCCTTACTCCCATTCTCTTGGGCCCTTGACATTTTCTGTATGTCCTTCTCACAGCTGTGCATGCAGTGAAGGGCTCACCGTGCATCAGTGTAAAACCACAGATGTCGTACAGAGCCAGCCCTCCCTTCCTGTAGCCACTTTGGCCATGAAGATGGGAAGGGTAGGGTGTTTTGTTTTGCTTTGCTTTGTTTTGGTTTTGGTTTTGTTTGTTTTCTTAATAATTTTTTAAAAAATAAATAATAAATAAAAATTTTAAATAAATATTTAAAAGTTATTTTCATGTGTATGGTTGTTTGTCTGCATGGATGTCTATTTATCACACAAATGTCTACTGCCCAAGGAGGCCAGAAAAGGGCAGTGGATCCCCTGGGACCGGAGTTACAGACAGTTATAAACCGCCACATGGGTGCTAAGAACAGAACCTGAGCTCTCTGGGAGAGGAACAAATGCTCCTAGCCACTGAGCCATCTGTCCACCCCTAAAGACGGAATGTGTTTTGTTGCTGTTGTTTCGTTTATCAGTAGTGAGGGAATGATGGTAATCACTGCATGTGGCTAGAAGGATGTGTCCAGGCATTCAGAGATTCGAGAAACCCCGCAGCGTGCAGAGGAACTTGGATCTGGCTAGGAAATCATAGTCAAGAGCCTGTTTTTTTGGGCATTGAAAGATTTGATGTCAAATCCCAGCTCTATGCTCCTTGAGCATATTTCTCAGCTGTGTGATTCAGAACATTCTCTCTCTCTCTCTCTCCCTCCCTCCCTCCCTCCCTCCTCCTTCTCCCTTTCTCTCTTTCCTTTTTTATTTTTTATTTATTTTGTGTGTGAGTATTCTATTTGCATATATGTCTGCACCAGTGTGTCTGGTGCACTTGGAAACCAGAAGAGGGCAATGGATCTCTTGGGAGTGAAGCTGCAGACAGTTGTGAGCCACCATGTGGGTGCTAGGAATAGATCCTGGGTCCTCTGTAAGAGGTACAGATGATTTTAACCCCTGAGCTCTCTCTCCATCTGTTGACAAGTTTCCTTGCCTACTTGAGTCCATTTCTGCATTGCTACAGCAATCCCCCCTTTGGGGTAGCTGTCCACAAAGTCTGCCGCTCTCCCCAAGGGCACCCGATCCACAAAAACAACCTCCTTGTTTCTGCTGGTCTCATCCTGTGACCGATGGGTGGGGCTGGGGAGCTGACCCCTGACAGGTAGGCCAGGTGAATTCTGGGTGTTCCAGGAGTAATTTTTGGAAGGAGGAGAGCCAGCCAATCGATCTGCAGCTCAAAATAGCTTGGAAGTGCAAGAACAACAATAAATAATGAGGGCCGGATGCTTTTAAATCTTGGCATTTCCTGATCTTGGCTCAGCTGGGCCAGACAGCTTCATCAGCGTTTACTGCAGAGGCCAGCAACACACGCCTCCCCTGGCCTTGATCCAGGCCGACGCTGCTTTCAAGAAAATCAGATCTAGAAATGTTTGGACCTCTGGCATAAGTCCTTTGGGCCCTGGATGTAGACTAAGGATCAGACAGCATCTGAGCTTGTTTGTGTCCTGGGTGGGACTAGAGGCAAAGGTGAGAAAAGAGGCTGTTCTAGGGAGCAGGTGGGTACGATGTTGGCTCAATATTAGACAGGCTCCTGATCGCTCTAAGTATTTACTGAGCACTTACTATGTGTCAGGTACTAGGATATCATGCAGATCAGTGTTTAATTTCTCATAAGTTATAGAAGGTTCAGGATTGAGAAGGCTATGAGAGCATACAGTCGGGGTCCTAATGTGGTCTGTAAACACTTCCGGAAGGAAGGAAGGAAGGAAGGAAGGAAGGAAGGAAGGAAGGAAGGAAGGAAGGAAGGAGTAGCAGGTGGATAGGCACTACCTTTGTGAGATGTCCATTCTAGAAGTGTATTCCACAGAGAGAGAATGGAGTGCAAAAAACCTTACAGGGAGAGATCCTGACGAGTCAGGGACAGACAATTAGCCAAGGCTGGGGCCTGAGGCAGAGGAGTGCTTTAAAATGACCCAGGAGAGGTAGACAGCAGCCAGACCCTACAGGGCCTATGGACCTGAGAGTGTTCAGTCTTTCCCTCAGAGGTCCCTGGAGCGATTTGGCAGGCTCAGAGCTGCATCTCCGGGTGATGGTGGCAGCTGTTTTATCCAGCAGCCTGGAAAACTGCTGGAAGGAGCCCAAGTGGAGGCAAGAGGCCTTGGTTACCTTGAGATGTGAGGGGAATCTACTACAGACTGGGCTAGCCTCAGACCTTACAGTTAACACTATGACTGTGTGGTGAGAGAGGGGCAGAACCATTTATCAGCCCTAGCTGTGGCTGTTCTAGGACCATGTTGAGATCTCACTAGTTCTTATCTTTTTTTAACCTTTGAATTTCTTTAAGTGTGCGTGCGTGTATGTGCACCTGAGTGCAGTCCCCCAGAAGCCAGAGTTGTTGGATCTTTTAGAGCTGAAGTTACAGGGGTTGTGATCTACATACTCTGGTCCTCTCCAAGAGCCATACACATTCTTAACCTCTCTCCATCTTGACTATCTCTCCAGCCTAACCATTGTCTTTTGAACACCAACTTTGTACCAGATAACATATAGCAATCTCCTCACTCAACCCTCATAGGGACCTGAAGGAGCCATATCCAATTCTTGCTAATGCCCCATTATCTAAAGAATAAGAGTGGTTAAATCGTTTGACCAGAATTACACAGTACAGGACCTCCTATCTCATTGGACCACCTAGAAGTTGTCCTACTCAGGGCAAGCCATAACCCAGGCTTCAACCTCGTTGCTCTAGTGACTCTCAGCATTGTGTCTGCTCTAGCCACATGAACCAGTTCAGAGCCAGGCCTAGAAAGGCACTGTCATGTGTGGCCTGAGGGGACACAGCCCTGTGGTTCTTGATCCTTGCTCAGGCCTGCTGGCTTTTGGCAGCTCTTGCAGGGAGCTGAGCAGTTTGTCTCTGGGGATTAGATGGTCTCTGCTGCTTGGGTTTTTGTTGTTTCTGACCTTCCGTGCTCTCCTCTTTCCTCTCTGCTCCCACCCCATCCCCATCTGTTGCTGCCCATGGGGTCTTGGCCTTGCTTCCCAGATGTGCCGGCAGGACTTGGAGTTGAAGCATAAGCTGGCTTCCTTTTAGCCTGAGGAAGGAAAGAGGAGTGAGCAGCTGTTAACCGGCCAGGGTCTCGGCACATGGTTGGCCTCTGTGGTTTCGCCAAGCCTCAGGCAGTACCTAGAAGGGTAACTCCGCATGATCTGTTCTCACTAGATGGGGATTGCTGGCCTGCAGAACTTAGACTCGTGTGCTAGCCTCTCTTCCTGATTTTAATACTCTTGCTTGAATACACTTGAATGTGCATGTGTGCTACCAGGATCTTATTAAAGGCAGGCTCTGACCGAGGTCTGGATCAGCGTGAAAGGTGGTTACTCCAGGTGAGGTTGATGTTGCTGGGACCCCAAAGTTAGGAGCAAGTGAAAATGTGCCAGGTGTCTTACACTCGGCTCATGATGGACTCCATGACTTGTTCCCTCAGGACTCACACCCTTCATGAGTTCTTCCTCATGAAGAGTTGCTTATGGGGCTTCTGTTGTGCCCAGGGTATCACCTGTTGACCCTACGTGTACCAAGGCCCTGGTGACTTCTCCTGGCCAGTGTTGGGATATGGGAAAACGACTCAAAGAGATAACCAGTACAAGATCCATGCCACTGTCTAGAGTGTATTCTCAAGCACCCCACTTGCATTCTTTGTTACAGCTTCAGCTAGGAGCTGGAGGTCTAAGGATGGGTCGTCTTCCTCTCTTTGACTTGCTGTGGCCTTGTAGAAGCCACTTCCCCTATGGACACCTCAGTGTCACTATTGGAAAAACACCCTGTTGTGAAGAGCAAAGAGGAGAATGCCCACTTTAGAATTCAAAGAATTCTTACAAGCTCTGAGGTCCCAAGCCCTAGCAAGGAGGGCAAAGGGATTTGTTCTCAGAATTGTACAGTGTGGATGAGGGCTTCTAACGTCCTTTTTCAGGCTTGAGTGACTCCTGAACATTATGTGCTTCCTTTTGACTGCCTCTGTGGGCAATAACACTCCCATCCTAGGTCACCTGCTTCTTAAGAAGGCAGTGAACATTTTTGATTGAATGGCAGATCTCTTGGTCTGTCTAATTCTTCAGCTTGGATGTTCTGCAGAAGGCAGACCCCCACCATAACTGAAAACCCATGATCTGGGCCTCAGCCTGTGGATCTTCCCCAGCAGAGCAGCCTGCCCGACCTCTGACCCTCCCCAGGCACGTGATCAAGGAAGGCCTATGGGACCGAAGAGAATCTCTTTTCCCACCAGCTGTAACTGGGAGTCTGTGGGTCTGGATTTCTCATCTGACCCACGGAAAAGGAAAGAAGTTTCCATAGGGAATTCATGGATGCAGCAGCCCTCTTTTAAGGGGGAGAGTGTGAGGGAGCTGATGGCTCACAGGAATGTGAGGCAGAGATATCAAAATTGGTCAGGGAGCTCCCTCCTCAGCTCTCTTCCCAGTCTTCCCACAAAGGTTGGACACTATTCTAGGTGCTGGGAATCAGCCCAGAGAAGACACAGCCAGACCCTCACCCCTGCAGAGTAGAGGCAACCAGGCCCTGGTTTGATGCTGTGGCCAAAGTACAGTGCTAAAAGCCTCACAGAGTGTGTGACTTGGGGGTCTTAGGAATCTCCTTAAAATTGAATGGTAGGATAGTGGCCAGGACATGGCAGAGGTCAAAGGTTCAAGATCTGTGTTCCAAAGGGAGGAAGACCACTGTTTTGCGGTCACAGAGAGGTAGACTGTAGAGAGCTCCTCTAGACAATCTAGGTTGGAATCCCTCTGAAACTTTGGCATACAGTAGGGCCTCAGCCAGATAGTATGCCCAGCTTGGTTTGCTGGAGTGCTAGCCAGCCCTGAACTGAGTACTTCTTTCCTGAGGTCTTTCAGCCTTTCCCTGAGTACTTCTCTGAGGTCTTGCCTGGATTCTGAACTGGAAAGAGGACTCAAAGGAGTCAACAGGCATTGAGAGCTTGCCATCCCACCAGGGCTTCAAAGTCCAGCAGCACAGAGAGTCAAGGAGATTTTTCTCTGCAGTAGCATTCACAGCACACGGTGGGTCAGGCCTCATAGGGCAACAAGGAATTCCGAGCTTAAATCTGGACTAGAATTCCTGCTCAGCAAATATGTACCACCTACCCTCAGGCCTCAAGTTCTCTATCCTAAAATGGAACATATCCACTTAGCTGGGCTCTCGTGGGCCGCTCAGACTCAGAGTGATGGAGACAGTTCTTCAGGAGTGGCTGCTTCGTCTGCAGTCTGGATCAAATTAACCTTTTAAAAACCTTTAGATCACCATTGAAGTGTGCATGTGGGCAGTGTGTGTATGTGTCTATGCTGCAAAATATGTACCCTATTTTTTGAGTATAGAAAATAGTAACCTGGCTATTTTATTTTATTTTGGGGCCGGGCATATTGTATTGAATTCAGTAAGGTTAAATAGTGAGGCGGCTTGCCACTATATGGCTCTCAGCTAGTAAAAATGGAAAATCTAATTAACTCCCTCAGAATTCCTTTCTCTTCAAAGCCAAAGGCCTTACTGGGGCTGTGGGGGAGGAAAAGAACAGGCTGAGGGTTCCCCAGGGAGCCCAGCATGGGAACCACAGGACCAGATGGGCCATGTGGTCCTCCAGCTTCCACACTGTGTGGCAGCAGGGGCATGGGTGGGCTGAACACTGACTGAATCATGCTCCCTGGGTGGGTTGAGTGGAGGACTGGCCAAGAAGCCTAGACTGGTAGGAAGGAAGACTTGACTGTGTAAGTTGCCAAGGCCCCAGCCTGCTAGGAAAGGGGACTCCTCAAGGATACAATGCCAGCCCAGAGCCCCAAGGAGCCGACCACCTCAGGGTTGTTGATATTGAGCAGGTCACAGCAAGGTCTCCTTCCACCTGGGCAGATGGGGAAAGATGTGAGCTCGCAGCTCGCTGGCCTGGCGAGTGTGACATTTTCTCAGATGCTACATGGGGCTGCCTGACCTTCATTCTTCTGCCAGAACCCCTTTCTGCTTCTTTCTGGTTATTTATAACAGTGCTAACAGGCAAAGGGCTTTACAAATCAGCCCCGGCCAAGACTCTACCATCTCTGCTGCCAGCTGGGGCAGGAGATAACGTGGGCAAAACTAGAGAAAATGGATTTCTGGGACCCCCCAGGAGCCTTCAGATGGGGTGACGGCTTTTCTTTTTTTCTCCTTTTCTCAGTCTTCTTATGTCTCTGGAACTTTTAAGCATTTGTTTTGCTTCTATTAGAGTTGAAACAAAACACTGTTGTACCCAAAGTGTACAAACCAATGTATTGAGGGCAATGTCATTAAGTACACTGATTAAATGTTTGGGGGTCTTTATGCTTGTTTCTTTGTTTGTTTTGAGGCGGGTCTGTGCCTATCCTGTGTCTATCCTGGAACTCACTATGTCCACCAGGCTGGCCTTGAACTCACAGAGATCTTCTTGCCTCTGCCTCCTGGGTGCTGGGAATAAAGTCATGTTTTATTGTGCTTGGCTGGTCAGAATGTTTTTGTCAGGTCCTTTTCAGCCACCTAACCTAGGAGGCTCTATCCCTGCCCCAGATACACTCTAAATTTTGGGAATCCTTTTAAATGAGGGAAGGAGCTAGGCAGACTTGCTAGCATCCCAGTGGCTTCTACTTTAGCTACAGAGGGGTGAAAAGGCCTGCTTCCTGGCCCAGTTTGCCTTACAGTAAGTCAGAAGGTGAGGGAATGCCTTGATTTGGGGGGAAAAAAAACCAGAAATCTTCTCTCATCTCTCATTGTTTTCCTAAAAATAAAAATACTCATTTATTTATTTACTTATTTAGAGGGTGAGGGTGAGTGTGTGTGTGTGTGTGTGTGTGTGTGTGTGTGTGTGTGTGTGTGTGTGTGTGTGTGCGTCATGGCACTAATGTGGAGGTCAGAGAACAACTTTTAGCAGTTCTCTCTCTTCTATCATGTGAGTCCTGGAGATCAAACTCAGGTCCCCAGGTTTGGCAGCAAGCCCCTTCATTCACTGAACCCTCTTGCAAGCCCTCTACTATTTTTAAATGAACTCTAGTCATTTGCTAGACTTCACTCCTTTATGAATAAACAGAGGGAGTGTTTTATAATCTCCTTCAAGATTGAATGCTGGGCATTGTGAGACAGGCCCATACCTCCAGCTGTTCAGAAGGCTAAAGTAAGAGGATCAGAAGTTTAAGGCTCACCTGGGCTACAAAGCACATTCCAGTCCAGCCTGGATAACATAGTGGGCCATGTCTCAAAAACCAGACAAGCAAGGGCTGGTGAGATGGGGAAGGTGGGTGGGGGATGGGGAAAGACAATGCCATGCAAAACCAGGCTGCCTGCGTTCAATCCCTTGAGCCCACTGAGTTGTTCTCTGACCTCCACACATGTGCTGTGGCACATGGGCCTGCAGGATGCACACATACAATAATAATAAATAAAAACATATACATATATGACTGTAGACGTGTAGAGGTAGCGCAGTGGTAGGGCATTTTTTAGAAACCTGGGTTGAATGGAGAGAGAGGGAGATGGATGGATGGATGGATGGATGGATGGATGGATGGCAGGCAAGATAGATAATAGATGTATATGCATGCATATATACAGACAGACAGACAGATGATAGATAGATAGATAGATAGATAGATAGATAGATAGATAGATAGATAGGAAGGGAAGGAGAGGGAGAGGAATAGACAGAGACAGAACAAGAGAACATGAATTCCTGTTGGCTAGGCGTGTTATCGCACATGTATCATGTCAGCCTTCGAGACGCTGAGGCAGGAGACCAAGAGTCTGAATCCAATCTGGGTACATATTAAGAACCTATTTGAAAAAAAAAAAAAAAAACAAGCCCCAAACTGAATGGTGTTTATTCCCCTCGTTAGTCCTTTTGCTACTTTAAGAAGAATTTAATAGCATTTCCTATGGAGAACACTTTATAGCTTTTCCAAACACTTTTCCACCCAAAACACTTCAGCAAACAGACTAGGACACTTCCATAGCCAGTGACGACTTAGAGGTCCCTTTGCAGAGAGATCGAAATGCACGTCCCAAGTCTCTGCTCAGGCCACAGCCTGGGATGTAATTCCACATTAGTCTCCTGCACATATAGTAAGTCCTTCATTGCGCCTTGCCAAGTCAGGGCCGCGTTAGGCCAAGAAGGCGCTTGGCTCCTGTGCAAACAATTCAGCAATCAAAGTAAGCTGTACTCCCATCCATTGTTTTTAAAATGCTATAAATGTAAAGATACCAATTTTAGAAATACAGACAGGAGCTCCAGGATGGTTTCCCCAGGCCTGAGGCAGAGGGATAACTCAGTAGTCCCCACTCTACCACACGTGAGTTCTGGCATTTGTTAGTCATGGTGGATCTATTGTCTCTTCTCCCTCCTCCTCCCCCACCCCCTTCTTGATGTACTTCTTATACTGCCTGGCTTTTTGATGCCTACGTCACCCTCTTCTCAGCTATGGCTCTGACTTCCAATTCCTGTCCATTGCTGTGGCAGACCCCGCCCCCCCTCCCGCCCCCCAGTCGCCAGGCCTCTCAGGGCCTTTCAGCCACTCCTGAGCATTAGAAGAGCAGCCCTGAGTGGCATTTGATCCTAGTGGTTTATTTTTGGCCCTGCTCTTCAGCAGCTGATAAATGTAGAGCTGGGCAGAGGTGATGTGCCGGAATGGTGAGTGCTGACATCAGCTGGCGTGTGTGTTCACACGGCTTCATTCTCGACCTCACGGAGGGGCCTCGAACCAGGCACGGAAAGGAGCACAGAGCAGTTCGGTCCCCACGGGGTTGACAGAGGTGGAATTATTATGGGATCACTGAGGTTGTAAGAGCAATCCGGCTGGGTTTGGGGGTCGTCTGGGAAAAAATATTAACACGTCCGTCCGTCCTCTCTGGCGCTTGCTTGTTGCCCTTCACGGTTTACAGGGCTCTTGTTTCGCTTGTTACATACATCTTCATTGAACACCTACTACACGCCAGACATCATGCGGTGCGTTGAGGGGGTGGGGTTGGGGGTGGGGGCATGGCGGGGACAAAGCAGGACAAGGCCATGCAGTCAGGGAACTCCTAATTAAGGAATAGATACATTTAAAATAGGGGAAAGTTCAGAAAGTGGGGGTGGTGGTGGTGGTGGTGGTGGTGGTTGTGGTGGTGATAGTGGTTGTACAACCATGTGGATATGGTTAATGCCACTAAACTGTAGGCTTGAACGTAGCTCAAATTATTCCAGGAAAATGAAGTGCTCTCTGAGAGAATCTCAGCAGGACGTTGGCAAAGCCAGAGGTGGGGTGGTCTGCTTCTGTGGGTTGCAGACCACAAAAGGGTGGTAGCCACTGGCAGGTGAAGTGTCCCAGTTCGGAGGGTCCCAGGTAGGGACCCACATGCTCCTCCCCACTGCGTGTGGGGGTCTCCGGAGATGTCTGGAGGCGCAGTGGCTGCCTGTGAATAGCAACGCTCAGCCAGCTCTGCCTCTGGTGCCTCCGATGTGTGTGCACGCATCACTTGGCAGTTGAGCCAGTGTCTTCCCTGCCACTCTCGTGGGAATTCAAGAGGCCCTTGAGTTCAAGTGCATACAGTCAACAGCAAGGACAGGCAAACGCAAAGCGCCTAGTGGCCCAAGTCACCGGCATTCACTAACCTTTTATTGTTTAAAAACAAACACAGCCTTCTGGGGCCTGGACATCAGCGTGCCTGCTGAGAGGTACTAATGGCGTGGTCAGGAATCCATGCTGCTGTGGGTAGAGAGGAGAGCACCCTCCCAGACCCTGGTGCCAGACACAGGGAATCTGGCCTCCAAAGGCCTGCACCAGGCCCTGCAAGAGCTCCCAACCCCCTTCCCTCCCAGGTAATCCCATCCTGCCTGGTCACCTGAGCTCACAGATCTCAGAGGGATAAGAGGCTGACTGCTTGGAGGCCACAGGGAACGGGGAAGGTGGTGACTAAGCAGGATAGCACCTGCCCTGTGGACCTCTGTTCTCTTTCCCTTCCTTTTCCTGGCAGGCAGGAATCTGACCCAGAATTTGGGGACAGGGACCAAACTTTGAGGAAGTGACCTGTCATTTTGAAAAGAGCTCGAACAGGGGATACAGGGAGATCCTAGTTGTGTGATCCTGCTAGGAACTGGCAGTGTGGATCTAGAGTGACTCCCTTCCTGTTCCCTTTCTATTTGCCTCAACTTTATCACCTACAATATAAGAGGTTTGTTTGGGCAAGTGTGGCACGGGACCATTCCAGCACCCCACCCCTTATGGTGTTCCTCAACTGATACGAGGCTGTTTCCAGCACAGCGGAGGTGGAACAGGTATACATCAGTCATCTCTTATCTGGCAGCAGAGAGAGGGGCTGTGCGGGGGATGGGAATTCCTAGGAAGAGGTCAGATAAGTTATGGAAATGCTGTACCTACCTACCGCCTTAACAAAGTCATGTGTTCTGTGCTTTCACCTTGCTTCTGGGTAGAGGACTATGGTACCAAATTGATAATCCCAGTCAGTCCAGCACAGTCCCCACCCCAGAGCCAGAGAACCCCAATGTCTTGCTTGGGGAGCCACACAGTTGGATCAAGATGCTTTCTGGGCACCCAGTACAGAGTCCACTGTCTCCTCATCTTTGATTCGGATCTCCCCATCAATGTGTCTCGTCTTTGATCCAATCTCATCCATATCACATTTGACAGCAGCTTGGTTTCTCAGTAACTCGAGCTTCTTGGCTTCTTCCACAACCTGCAGCTTAGTTCTCGTGGAGCTCCCGTCCTTTCTTCCAACATGTTCTAGTTAAGAACCATTTCATTTTTTGTAAGGCTAGAAACAATTGGGTTCGGGGGAAGCAGGGCCTAGCAGAGCACAGGCCCTGGGGAAGCAGGTTGGGTGGGTAGGACAGAACCACACCAGCTAACCTGGTTGGCTGGTCAGCTGGAGACTGGGTATCGCTGTACCATAGGTCTGGTAGGATTAGGTTTGCCTAATTAGGTTGCCATAGCCTACAGAAATACTGGCATGCAAAACATTCTGAGTGGGGCTGGGCTGGGATATAGAGGTTGCTGTCCAGGATGGTTCTGATGCCCTGTCCCTGAAGCAGAGCTGTTGTCCCAAGCACACTGTACCTTGGCTCCTTTACAGCTGACAGGGAGAAGCTCGTGACCAGTTAGTTCTGAGTACCTGACCCTGCCTTGCTCTCTGAGCTGGAGAATCCATTCTTATCAGACTTTCTCTTAGGGTCTTTGACCACTTGCTTGGTTAGAGCTTGGAACCTGACTATAAAGGGCTGAACATCATGTTGTGTTCAGCTGGCCCAAGGCCAGTGCTTAGGCCCTTCCTTCTTTCCTTGCATTTGCCCTTGTGCGCGCGTGCGTGTGTGTGTGTGTGTGTGTGTGTGTGTGTGTGTGTGTGCGCGCGTGTGGTTTCTGATGACGCTGTATTTGGTGATGGGAGGGGTACAAAGCCTGTCTACCCTTCTTACTATTCTTCTAGACTTCTTTCAGAGTTTTGTATTAATTTGGAAGACAAGAAGAAGATTGGATTTTTTTTTTTTATGTAAGAGAGATGAATTGGCTATCACTTTGTCATTGATAGGTGATACAAACTCCATGCAGTTTAGAAGGGTACAGCTGAGCCCAGGGAGTCACTGCCCTCAGGCCCACCTGGATACAGTGCGTGAATTACCTTGCTGGAATCTGATTCTCCAGGTTGGCTCGGCATTGCCCTAGCTTGCTGCTGTCTAGGCTGCTGTTCGAGGCACTCGAGAAGATGGCTGCCAGGGTGTCTAGAATAGCTGAGCCCTCTTAATCAGACGCATCACAAAACCTGAATCCAATCTTGCACCCTGGGCCGGACTTACTTACCTGGTTTTAGGGGAGGGTTAAGTTCCCAAAGATAATCAGTAGACTTTTCCCACAGGGAGGGAATCAGTGAGATGCAGACCAAACAAGGAATGTCAGAGAAGAAGGAAATGGCTTTTGTGGGGACCTTGTATGTATTTCCTTCCCTCCTTTCCCAGAAAGGCAGGGAGGCTCAGGGTCATGGTCTAGACTAGGCCATTTGTAATGGGTTAGTAATAGCTGCTGCGGCTTCCTGTTCTAAGAACACTAACCTTGCTCACAAGAGCTCTATTCTGTGACCCAGTCAGCCCCCAAATACCCCACCTTTTCACTTGGAGAGTAGGATTTCAACACATGAATGTGTGGGGTCATATTCAGTCTGCAGCGACCTGGGGTACTCACCAGGTGCTGGCATATGGGAAGCACTCAGCCTCTCTCCTTATTTTGCTAAGAGGCCCGGAAGGTAGGACTCTCCTTACCATCAGTATCTGTCTGTAAAAGCAAAGCCAAGGGGACTGTCTTGATCTCAGAGGAGGAGTCAGCGGCAGGGCCTAGGCCCGCCTGCTGCCCACCTTTGCTTGGCTGATTCCCTTCTCAGTACATCTCCCTTTTGTACTTGCATTCCACTCTGGAAGTTCATTCATTAATTCACTCGCTGATGTGTTCATTTGATTAGATGCCGAGTTCAGCCTCAATGTTACCCCAAAGCTTGCATGGTTCTGAGATACTTGATAAAGTCAAGAACTATATGAAAGATTTGGGTAAGAGGGGCCCTGTGCTCTCTGTCTGTCCAGTTTCAAGTTCTGAGAATCCCCTGAAAGTCCCAAGGTGTGTACAGCATAGGTCCAAAACCCCAACTGTCCCCGCAGCTACCTGCCATCCCCCCTCCTCCCTTCCACTCAGGAATTCTGAGAATTTGCTCTGGGCCGTGGAGGAAGCTAGGAGATTTGCTGATTGCAGGCAGGAAAACTAGACTGAACATTTTTTCCCCCTCCTGAAGATGCATTCTTTCTGAAGCAGGGGATCGATTTCCAACAAGATACACAAGCTTCCAATGAAGCCACTTATGTGAGTCTGGAGTGAAGCGGTGCAAATCCTCTGCCAGGGTCATTTATCTCCCTGGCTTGAGGAAGCCACAACCCTTTCAGATGAGGGGTATGGAGTTGCCAGAGGAAGGGGCATAAAGGAACAGCAACTTGAGAAGCTGTGTGTAAGAAGCTGGGGGCATGGTGCAGTGTCGCCGCCTGTCCCTAGTCTGACCTTGCTCTCCCATGTGACCTGGGTCATTCCCACCCCTCACCCCCCCCACCCCCGCTTCCTAAGCCACACTTCCCTTCTGACAATGGTAATGAACGAATGGTCTGTATTGTTCTCTCTCACACTCATCGACTGTAAAGGGGAGTAGCTCAGACTTTTTAGAGGAAAGACGGGTTTGACTCAGCCTCACCTCTCTGGGAGCCTGGGTGCTATTTGGAGATAAGGTTATTTACAGAAAAGGTCAAGTTCAGTTGAGGTCAATTAGGTGGGCTTTGGTATGGCGTGGCTAGCATCCTTATCAAAGAGGGGAAACGTATGTAGAAAGGGAAGATAGCCACCTCCAAGGCAAAGAAAGAGGACTGGGACAGAGCAGTTCTTTCCCTTGAAAGCCTTGGGAGAGCCCAGATGGCAGTCTGGTGTCAGCCCACCAGCCTCCCAGACTGCAGATCCTGATTTTCTGTTGATGCCATCCATATACAGGTAGTGTAGGCTGTCACTGCAGCCATAGCAGTAAACACAGGTGACCCTCCCCCACCAGGCTCCTGACCAGTACTATGGGGACAGTGGTGTCCGCTCTCCTGGGTTGTTTTAGGACTCCGAGGCGAAGGTGTACATGAGACATTTAGCATGGCGTTTGGCATATAGTGAGCACTCAATAATAGCGATGGCCCTTAGTCCTGTGCCATGACCTCTTGGCTCTATTAGGAGAGCTTGCAGAAGGTAGACAGCCAGCACAGGGCCAGGAAGCCCCAGTTGGGACCTTCTCCAGGAAACTGGGTCACCTTATGTACCCCTTCAAAAGCCTGTAAATGTAGAGGAGGCCAAGAATGTCCCATTAGTGGAGCACCTAATGGTTTTTAGCTGGAGAGTGGTCTTGGGCCTAATTGATGAAGCTACAAAGCCTCGGTTCTTTATTGCTGTATGCTGGCTCTGCTCTGAGCATGTTGAGCTGCTGTGGGGATCAGTGCCAGCACAGACATTTATAGGGGTTTTGTGAAGGAGGTAGTGTGGTCGCCAAGGAGGGATAGATATTCTCTGGATGTCCCAGAGCAGAGCCCTAACCCTCCTTGAGCCTCAGTTTCCACATCTGCAAAGTGAATAAGGTGGAACGGCCAGCTCGGAAGCTTTCCGGCTGTGTGACATGACCTCAGAGTTGCGTGTGAATTCTATGTGCACACAGTGTGTCTTGGGGGGAAGTTTCCATTATGCCTGTCTTTCTGGAAGTGCTGGAGATTGAACCTAGAGCTTTTCATATGCCAAAAGCAGGCACTTGACCCCCTCCCCCTCCCCAGCCCTTTTATCTCATTCTGGGAGGAGCCTCTATACCTGGCTTACCTTTCAGGACCACTGACCCCTGGCTGAACTGGGCTTCTGAGAGTCTAAGGGTGCTTCTAAAACCTGGGTGCTATGGAGGTAGGCTCTGTGAGCTATTGGGATAAGAGAGACCAAGGACATAGCAGAAGGCCGACAGCGGAGGGCTTTGCTGGTCAACAGGCTCCTGCCAGCTAGTGCTCTTCTATCTCAGCGGCAGGTCCTCCTTGCTATTCTACAGGCCCTAGATGATGCCCAAGCGATGGCTCTCCTGCTTGCCACCTCATCTCCTGCATGCCTCCTAATACTGTTGCTATGCTTATCCTACCCCCCATCACACTCAGACACTGTTGCTATGGTGACTCTACCCCCATCATGCTCAGAGTGAAACCCAAATCTCTTACAATCCCCACCTGATCCGGCTTCCACCTGCCTGTCCACTGCCACCCCCTGCCATCCCCCAGCTCCGGCAATGAGCTGCAGCTTGCTGAGCTCAGCACTTCCCTGTCTCCATGTTAGCATGTCCTAGGCTCGTTCTCACTGAGGTCTTTGCCCTGACTAATGCCCGAAAAGCCCCTCCTGCCTCCTCCATCACCTGGCTTCTGTCTGTCCCCACCCCCATCTAAAACAGTCAGCTCCCGTGCATCAAATGACCCAGTAAACCCAGACCTAATATTTACCCCCCAGAGAAATAAAGACATGTCCTCGGAAAGACGTATACACAACTGTGCCAGACTTACAATGGCCCAAACCTAAAAGCAAAGCAATTGACCATCCACAAAAGCCAAAGCCATCTGCGTTGTCACAGACTGAGTGGGTGTATAGGTACAAAAGCTCCAAGAGGCAGCTGGGAGTAGCCACCCTTAGTGAGTTCCCTTTAGTGGCAGCGGCTACTAAGCGTTGGTGATTGGTTACTGCCGGGAGTCAGTTAAGGCATCATGTCTCCCCCTCACCATCAGGCCTCGAGCTAGGCCCAGAAGCTTCCAGCTGACCTCATCATGGTTCCTGCAGTGCTCCTTACTCTGTACTTCAGAGATTGCCTTTTCCCCTCATGGCTGCACGTTAGCATGTCACGGTGACGGCATTGCTGCTCTTGCACTTTGGGGGGCATTTACCAGTGAGGTAAGAAAGAGTAAACTCAACCACCGTGCCACAGCAGTCTGTGAGGTAATGGGGGGGCCTCCGGAGAGCCTAATGGGCAGGTCGTATAGACCCTGTGGATACACTGAACCAGTGAAGAACTCAGAGACTGGGCCTGACTACTTAAGATTTCATCACACTAATCAGAATGGAGCATAATTTAAAACTTACGAAGTGCTTACTTCTGGGATTTTTCTGTACAGATAAGAGGATGGCTAGAATCACATCTTCTGTGTGGCTTGCCTAGCTCTATCCTCCCTCAGCCCTAGTGGTCCACCTCTGAGT